>NC_054838.1:49406421-49714399 GCF_018345385.1 Vulpes lagopus | reverse complement strand
CTTGTCTTCTATGTCACTCATTCGTTTAATTGATTTTTAATTTTGGCCTGATTAGATCTAAATTCTGCAGTCATGAAGTCTCTGGAATCATTCACAGTTTTTTCGAGAGCCACCAGTAGCTTTATAATTGTGCTTCAGAATTGGCTTTCTGACATTGAATTGTAATTCAAATTTTGTAACTCTGTGGGAGAGCTGTTTCTGATGCTTATTTGAGGTGATTTTTTCCTTCTAGTCATTGTACTCAGTGCAAATTGGCCAAAAACAAGTTGTATTGGGAAAATGAGAAAAAGAGAAAAGAGAAAGAAGAAAAGAAAAAGAAAGAAGAAAAAAGTAAAAAGAAAAAAAGAAAAGAAGGAAAAAAGAGAATAGAATAAAATGAAACAGGGGGGGGGGGCGGGGAAGCATACCAAAATCAAAAGACAAAAAACAAAGGGGAGTATCCTCTCATTTTCTATACTGTAAATCCCTCGGCTTCTCCTGGAACTTTCCAGTGCTTCTTAGACAATAATTAGTTTTTCCCCTGTCCGTCTAGGTGGTCTTCTCTGGGATAGGCCTGCTGTGCTGATATTCGGGTTTTAGCACTTGGGGGAGCTGCTCAGCCCTCTCCCTGGTGCAGGGCTCAGTGAAAGATGTTTAACCTCTTTATCCGTTGAGGCCAGTGAGGTCCAGTGGGGTTGTTTATCCTGTGAGGCCCCAGGAGGAACAACAACAGTAGAGGCGCCCAGCTCTGAGCCCTGGGGTAAGCTCCCGCAGTAGCTATGGAGCTTGCAGTCTGCAGAAGACTGGATGCTCTGGGGGCAGGGGCCGCTGATCTGCCCAGCTCGGGGCCACACGGTGGCAAGAGTGTCCTTGCTGTCCTGAGCCTTCCTGGCTTCTGCCTGTCCCGGGGGAGGCGCCGGATCTTGAGCTGTGTCCCCGGAGCACTGTGCTCCCAGGCCTGAGCTGTTGGAATCATGCTCCAGGCCGCCCAGCCCCCTCCATGTGGAACCTCTGCCCGAGCGCATTCTGAGCAGGTCCCAGGGCCCCTGCGTGGAGCCTCTGCCTGAGCTGCTTCCAAGCTGTGCCCGGGGCGCAGCTCCCTCCCAGCGGAGCCGCTGCCTGAGCCGCCTCCAAGCTTCTCCACAGCCCTGCCATATGCACCCTGCAGCCCTTTAGGGAGCTTGGCTGCAATGTGGGGCGCACTCTCCCTGGGGCGCTGGTGCTCTGTTACTGTCCCAGGTAGGCTGAGGGCATCCCTGCCCCTCCTGGGATCTTGCTCCAACTCCCGGGAAAATTGGTGAAACCCCTGCTTCTCCAGGATGGGGCTTTTGTGTCCTGGAGACACTCGCCGTGGCCTTAGCCCGGGTCCTCGCGGGGCCCCTCCCACTTGGACGTCTTTTGTTTCATTATTTCTTCCCCCAACCCCGTCTTCCTACCTTGAGAGAAGCGCGAACTCTTCTCACTGTAGCGTTCCAGCTGGTCTCTCTTTAAATCTCAGGCCGAATTCGTAGGTTTTCAGGATGATTTGAAAGTTATGTAGGTAGTTTAGTGCGGACAGGTGACTTGGGGACCCTACTCTTCCGCCATCTTTCCCCCTCCTATTCTGTTTTCCGTTAAAAATTGTTTCTAGGCAACGGTATCAGGAGGGTCAATGAGAAAGCATCTGACATTGGCCACCTGAGCTGCATGGTGATTGGCCACCTGAAACGGGCCCCTCTGAGAGAATGCGTGATTGGCGGGGGCATGGCGGTGACATCACAGAGGGGCACTCTGATGCACCTGGGCTGATATAAAAGCATGACAACCGCTCAGGAGCTGCTACAGGGGCCGCGCAGCCTCCCCCGACGGAGCCTCTGTCAGAGCCGCTTCTGAGATGCTCCTGGGGCCGAGAAGACCGTCCGTGCAGCGCCGCCTAAGATGCCTCTGAGGTGTTCCCATGGCCAGGCAGTCCCGTCCCCTCGGAGCCTCTGCCCGAGCCGCCTCCGTGCTGTGCCCGGGCCGCTGGGCGGGCGCTCCAGCCCTTTTCAGAGCTCCGTCCTTGGTCTTTGGCCCGCTCTCCCCATTTCCTATGTTCGTGACCCCGGGAACCCGGGGTCTCACTGGTATGAGGGGGGATCTCATTGTGGTTTTGATTTGTATTTTTCATGGACAGTGATGCGGAGCATTTTCTCATGTGCTTGTTGGCCATGTCTATGTCTTCCTCTGTGAGATTTCTGTTCATGATTTTGCCCATTTCATGATTGGATTATTTCTTTGCTGTTGAGTTTAATAAGGTCGTTATAGATCTTGGAAACTAGCCCTTTATCTGATACGTCATTTGCAAATATCTTCTCCCATTCTGTAGGTTGTCTTTTAGTTTTGTTGACTATATCCTTTGCTGTCCAAAAGTTTCTTATCTTGATGAAGTCCCAATAGTTCATTTTTGCTTTTGTTTCTTTTGCCTTCGTGGATGTATCTTGCAAGAAGTTACTGTGGCTGAGTTCAAAAAGGGTGTTGCCTGTGTTCTCCTCTAGGATTTTGATGGAATCTTGTCTCACATTTAGATCTTTCATCCATTTTGAGTTTATCTTTGTGTCTGGTGCAAGAGAGTGGTCTAGCTTCATTCTTCTGCATGTGGATGTCCAATTTTCCCAGCACCATTTATTGAAGAGGCTGCCTTTCTTCCAGTGGGTAGTCTTTCCTCCTTTGTTGAATATTAGTTGACCATAAAGTTCAGGGTCCATTTCTGGATTCTCTATTCTGTTCCTTTGATCTATGAGTCTGTTTTTGTGCCAGTACCACACTGTCCTTATGACCACAGCTTTGTATTACAACCTGAAATCTGGCATTGTGATGCTCCCAGCTATGGTTTTCTTTTTTAAAATTCCCCTGGCTATCCGGGGTCTTTTCTGATTCCACACAAATCTTAAAATAATTTGTTCTAACTCTCTGAAGAAAGTCCATGGTATTTTGATAGGGATTGCATTAAACATGTAAATTGCCCAGGGTAACATTGACATTTTCACAATATTAATTCTGCCAATCCATTTGCATGGAATATTTTTCCATCTCTTTGTGTCTTCCTCAATTTCTTTCAGAAGAGTTCTATAGTTTTTAGGGTATAGATCCTTTACCTCTTTGGTTAGGTTTATTCCTAAGTATCTTATGCTTTTGGGTGCAATTGTAAATTGGATTGACTCCTTAATTTCTCTTTCTTCAGTCTCATTGTTAGTGTATAGAAATGCCACTGACTTCTGGGCATTGATTTTGTATCCTGCCACACTGCCAAATTGCTGTATAAGTTCTAGGAATCTTGGGGTGGAGGCTTTTGTGTTTTCTATGTAATATCATGTCATCGGCGAAGAGGGAGTTTGAATTCTTCTTTGCCAATTTGAATGCCTTAATGTCTTTTTGTTGTCTGATTGCTGAGGCTAGGACTTCCAGGACTATGTTGAATAGCAGTGGTGAGAGTGGACATCCCTGTCTTGTTCCTGATCTTAGGGGAAAGGCTCCCAGTGCTTCCCCATTGAGAATGATATTTGCTGTGGGTTTTTTGTAGATGGCTTTTAAGATGTTGAGGAATGTTCCCCTATACCTACACTCTGAAGAGTTTTGATCAGGAATGGATGCTGTATTTTGTCAAATGCTTTCTCTGCATCTAATGAGAGGATCATATGGTTCTTAGTTTTTCCCTTGCTGATATGATGAATCACATTGATTGCTTTACGAGTGTTGAACCAGCCTTGTGTCCTGGGGATAAGTCCTACTTGGTCATGGTGAATAATTTTCTTAATGTATTGTTGGATCCTATTGGCTAGTATCTTGTTGAGAATTTTTGCATCCATGTTCCTCAGAGATATTGGTCTATAATTCTCCTTTTTGGTGGGGTCTTTGTCTGGTTTTGGAATTAATGTGATGCTGCCATCATAGAATGAATTTGGAAGTACTCCATCTCTTTATATCTTTCCAAACAGCTTCAGTAGAATGGGTCCCTGTTATGACAGAGATGGCACTTTAGCCACAGATCTCCCTCCTCTCCCTCAGGTTGTCTGCCCTGTTTTCTGCCCATGCCCATGGCCAGCCCCCGGACCACCCTTTTCCCCTGTCCTCTCGCCAAGACTTTGGGCTCCACCTGCATGTTTGCACATCCATTCATCCCCCTCTGTGTTCCTGAGAGTCCATGAACTACAGCAGGTGACTCCTGCTCCCTTTTCCCACTGAGAGGTTGGCCTGGCTGCTCATGGACATATTCTCATGTGGACTGTGGGAGCCGGACAGCAGGAATAGGTACCATGGATACTCAGGCAGAGGGGAAATGCCACTCCGACACCTCTGGGGTCAACCTGGGGCTCAACACAGGAAAGCTGTGAGTCCCCGTCCTGAGGGAACCCAGAGCACTCACCAATTCTCTGGAGCTCTCCAACCCAGCTCAGCACAGGGCAAATGAATGCCCTAAACCTCCACTCCACCCCCATGTGTACAGTGTCTGCAGTGCCTCCAGGCACTCGTCAGAGAAGGCATTGTATGAAACAAGTAAGTCCTTGGAGAAGGAGTCACCACATCACTGGACACGGTGGGGTTTATGGAACACGGGCCCTCAGACCACGAGCTGCCTGGCCCAGCTCAGTAGTGGACAAATGGATGCTCAAGATCCCTGGCTGACCAGGCGCCCATACACCACAAACCCTCAAACACAGCTGGACATGGAGAAATTCAGTCCCCAGAACAGAGCACCTACCAGGATCCCTCAGACTGGTAATCCTCTTAACTCTCTGGCCCCCGGCCTGTGAGTCACCCAGACACTGGATCCGTATCAAAATACCATGGACTTGCTTCAGAGAGTTGCAACTAATTATTTTAATATTTGTGTGGAAACAGCAAAGACCCCGAATAGCCAGGTTAATATTGAAAAACAAAACCATAGCTGGGGGCATCACAATGCCAGATTTCAGGCTGTACTAGAAAGCTGTGGTCATCAAGAGAGTGTGGTACTGGCACAAAAACAGACACATAGATCAATGGGACAGAATAGAGAATCCAGAAGTGGACCCTCAACTTTATGGTCAACTAATTTTCGATAAAGGAGGAAAAACTATCCACTGTAAAAAACAGTCTCTTCAATAAATGGTACTGGGAAAATTGGACATCCACATGCAGAAGATTGAACCTGGACCACTCTCTTGCACCATACACAAAGATCAACTCAAAATGGATGAAAGATCTAAATGTGAGACAAGAGTCCATCAATATTCTAGAGGAGAACACAGGCAACAACCTTTTTGAACTTGGCCACAGTAACTTCTTGCAAGATACATCCATGAAGCCAAGAGAAACAAGAGCAAAAATGATCTATTGGGACTTCGTCAATATAAGAAGCTTTGCACAACAAAAGATACAGTCAACAGGATGGGAGAAGACATTTGCAAATGACGTATCAGATAAAGGTCTAGTATCCAAGATTTATAAAGAGCTTATTAA
Source organism: Vulpes lagopus (assembly GCF_018345385.1). Classification (NCBI taxonomy): domain Eukaryota; kingdom Metazoa; phylum Chordata; class Mammalia; order Carnivora; family Canidae; genus Vulpes; species Vulpes lagopus. The sequence goes on along the minus strand of NC_054838.1, from coordinate 49,708,963 downwards.
ATTCAACAGCAAAGAAACAAACAAGCCAAACAGGAAATGGGCAAAGGACATGAACAGAAATCTCACAGAGGAAGACATAGACATGGCCAACAAGCACATGAGAAAATGCTTCGCAGCACTGTCCATGAGGGAAATACAAATAAAAATCACAATGAGATACCACCTCCCACAAGTGAGATAGGGGGAAATTAACAAGGCAGGAAACAACAAATGTTGGAGATTTTGTGGAGAAGGGGGAACCTTCCTGGACTGTTCGTGGGAATGTGAACTGGTGCAACTACTCTGGAAAACTATGTGGAGGTTCCTCCAAGAATTAGAAAGAGATCTGCCCTACGACCCAGCAATTGCACTGCTGGCGACTTACTCCAAAGATATAGATGCAATGAAATACCAGGACACCTGTACCCCGATGTTTCTAGCAGCAATGTCTACAATAGCTAAGCTGTGGAAGGAGTCTCGGTGTCCATAGAGAGATGAATGGATAAAGAAGATGTGGTTTATGTATACAATGGAATACTACTCAGCCATTATAAACAACAAATGCCAACCATTTCCTTTCATGTGGATGGAACTGGAGGGTGTTATGCCAAGTGAATAAGGCAATCAGAGAAGGACAAACATTATATGGTCTCCTTCATTTGGGGAATAGAGAAAATAGTGAAAGGAAATAAAGGGGAAAACAAAAGAAATGAGTGGGAAATATCAGAAAGGGATACAGAACGTTAGTGACTCCTATCTCTGGGAAACGACTGGGCGTGGGGGATAGTGAGGTGGGTGGGGGAGGGGTGGTGGTGACAGGGTGATGGGCACTGAGGGGGACACTTCATGGGATGAACACTGGGTGTTATTCTATATGTTGGCAAATTGAACACCAATAGAAAATTTAAAAATCCCCAGCAGTGCAATTGCTGGGTCTTGGGGCAGTTCCATTTTTAACATTCTTTGACAAACCTCCACACAGTTTTCCAGAGTGGCTGCACCAGTTCACATTCCATCCAACAGTTCAAGAGGGCTCCCCTTTCTCCACATCCTCTGCAACATTTGTTTCCTGTCTTGTTAATTTTCACCATTCTCACTGGGGTGAAGAGGTATCTAATTGTGGTTTTGATGTATAAATCCCTACACATAGCAAACATATAGCATATCACCCAGAGCTCATCCCATCAAGCGCCCCCCTCAGTGCCCATCATCCAGTCACTGCAACCCCCAAAGTACCCCCCATTCCCATACACCTTGATCCTTTCCCAGAGTTAGGCATCTCTCATATTCTGTCATCCCCAATTGATATTTCCACTCATTTTCTCTCCTTTTTCCTTTATTCCTTTTCTCTATTTTTTATATTCTCAAAAAGAATGAGACCATATAATGATTGCCTTTCTCCATTTGACTTATTTCCCTCAGCATAATACCCTCCAGTCCCATCCACATTGAAGTAAATGGAGGGTTTTTGTGGTTTCTTTTTTTTTTTTTTGAACTTAACAAATATTCAGAACATTTCTTCCTATAAGAGCAGGATACACAGTCTTTCTGAGTGCATATCGAACATTCTCCAGAATAGACCACATACCCCGTCACAAATCAGCCCTTAACAAGTACAGAAAGATGAAGATTATACCATGCATATTTTCCAACCACAATCATATGAATTTTAAGGTCAACCACAAGAAAAAATTTGGAAATACCACAAATGCAGGGGGGTTAAAGAATATCCTCCTGCTATTAATGCCTGAGTTAAAGAGGAAATGAAAGTATAAACTTAAAAATACATGGAAGGAAATGAAAATGAAAACATGAAGGTAATATTAAAAGATGTCTTAAGTGATCCCCTGATTTTAACACATGCTCTTCGTAGCCTCCATTGTGGAGTTCATCGAATTTCTCCCAGGTATTTGAGATTAATCCCCCAGCCAGCATAGTAACTTCCTTCCTTGCCTATTGATTCAGAGTCATGAGAACTCAAAATGGCCAGGCAGCAGTTTCAATTTCCAGATCAGTGGGATTGTTTTTGTGTCTCTCTTTGAAACTGAGATCTCTAGGCCAGCAGAATATAAAGTTGTGGGAACAGAAAGTAAACATTTTGCTGGTAGATCATGAAGGGTTATAGTGAGTAGTACCACTTCCAGTTCCATTTCTTGACATCTGCACCTGTGAATGTGCACTATGGGAGAAACAGCATCATATATTAAAAGCAGATTTGAAACATATATTGCCCACTGGAGAACCTTGTCATAGCCTGCAAGAAAATGGCAGCCAACTGGCACTGCAAGTGTATCTTCCTTTTTTAAAATTCTTTTTAATGTATTTTTTATTGGTGTCAATGTGCCAACATATAACATCCAGTGCTCATCTCATCCTGTGTACCCCTATATGCCCGTCTCCCTGTCCCCCCCACTGCCGCCCACCTCCCTTTCTACCACCCCTAGTTCAATTCCCAGAGTTAGGAGTCTCTCATGTTCTGTCTCCCTTTCTGATATTTCCCACTCATTTTCTGTACTTTCCCCTTTATTTCCTTTCACTATTTTTATATTCCAAAACTGAAAGTGACCATATAAAATTTGTCCTTCCCCATTGACATATTTCACTCCACATACTACCCTCCAGTTCCATCCACGTCGAAGCAAATGGTGGGTCTTTGTCAGCAGAAATGGCTAGTTTCCAAGATCTATAAAGAACTTATTAAACTCAACAGCAAAGAAATAAAAAATCCAGTCATGAAATGGGCATAAGACATGAACAGAAATCTCACAGAGGAAGACATAGACATGGCCAACAAGTACATGAGAAAATGCTCCGCATCAATTACCATCAGGGAAATACAAACCAAAACCACATGAGAAACCATCCCACACCAGTGAGAATGGGGAAAATTAACAAGGCAGGAAACCACAAATGTTGGAGAGGATGTGAAGGAGAACCCTCCTACACTGTTGGTGGGAATGTGACCTGGTGCAGCCACTCTGGAAAACTGGAGGTTCCTGAAAGAGTTAAAAATAGACCTGCCCTATGACCCAGCAATTTCACTGTTGGGGATTTACCCCAAAGATACAGATGCAATGAAATGCCGGGACACCTGCACCCCGATGTTGATAGCAGCAATGTCCAGAAAAGCAAAACTGTGGAAGGACCCTCGGTGTCCATCGAAAAGTGAATGGATAAAGAAGTTTATGTATACAATGGAATATACTCAGCCATAAGAATCGACAAATACCCACTATTTGCTTAGATGTGGATGAAATGGAGGGTATTATGCTGAGTGAAATAAGTCAATCGGAGGAGGACAAACATTATATGATCTCATTCATTTGGGGAATATAAATAATAGTGAACGGGAATGAAGGGGAAAGGGGGAAAAAAGTGGGAAATATAAGAAATGCAGACAGAATATGGAAGACTCCTAATGCTGGGAAACGAACTAGGGGTGGTGGAAGGGGAAGTGGGCAGGGGGTGGGGGTGACTTAAAAAAAAGAAAAAAAACAATTTTTAAAAACGTAAAAAAATTAGATAAAATAAAATATTTGTATAAATAGAATGGGAATATGGGAAACCAAAATAATGAGACACAAGGCTGTCAGCAAGATGGTGGAAGAGTAGGAACCCGAAATCACCTGTCCCCACCAAACTACCTAGATAACTTTCAAACCATCCTGAAAACCTACGAATTCGCCCTGAGATTTAAAGGGAGAACAGATGGAAAGCTACAGTGGGAAGTCTGCACTTCTATCAATGTAGGACGACAGAAAAATAAATAAATACACTCTAGTGGGGAGAGCCCACACAGGCACCTGGGCTAAGGCTGGGCAGGAGAGACTCAGGATAGGAAAGCACAGAGCAGGAGAATCAGGAACTTTACCAACCTTCCTGGATGAAAAGGCGCTCACAGGGAACTCGGGCAGGATCCCACGAGGGGCAGTGGAGGCCCCAGGTTTCCAGGGTCACTAATGGAGGAAGTGGGGACAGTGTGCCACACACCATTGGCCGAGCTCTGAAAAGGGCTGGATCGCATGCCCAATGGGCTCCAGGAGTAGCTCAGGTGGCAGCTCCAGCAGCTGCATGGCGAGGAGGGGGATGCTTGGCCCTGGGAGAGCAATTCCAGTGGCGCCGGCCCAAGAGCCTAGGGTGCCGGGGGCACACCCTGGGACCCAGCAATCCCTTTGGGACATGCGGGCATCAGGAGGACACAGGAAAGTGAAGACGCTCCTGTCGACGGGCACCCCTGAACTGTGCAGGTCAGTGCCCCCCACATCCGGAGGATTTAGTCTCTGGTGGACTGGGATCTGCAGGAGTTACTGTGTGAGCTGACTCCAGGGGTTAAGAGCTGCCCGCTGCCAGTGTTGTTGTTCCCCCCTAAGTCACATTGTACATGGGACAGAGCGGGGGAGCATGGGTCTCACAAGAAAAACAACTCCCACTGAGCTGTGCCTCTCACAGGGAGCATGGTAGCTCCCCCGGGGCACACACCTGACAATATGAAAAGAAGGCCCCTCCCCCAGAAGATCACTTGGAAGGAAACTAGAAGAGGAAGTTCTTGACCAGGCAGTGCTGGAAAGCTCCAGGGGAAGTCAAGGGACTTACAGTATATAGAATCAGAGGATACCCTTCCTTGTTATTGTTTTTTAATTTGGAATTTTTTTTCTCTTTTTCCTTCCATTTTCCAGTACAACTTGTTTTAGCCACTCTGCCCTGAGCATAGTGACTTGAAGGAAGAACTCACCCCAAAGAAACAATCAGAAACAGTCCTCTCTCCCACAGAATTACAGAAATTGGGTTAGAATTCGATGTCAAAATGCAGAAGCACAAAACTAAAGCTACTGGTGGCTCTGGAAAAAAGCATGAAGGATTCAAGAGATTTCATGACTGCAGAATATAGATCTAATCAGGCCAAAATTAAAAATCAATTGAATGAGATGCAATCCAAACTGGAGGTCCTAACGATGAGGTTAATGAGGTAGAAGAACGAGTGAGTGACATAGAAGACAGGTTGATGGCAAGAAAGGAAGCAGAGGAAAAGAGAGAAAAGCAAAAGACCATGAGGAAAGGTTAAGGGAAATAAATGATAACCTCAGAAGGAAAAATCTACATTTAAAGGCAGTTCTAGAGGGTACCCAAAGGGACAGAGGTCCAGAATAAGTATTTGAACAAATCATAGCTGAAAACATCCCTCTTTTGGGGAGGGAAACAGGCATTCAGATCCGGAAATAGAGAGACACCCCCAAAATCAATAAAAACCGCTAAACATCTCGACCTATAATAGGGAAACTTGCAAATTCCAAAAACAAAGAGAAGATCCCTAAAGCAGCAAGAGAACAGAAATCTCTAAATTTTATGGGGAAAAGTATTAGCATAACAGCACACCTCTCCAGAGAGACCTGGCAGGCCGGAACGGGCTGGGAGGATATATTCAGGGTCCTAAATGAGAAGAACATGCAGACAAGAGTACTGTATCCAGCAAGGCTCTCATTCAGAACAGAAGGAGAGATAAAGAGCTTCCAAGATAGGCAGAAACCGAAATAAGCCAGCTCTGCAAGAAATACTAAGGGGGAATCTGTAATAGAGGAAGTCCAAGGTAACAATCCACAAAAACAGGGACTGAATAGGTATCATGATGACACTAAATACATATCTTTAAATTGTAGCTCTGAACGTGAATGTGCTTAACGACCTCAGCAAAGGCATCCAAGGGGAGGGGGCCCTGAGGAGCCAGGCTAAGGCCGCCCCAAGTGTCCCTCAGATAGGAGAGCCTGGCCTGGAGAAGCAGGAGTTTCACCAATCTTCCCGGACAGGCAGGTGCTCTCAGAGAGTTAGAGCAGGATCCCAGGAGGGCGGGGATGCCGTCAGACTCCCAGAGACACTAACAGAGCACTTCAGCCCCAGGGAGAGTGTGCCACACCTGCCACCGAGCTCCCTAAAGGGCTGCAGTGCCCAAAGGTGCACTCTGGAGCAGCTCGCAGGTGGATCCGCGGGGGCTCCGTGGAGGGGGCGGGGGCTGCTTGTCCAAGGTAGCAGCTCAGAGGCAGCTCAGCGGCACTGCCGCACGGAAGGTCTGCACAGCCCCTAGAGCAGCTGGGAGGCGGCTCCAGCAGAGGCTCCACGCGGAGGGGCCTGCTAGGCTGGTGGAGCAGCTTGGGAGCGGCTCCAGCAGAGGCTCTGCGCAGAAGGTGCTGTGCAGCCGGGAGCGCGAATCAGACAGCACAGGCCCGGGAGCACAGGGCACCGGGGACACAGCCCAGGATCCGGCCTCCCCCTGGGACAGGCAGAATCCAGTAGGGCACAGGACAGCAAGGACGCTCCTGCCCCGAGCTGAGCAGATCAGTGGCCCTGCCCCCAGAGCATCCAGGCCCCTGGAGACTGAGAGCTCCGTTGTTACTGCAGGAGCTGACTCCAGGGCTCCAGAGCTGGCCCCGCCACTGTTGTTGTTCCTCCTGGGGCCTCACAGGATAAACAACCCCCAATGAGCCTCAGAGTGGCCTCACCATATAAACAGCTTAAACATCTTTCACCGAGCCTTGAACCAGGCAGGGGGCTGGGTAGCTCCCCCAATGCTAACACCTGATAATCAGCCCAGCAGGACCCTCCTCCAGAAGACCAGCTAGACGGACAGGGGAGAAACAAATTATTGACCCACCAGCACTTGAAAGTTCCAGGGTAAGTCTAGGAATTTACAGTATACAGAATCAGAGGATACTCCCCCTTGGGTTTTTTTTTTTTGTTTGTTTGTTTGATTTCTGTTTGCTCCCCACCCCCTTTTTCATCTTTTTTCTTTTCTTCTCTTTTTCTTTTTTTTTCTCTTTTGTTTTTGTTTTTTTCTTTTTCTTTCCTTTTTCTCTTCTCTCTTTTTCTCCTTTTCCCAATACAAATTGTTTTCGGCCACTCTGCATGGAGCAAAATGCCTAGAAGGAAAACCTCACCTCAAAAGACAGAAACAGAAACAGTCCTCCCTCCCACAGAGTTACAAAATTTGGATTACATTCAATGTCAGAAAGCCAATTCAGAAGCACTATTATAAAGCTACAGGTGGCTCTAGAAAAAAGCATAAAGGACTCAAGAGACTTCATGACTGCAGAATATAGATCTAATCATGCCGAAATTAAAAATCAATTGAATGAGATGCAATCCAAACTGGAGGTCCTAACGATGAGGTTAATGAGGTAGAAGAACGAGTGAGTGACATAAAAGACAGGTTGATGGCAAGGAAGGAATCAGAGGAAATAGAGAAAATCAAAAGACCATGAGGAAAGGTTAAGGGAAATAAATGATAACCTCAGAAGGAAAAATCTACGTTTAAAGGGGGTTCCAGAGGGTGCCGAAAGGAACAGAGGACCAGAAAGTGTATTTGAACAAATCATAGCCAAGAACTTCCCTAACTTGGGGAAGGAATCAGGCATGCAGATCCTTGAGATAGAGTGTTCCCCCCTATAATCAACGAAAACCTTTCAACACCCTGATGTTTCATGGTGAAACTTCCAAATTCCAAAGATAAAGAGAAGATCCTCAAAGCAGCAGGATACAAGGGATCCCTAAACTTTATGGGGAGAAGTCATAGGTTAACAGCAGACCTCTCCACAGCGACCTGGATGATTTCCCTGTGGTGAATAGAAACCGTGCCCTGGTTTGGTGTGTTTGCCATGAACAGGCTGATTGAGCTGGTTATGCATCCTCAGATCCCCCAGTCTCCTGGGTGGACCCCACACTCTTCCTCTTTGCAATCCGATTCTGTAATGACTATCAGTGGAGAAACCCAGTTTTATGCTCACTTGACAAAAACAAGTTAGAACATTTCACAGTGGCTGACGCAACTTTGCCCTAAAACATATGACTCTTTAAAACTTGTTTAACATTTATACCAAAGGTCACGCTCTGCAGGTGTATGCATGGTGGGTGCACACGGGGTGAGGCCTGGTGTGCCCTGCAGAGCGGACACAGTGAGACAATATGGGATTTAATTGAAAACACATCAATCATGGTTCACACTACCAGTGTTGACAGGTATTTGTTCTTGTAATATATTTTCAGGTGTTTTGTTTTTCTAATTTAATTCTCTCACCCTGTTGTCTGACTGTGAACTGCTAACAGTGTTAAACTTGACGTAAGTACATGAGGCCCTTGAAAGGGGAATGCTGTCTGCCTGTTGTCTCACAAGGCTTGCCAACATGACTTTAAAGAAACTAATATATTGAAAAAGTATATTTGAATCCTTGATTACTTTAATTGCACCATTAAAACATTTGACTTAAATTATTTCATCATTCCAGTTGGTGTAGTGTTTTCTAATTTCTCAATGTGTAGGCCAATTTGCCTGTCAGTCCACATGTCTTGTTCACTGGTCTATAATTTTTGTGCAATACTAAAGGCAAAGGACTAGATGCACTACTGTGTAAAGAGATTACACGACTACCCTATTGCACTTAAATAGTATGTGGAGATTTACAATCGCTTGCATTGTTTCACAAAATAAATATCTAATGTCAAATACTAAAAAAAAAAAAAAAAATGCCATCAAGCAGGTCACCATGAAGAAGGATTACCAGCAGGGCAAGATGCAGAAGGAGCTGAGCCCTCAGAAACCTGCCATCACCCTGAGAGCCTAACAGCGCAAGTGCATCCAGTCCGTCCTGAAGGAGAAGGGCGAGCACATAAGAGAGATGGTGAAGCAGATTAATGACATCCGAAACCACATCAACTTCTGATCTGCGGAGAGCTGGTGCCCGTTGAGTGGACGCGGGGAGGGGCCGACGGGGGCCGTCGATGAACTTGGCCCTGGTGATCTCTCCTCCTTGTCTTACAAGGATTGAATAAATGTTTTTACTCATAAATTTTTTTTCAAGTCTTAAATATTTAATTCCCATTTATTTAAAGTTCTGTTGGTCTGTGTACACTATTTATATTAAAAGCACATGAAACTGGGGCTCCTAGCAAATATATAAATTTCAATTTTGGAGATTGTGTTCAGACACTGAAAAGACCTAGATCCTCAGCACCAGGCCTGGGTGCAGGACGGGGTGTCTGGGGTCAGGCACAGCATCTCTCCCTTCACAGCACTGGCTCAGAGGGAGCACCCCAACCCCAATCCTTGGTCAGCTGAAGGTGGGGGCAGGTGAGGGAAGAGTCTTGTCCATAGAGAATGATCCCAGGGCACGGAAGACGGGGGGCAGATGGACAGGACCCAGGAAGCCTGGGCTCTAACCTCATGTCTTCCCCACCATTCTCAGAGACCCTCCCTAGACCCTCATCCCTCCAGACCAGATTCCTTCTTGGAGAAGCAGGCTGTGGCGGGGGGGGGGGGGGCTCTCTGCTTTCTTTCTCAGACACAGCATCCAAGTTGGGCTTTGGTCTCAACTCTGAGGCCAGATACTTCACCGGGGAGGAGGGGAAGGTAGAGGCAAGGGCCAGAAAGGGCTGGCACGATGTATTCAGGGTCCTAAATGAGAAGAGTTCAATTTGTCAACATATAGCATATCACCCATGGCTCATCCCATCAAGTGCCCCCCTCAGCACACGTCATCCAATCACCCCAACCAGCCATGCAACTCCCTTTCCAGTACCCCTTGTTTGTTTCCCAGAGTTAGGAGTCTCTCATATTCTGTCGTCAACTGATATTTTCACTCATTTTCTGTTTTCCGTATTCCCTTTCACTATTTTTTTATTATCCCAAATGAATGAGACCATATAATGATTGCCCTTCTCTGATTGCCAATTTTCCCTCAGCATTATACCCTCCGGTTCCATCCACATTGAAGCAAGTAGTAGGTCTTTGTTGTTTCTATTCTTTTCTCTTTTTTTTTTTTTTTGTAGTTAACAAATATATTCAGAACATTTCATCCTAAAACAGCAGAAGACACAATCTTTTTCAGTGTGTATGAAACATTCTCCAGAATAGATCACACACCAGGTCACAAATCAGACCTTAAAAAGTACAAAAAAGATGAAGACTATACCCAGCATAGTTTCCAACCACAATGCCATGAAACTTAAGGTCAACCACAAGAAAAAAATTGGAAATACCACTAATACCTGGGGGTTAAAGAATACCCTACTGCTCATAATTAATGGGTTAATCAGGAAATTACAGTGTAAATTAAAAAATACATGGAAGGAAATGAAAATGAAAATATGAAGTTAATAATAAAAGATGTCTTAAGTGATCCTATGATTTTCACACATGCTCTTCCTAACCTCCATTGTGGATTACAACCGATTACTCCCAGGTATTTGAGATTAATCACCCAGACAGGTGGTAACTTCCTTCCTTGCCTATTGACCCAGAGGCATGAAGAGCTCAAAGTGTCCAGGCACCAGTTTCAATTTCCAGTTCAGAAAGATTGTAGATTAAAATTGTGGGAACACAAATTAAACACTTTGCAAGTAGACCTTGAAGGGATATAGTGAGCAGTACCCCTCCCTGCTCCAATCCTTGATTCCTGCACCTGTGAATGTGAGCTATGGGAGAAACAGCATCATATATTAGAAGCTGATTTGGAACATATATAGCTGTCTTCTGAACCTTGTCCTAGCCTGCAAGGAATTGCCACCTAGCTGGCACTACAGCTGCAGCTTCATTTTTTGAATTTATTTTTTATTGGTGTTCAATTTGCCAACATACTGAGTAACCCCCAGTGCTCATCCCAGCAAGTGCCGCCCTCAGAGCGCGTCTCCCATTCCCCCCCACTTCCCATCCACCTCCGTTTCTACCACCCCTAATTCATTTCCCAGAGTAAGTAGTCTCTCATGTTCTCTCTCCCTTTCTGATATTGCCCGCTAATTTTTCTCCTTTCCCCTTTCTTCCCTTTCACTATCTTTTATATTCCCCAAATGAATGAGACCATATAAGGTTTGTCCTTCTCTGATTGACTTATTTCACTCAGCATAATACCCTCCAGTTCCATCCACGTCAAAGCAAATGAGTGGGTATTAGTCATTTCTAAAGGCTGAGTAATATTCCATTGTGTACATAGACCACAGCCTCTTTATCCATTCATCCTTCGATAGACACTGAGGCTCCTTCCACAGTTTGGCAACTGTGGACATTGCTGCTATAAGCATTGGGTTGCAGGTGTTCCGGTGTTTCACTGCATCTGTATCTTTGGGGTAAATCCCCAGCAGTACAACTGACGCGTCATAGGGCAGTTCTATTTTTACCTTCCTTTGCCAAACCTCCACACAGATTTCCAGAGTGGCTGCAGCAGTTCACATTCCCACCAACAGTGCAAGGGATACCCCTTTCTCCACATCGTGTCCAACATTTGTTGTTTCCTTCCTTCTTAATCTTCACCATTCTCACTGGGATGAGGTGGCATCTCATTGTGCTTTTGATGTGTATATCCCTGATGGCAAGTGATGCAGAGCATTTTCTCATGTGCTTGTGGCCGGGTCTATGTCTTCCTCTGTGAAATTTCTGTTCATGGCTTTTGCTCATTTCATGATTGGACTGTTCGTTTCTTCGATGTGGAGTGTACTAGCTTCTGTAGAGATCTTGGATACTAAAACTTTATCTCATAGGTCAATTGCAAATATCTTCTCCCATTCTGTAGGTTGTATTCTAGTTTTGATGACAGTTTCTTTTGGTGTCCAGGAGCTTTTTATCTTGGATGAAGTCCCAATAGTTCATTTTTGCTTTTGTTACCCTTGCCTTTCTGGATGTATCTTGCAAGAAGTTGCTGTGGCAAAGTTCAAAAAGGGTGTTGCCTGTGTTCTACTCTAGGATTGTGATGGATTCTAGTCTCACATTTAGATCTTTCATCCATTTTGAGTTTATCTTTGGGCATGGTGTAAGACAATGGTCTAGTTTCCTTCTTCTGCATGTGAATGTCCAATTTTCCCAGCAATATTTTTGAAGACATGGTCTTTTTCCAGTGGATAGTCTTTACTGCTTTGTCAAATATTAGTTGACCACAGAGTTGAGGGTCTATTTCTGCATTCTCTATTCCGCTCCATTGATCTATGTGTCTCCTTTTGTGCCAGTACCACACTGTCTTGAAGATGACAGCTTTGTAGTACAACGTGACATCTGGTATTGTGATGTCCCTGGCTCTGGTTTTCTTTGTTAATATTCCCCTGGCTATTCGGGGTCCTTTCTGATTCCACACAAATCGTAAGATGATTTGTGCCAACTCCCTGAAGAAAGTCCATGGTATTTTGATAGGGATTGCATTAAATGTGTAAATTGCTCTGGGTAACATTGACATTTTCACAATATTAATTCTTCCAATCCATGAGCACGGAATATTTTTCCATCTCTTGGTGTCTTCCTCAAATTCTTTCAGACGTGTCCTATAGTTTTTAGGGTATAGATCCTTTACCTCTTTGGTTAGGTTTATTCCTATCTATCTGATGCTTTGGGGTGCAACTGTAAATGGGAATGACTCCTTAATTTCTCTTTCTTCACTCTCACTGTTAGTGTATAGAAATGCCACTGACTTCTGGGCTTTGAGTTTGTATCCTGCCACACTGCCAAATGGCTGTATGAGTTCTTCCAATCTTGGGGTGGAGTCTCTTGGGTTTTCTAGGTACAGTATGATGTCATCTGCCAAGAGGGACAGTTTGACTTCTTCTTTGCCTATTTGAATGCCCTTTATTTCTTTTTGTTGCCTGATAGCTGAGGCTAGGGCTTCTTGTACTCTATTGCATAACAGTGGTGAGAGTGGTCATCCCTGTTTTGTTCCTGATCTTAGGGGAAAGGCTCCCAGTGTTTCCCCATTGAGAATGATATTTGCTGTGGGCTTTTGAGATGCTGAGGAATATTCCCTCTATACCTACACTCTCAAGTTTTGATCAGGAATGGATGCTGTATTTTGTCAAATGCTTTCTCTGCATCTATTGAGAGGATCCTATGGTTCTCATTTTTTATCTTGATGATATGATGAATCACATTGTCTGTTTTATGAGTGTTGAACCAGCCTTGCTTCCCCTGGATAAATCCCACTTGGTCATGGTGAATAATCTTGTTAATGCACCGTTGGATCCTCCTGGCTAGTATTTTGTTGAGAATTTTTGCATCCGTGTTCATCAGGGAGATTGGTCTGTAATTCTCCTTTTCAGTGGGGTCTCTGTCTGGTTTTGGAATTAAAGTGATGTTGGCCTCATAGAACGAGTTTGGAAGTGCCCCATCTCTTTATCTTTTGGAACAGCTTTAGGAGAATAGGGATGGTTTCTTCTTTAAACGTTTGATAGACTTCCCCTGGGAAGCCATCTGGCCCGGACTTTTGTACCATTGGAGGTTTTGAGAACTGCTTAAATTTCCTCCCTGTTTATCGGCCTGTTCAGGTTTTTTATTTCTTCTTGTCCCAGTTTTGGTAGTTTGTGGTTTTTCCAGAAATGTGTCCATTTCTTCTAGATTGCCTAATTTATTGTCATATTCCTGCTCATAATAAGTTTTTAACCGTCTGTATTTTTGATGTTGCTGGTGATCTGTTTTTTCTCATTAATGATTTTATTAAATTGAGTCCTTTCTCTCTTCTTTTTAATAAGCCTGGCAAATGATCAATCTTATTAATTCTTTCTCTTTTTTTTACCTTTGAAGTTTTCTGTTTCTTTAATAAAGTTTTTATTGGTGTTCAATTTGCCAATATATAGAATAACACCCAGTGCTCATCCCATCACGTGCCCCCCTCAGTGCCCATCACCCAGTCACCCGCACGCCCTGGCAACCTCCCCTTCCATCACCCCTAGTTTGTTTCCCAGAGTTCGGTTTCTCTTATGTTCTGTCTCCCTTTCTGATATTTCCACTCATTTTTTCTACTGCTCTGCTTGTCCAGGGGTAGGGGATTTTTGTTAAATTTCCTGGTTCCCACCCAGCCGTACCTTTATATGAAAGCATATCTCTAGGAAGACCTTTTTCAGAACTAGCTCCGCCACGAATAACCATGTGAACTTGGACAATCCAATCCTCCGGAACTCTCAGTTTCTTTCCTGTGCCTCAGAAGAGAGGACCAGAGCTGATGATCCCTCAGTTCCCTCTCAGACCTAAAATGCTGCTGTGGGGTCCTAAACACTCTATACAGAGCACAAAAAGACTTGGGATCTTATATATATTCAAATGCTAAAATATAAAACTAACTCTGAGCATAGGTCTTGAGTATTTTACGGTTCTTTCCTATGGCGATAAAAAATCCCCAAATCTATATCCCTTTTTATCACAAGCAGTGGGTATATAGGTCCAAGCCACTAGAAATAATAAATATGTGTATCAGAACAGCCATCTGCCTTCATGCTCACTGCTTTTCAAAGCAAAGCCCTCAAAAAACTCCATTATTATTTTCTGAGAGTATCTGTTAACATGCAGAATCTTAACCTGCCCCTTACTTTAACTTAAAAAAAATTAAAATGTTGGCTGTCCATATTAACAAGCTCTCCAGGTTATTCTTTTGCACACTAACATTTGAGAACCACTGGCTAGGCACCAAGGAGAATTGATTTACCTTAATATAGCAAAATTTGAAATCCTATGTCCTTTCCTATTTTCAGATCATAATAAATAAAGAAATGAAACAGTGAAGAGAGAGGGAAGGAGGCAAAGAATGGGACGGGGACAGAAATAATGTGCCAATCAAAAATGAGATTTACATAAAGTTTATCTTTTAAAAATTTATTAACAGACAAAAGACTCCATACTGATGGAAATATGTTAAAGGGACACAGGTGTCAACTGAAAGAGCTCCTGTGGCCAGAGCGGAGACAATATAAGCAACAAAATAAGTAGTGCTGGATTATAACCCAAAGTGTAAAATAAATATCCATGAATCTATACTAATATTAAAAATTGTAAAAGAAAGAAAGAGGGGCACCTGGGTGGCTCAGTCAGTTAAGCTTCTGCCTTAGACTCAGATCATGATCCAGGTCCCAAGGAAGGCTCCCTGTTCAGCAGGGAACCTGCTTCTCCCTCTCCCTCTGTCCCTCTCGCTCATGCTTTTTCTCTCCTCTCTCTCTCTCAAATAAATAAATAACATCTTTGAAAAAGAAATAAACAAACACACAAAGAAGAAAGAGAAATCTCCCATGTAGAAGAATTTCAAACAATTTGTGCAGACATTCCACCCTCAAGTGGATGAGCATAGCTTCCTACTCTTATGTGTGGAATACATATAGTAATCTCCTTCTACAAAATATATTATGATAAAGTTAAAAATAATAATAATAAAATAATAATAATAATAAAGAATCACTTTACTATGGAGAAAGCTGACAAACACTATCTCAGCAAGATGATCAGATCGATACCAAGACTGATAAATCATGTTGATGGTATCTATCCTTTATATGATATAATAAAAATGGCAGTATATCTCTGTACATAATCCACAATCACAGTTCAATCATGAGATAAACAACAGACATGTCCCAACTGAGGGAAATTTTACAAAATACTTCTCAAAGTGTTCCAGTTCAACAACAACAAGGAAAGGCTGAAAGACTGTCACAATCCAGAGGAGCCTAAGAAAACATGAGGACAAATGGAATGTGATATGAGGGATGGTAACTTAGCAAAAACTAAGGAAATCTGAATAAAGTATGGTCTTTGGTTAATGCGAATATTTTAATATTGATTCATTAGCTAATATTTGTACTGTACTAATATAAGATATCAATAATTGGAGAAATTGAGTGCGAGTACATGAGAATTCTCTGTACTATCTTCTCAATTTCCCTATAAATCTTTGTTTTTTTTTTCTAATAAATAAGATTTATTTTGAAAATTGACTTAAATGAATCAGGCTCCAAGTGTGAAGACATTTTAAGAATAGTTTAATTAATTTTTGCCTTATTCTTAAAGGGTGCCTTCGATGGTAACAAAGTAAGAATTTTATATCAGAAGGAAAGAAAAACACTTATGAACATGTAAAATGCCTCCTCAACCTGAAAAACAGGAAAGGATAATAAATAGCAAAAATCAGATAAAAATACTTCTATTATAATAGACACCATATTGCAAGTGCATTTAAAATTAGCAATGAATAACATTTATTTCCTTGACATTTGTCTTCCAAAGAGTTCACAGTGTTTCAGTGTCAGTTAAAACAGGGGAAGAATCTCAGGGAAGAATCCTTCACATAATAATAGGACCATTGGTGATAATGTCTCTCAGTTCTTTCCAAATCCATAAAGATGCATTTCCTGACGAGTGACTGAGCTCTGAAGAAAGAGATGAGAAACCCTCATCCCTCTGATTACTTGTGTCAGAATATTTTCACCATAGTACTACGGATAGTAAATTATCCTTATTAACAGGAAATACGTCTCAGATTGGAATCTGACCAATCAGATGGGCAGAGAAAAAAAATGCTTTGCCTCGCTCTTCATCTTTTAAAGACAAAGGAGAGCTTTTCTATGTACAAAATCAGTTGTCAAGATAGCCTTAGGGAATAAGAGTCTGCAGCATTGAATCCCGCTGCACAGCCTGGACGCCCGCACTCCAGGTCTTCCTGATCCCAAATCCCTGGGCCTGTCCCCCAACACAGGCTGCCACACTGAGGTCATTTGCAATTGTTCTCTTAGGAGCTCAGGGGAAGGGGGAAGGAGCTAGATAGGATGGGACGGGATGCGTGGAGGCTGAGAAAATTAAGGCCATTCCACTTTAAGTTCAGCCTTAGCACACGTCCAGCATCCCAGGCCCCTGCGAAAAAGAGCTGAAATTTATATTACTTCAGTTACAGGAAAAAAAACAAAAGTTTACAGCTTAATGTCCTAGAAAGCCCCACAATGGAATAAAAACTGAGCCCAGGCCAAGGGCAGGAAGCCGATATTAGAATGAGAACAGAGCTCAAGGCCCTTGAAGGCCCCATATCAAAATGTAAACAGAACTGGAGGAATTGCTCCAGCCCTTCTGGAGGTCCCCAAGAACAGCCCTTACAACTAAACTAAAACCCACCTCGGGGTCCAAGTCCCTGCTCCGCTGTGTCAGGTATACTTGGACACAAGCTCGAGTTTGTAAATCAACCCTCGTGTGTTTGCTCGGTGTCGGCTCCTTAGTGGTTTCTCAGATTCGCAATCTTGGGCACAACACCCCCTTGTCCCCTCCCCACCTGGGCTGACCCCCTGTGCCCTCCCTCCCAGGCTGACCCTCAGTCACCTCCCCGCCCACAGCAGCTGGGCACAGGCTCTCACAAAGGTCCCACAGAAATGGTGGGCCTTCCCGCCGTCCCCGGCCTCCCAGGGGGAGGAAGGAGGTTTCAGCAGGACACACTCCCATGGTGGCCCCAGGGCTCCCTGCCCAGGACGGCAGCTGGTGACAGGTCAGGGTCTGTGTCCCTGATGCCGGCTCCTCCTCCCTGGTTTTCCTGCAGGAAATGAAGGAGGAGGCCCTGGTCTCCTCCAGGGACATCACACAGATAGACCTGGACATCAACAGGACGATCGGCAGCCACACCATGTTTTGGGACTGCTACGAGTCCGGTGAGGCTGCTGGGCCAGGGGGTTTCGGGCCCCAAGGGAGGCCCCGGGGCTTCTGGGTAGGGAACACGGGGCTTCTGAGGCCGGGGGGAGCAATAGCAGCCAACAACAAACCGCTGCATGGTAGGGTGCTGGGGACGACCCCGTGCCCCCATCCCTGGGGCCTCGAGGATGAGGAGGCCACTAGGATGGGGCCTCCAGGGGTTGCCATGTGAGCTGAACCCCAAAGGGGTGAGGGACGGCCCCCTGAAAAGCAGGGGGCTGGGGTGGGGGCCGTGGGGGGCAGTAAGGGGACCTGGGGACCAGGCGGCATGGCTGTGGCTGGAGCAGGACACACATCGATCCGATGAGGGTCGGACAGGTCAGGGTGACACCCACATTTGGTGCTTCATATATTTCTAAATTCTATCCATTTTATTTGAGACAATATGCAATTTGTAAACATACATAGTATGATGACCCCCAGATAATGCCCCGGTCCAGCCCGGGCCCTGCACTGACCACACAGGGTCCCAGGGGCAGGTGTCACAGCAAACCCCAGACGGGGACACCTTTATCTGTAGGAGTCTCCGTGTGCATCTTAAAGAAAGGGAATGCCCTGTGTCCGCAGGCCCCCCCATGCCATCCCCCTCATTCCCCATGTCCACACCACATCCCCCATGGCATCGCCCCCATACCATCCCCCCTACACCATCCCCCTCACACCCCCACACAATCCCCACCCACACTATACCCCCACACCATCCCCCCTACACCATCCCCCACACTCCACCACCATCATACCCCTGCCCCCACACCATTAGCCCCACCCCCCCACCCCCACATCATCGGCCCCCAGCAAGGACCCAGTGCGGCTACCCCCTGTGGGACATGCTCAGCCTCCCCGGGGCTCTCTGGACAGCCTGCTCCCATCAGAAGCCCGGGTGTCCCATAGAGTACCCAGAGGTTGCAGGGAGGAGGGAAGGCAGGGAGCCCCTGACAGGGTGGGTGCAGGTGGGTGGAGCAGAGGATGCACTGTGCCCTGCCTCCTCACACTGTCCCTCCTGGAGGGTGGCAAACCCTGCACAGGACACCAGCCCCTAACCCAGAGGGACCTGGGCTGGCCTGGCCCCGGGCTCTATGGGGGCTGGGGTGATTTGACCCCCCCCGCAGGCCCAACACGAAGACTAATGGGATCCAGCCCCCCATGGCCCTGGCCAGGCCTGGATTCTGGCCCCGGGCTGAGCGAGCCCTCTCACAGCTGGATGTGGCCTCCTGGGCCCTGGGCCTGCCCCACAGATCCAGGTCTCTAACCTAGGGCAGCCCTGGGGATCCCGGGACACCCCAAGGTGGGGAGAGCAGGGGTAGGCCGGTGGGCTACACCCGCACCCACACCAGGAGGCAGGCTCTTCCAGGTGCTGGGGCCCCAGGGGGCCTGAGGCCGGGGTCCAGCTGCCCTGCGGGGACCCAGCTCAGGAGCCCATGTGCTGCAGGTCCAGGTCAGCTCTGCCATCCTCAGAACCGTCTCTCAGGCTGAAACCTCAGGACACATGCCCCCACCCAGACTCCACACATGCTCCCAGGTGGGGACTCCAGCACACGCCCCCCCACCCCGTGTGATTCTTGCCCTCCCCTAAAGGACAGAAAGGTCTCCCTCCCCAGGGGAAGGCGCGCACCCTCCACTCTGAGCCTGTTTGCTGTAGAAAGTCAATAAAGTATTGTGGTGCGAAAATGCACAGCCAGCCCGTTTCTGTTTCTCCAGGAACTCTGTGCAGGGGGCGTGGAGAGACCCCCAGAGAGGAGGAGGGGGCACCACCCAGGCCCCAACCAGCCCCTGCAGGGGCGCTGCCAGGCACACATAGCTGACGTCCCCACGTGCCTTCCAGGGGCGGCCCAACGCCAGGGTCAGGACCCCACAGACTTTACTGGGACTCAGCCTGTGCCCCGCGGGCCAGGAGGGGCTGGGACAGAGTGACAGCCAGGGAGCCTCAGGTCACCAGGGTCTGTGCAAAGCGACCTGGGAGGTCTGTGCTCCCTCTGTCCAGGGGGCCGGGGCTGGCCGGGTTCCGGGGCACTTCCTCCCCTCCACGCATCCCCGTGCCTGTGTGCCTGGGGCACAGAGGGCCTGTGGGGTGGTCAGTGTGGCCCTGGATTGGATGTCAGGACAGCAGGCCCTTGTGTTGTGCCCAAGATTGCAAATCTGAGAAACCACTAAGGAGCCTACACCAATGCAAACTCCTGAGGGTTTATTTACAAGCTCGAGCTTGGGTCCATGTGCACCCGACACAGCGGAGCAGGGACTTGGACCCCGAGACAAAGAGGCGTAGCAGCTTTATAGGGGCCAGTGGCCCATGGGATACGCAGAAAGTTGCAGTCACATCGGTCCACACGCAGGTGGCCGAGTGAATTACACCTTACCCTATAGTATCCACTTGAGCTGGCCTGTTACTGTGGTCAGAATCAGCGCGCAGTTTTGGCAGCACAAAGCAGGGTTACATGGTTATGAGTCGATTTCCGATTAGGGTGTGCCCAGCGGCTGGACTAGGGTGGGGCAGCGCCTTAAGCAATAAGCAGGTTATGTGGGGGTCATACAGGAGGTGGCAGGTGTAGCACAAAATGGAATCAGTCCTGCTCTGCTTGTCCAGGGGGAGGGGATTTTTGTTAAATTTCCTGGGTCCCACACTTGCAGCTCATGCACCTGGGCCACCCTCACCAGGTGGACTCAGCGTGCACACCTTGTGGTGCTGGATCTCTCACACCAGCGTTTGGAGGGCACCCTCTTCGGCCTAGTGAGTAGGGGCTGGGTGAGCATGGGGCTCGGCCTGAAGGCCAGGCAGCACAGGGGACCGAGGAACCCCAGCCCCGTCCCCACCCCGACTCCCACACACAGGCAGCCCCAGGGCTCCCCACCATGGGCAGCCGGCTCCTCAGGAGCTCCCCGCAGGGCGGCCCCAAGGTCAGGCTCCCTGCTGGAGAGGCATTGGGGAGAAGAGAAGCAGCCGGCGCTCGGCGGGACCCACTGGTGGACATGGGATTGTGGCCGAGCCGGACCTTCCACCTCAGCTGACCCTCCAGCAGAAAGTCACTGCACGAGCGAGCCCTGGGTTGGACAGGAGAGCCCAGCTAGCCGCCCAGCGCCAGCACAAGAGATGATGTTGTGCCAACCATTTCGGCGTTTGGGTGACCCAGCCAGAGGATCAGATAGCTGCACGTGATTGCTATATGTGATAGACACACACACACCCCAAAACCAACAAAAGTTGGAATCCCCCCGAATGTTGTCAAACAGCAGCTGGATGGTTACATACGTGACGCTGTGGTCCCCAATAGGATACATGGAAGACGCTATAAACCATGACTGCAGAGGTGCTGGAGGCACGGAGATATGCCTGCTGGGTTCCAAGAAGGAGCGCAGAGGGGCAGAAAGCATCCTACAGAGGGGGGGCCCCCTCCTAGGAAAGGACACCAGGTCCCTGTGAAGGCTATGGATGGTGAAATCTGTCCTCCTCTCTTTCAGCTTCTGGTTTTCCTCCTATTTTGTTCTTCCTAATTCTAGTTTAGTCTCCACCCTGCATCCAAGCCAATGACCAAAGAGGCTTCATTATGACATCGGGTCCTAAAAGGAGGCCGAGCTCTGGCTACTGGGTTCGGAAATGATCATTGCCTAGGTGTATGCTGATCCACCGAACTCGTGCCTTCACGGGTCTTGTCTCCCTGCAGAACGAGGGGAACCACAGGTCTTACAATGAAAGACGCCCACTTCCACTCGGGTAGGACTGTCCCTTGTGGAGGATGTCATCTGGGCCAAGTAGTGCAAGCAGGGCGATCAAGAATAGGTCGCAGGTGAGACATAAGCAAGCACTTACCTTTGATGTCATGCTTTATTTGTTCATCCATTTATTATTTATTAAATATTTTATTTTTATGTCCTCTCTATACCCAACATGGAGTTCAAACTCACAATCCTGAGATCAAGATCCCCCAACCAGGCCAGCCAGGCACTCCAGTGCCATGTTTCATAACTCTTTGGAGCAAAAGGCAGGCTGCAGCCTTGGAAGGCTTGTGTCTCTGGGTCAAGGAGAGCGTTATTCACGGAACCTCCTCACTTAAAATGCTGCTGTGTTCTCACACAAAGGAGAATGCAGCTAGTTGAAAGCTGGCTTCTAGGCATGCTTGCTTGTGAGAGCTGAGCTCAGGGCAGGACCCTCCCTCATCCTGACACCCTGTGGACTTAGCTCCTAACATCCTTAGGTTTGGTGTTGGCAGAGGTTGGGTGAAAAGCATGTGGAAGTGGCAAGCCTGTAGTCATGTGTATCCGAGTTCACTACAGCGATTTCCAAACACCGTCTTCAATTACAGTGGAGCTAGGGGCTAACTCCCATAAATGAATGCCTAGCGGGCAGCTGCCTCCAAGGCATACACACTCCTGAGAGTTGAGCTTATGACCTGTACCTCCCACATGCTGACTGCCTGTACACTTCGCTTCCATTGGATTTTGTTCATGCGGGACAGAAGTGGTGTAAGAAGCAAGTGTCTCCAAGCTCAATCCAGGGACTTCCAAGGAATTCCTCCCTTAGATTGGAGCTACATATGCGCTTCCATACCTGAGAAGCTAGTTGAAAGCTGTACCCTGTGGAACTTCCCTCTGCGAGTTGATCCCACATGCGGTCCTTCCCAGTTCCACTCTGCCTGAAGATGAAGTTTCCAACATGCTCAATAGAGATGATGCTCAGAAGCTGGTTGGAGCAAGCTCCGAGCTTGGAAGGCTTGTTTCTCTGAGTCCAGGAGAGCGGTATTCATGAAACAGCCTCACTTGGAATGCTGCTGAGTTCTCACTCCATGGGAGAGCAGCTAGTTGAAAGCTGGCTTCTAGGCATGCTTGCTTGTGAGAGCTGAGCCCAGAGCAGGACCCTCCCACATCCTGACTGCCCATAGACATAGCTCCTATCATCCTTATGTTACATGCTGGAAGGGGTTGAGTGAAAAGCATGTGGAAGTGTCAGACCTGTACTCCCTTGTATCTGAGTTCAATACAGCGATTGCCAACGGCCTTGTTCAATTAGAGTGCAGCTTGGTTCTAACTCCCATAATTGAGGAGCTAGCAGACATCTGCCTCCAAGACATACACACTTCTGAGAGTTGAGCTTATGGCTTGTACCTCCATATCCTGACTACAAGTACACTTCGCTTCTAACAGGCCTAGGTTCCATGCGAGAGAGAAGTGGTTGAGAGGTAAGTGGAAGGTGCAGGCCCACAACCAGTGTCTCCATCTCAAACCCGTGATTTCTGGGGAATTCCCCTCTTAGATTGGCGCTACATACTAACTTCCATACATGAGAAGCTAGTTGAACGCAGTGTCCAAGGGGAACTTGCCTCTGAGAGTTGAGCTCACACGCAGTTCCACACTGCCTGCCGAATGAGTTTTGAACATCGTCACTAGAGATGTTTGTCTGAAGCCCGTGCGACGCAAGTGGAAAACTGCAGACTTGGAAGGTTGTGTCCCCAGGTGCAGTAGAGCGGTTTTCATGGAAACTCTTCACTTAAAAGGCTGCTACTTTATCACTGCAGTAAGAACGCAGCTAGTGGCTGCGCGGCTATGGGAGCAGCTCACAGGGGCTCGGGCGGAGGCTCCGCAGAGAGGCGTCTGCGCGGCCCTGGGAACAATTCCAGGGGTTCAGGCGGCGGCTCCGCAGAGAGGGGGCTGCCCGCTGGGAGCGCAAATCCAACAGCGCAGGCCCCGGAGCACAAGGCGGCGGGACACAGCCCAGGATCCGGCCTCCCCCGGGACAGGCAGAGGCTGGGAGGGCCCAGGACAGTGAGGACGCTCCTGCCACAAGCTGAGCAGATCAGCATCCAGGCCCTGCAGACGGAGAGCCCCGGAGCTACTGTGGGGGCTGAATCCAGGCCTCCAGAGCTGGCCCCGCCACTGTGGTTGTTCCTCCCGGGGACTCACAGGGTAAACAAACCCACTGAACCCTGCACCAGGCAGGGGCAGAGCAGCTCCCCCAAGTGCTAACACCTGAAAATCAGCACAACAGGCCCCTCCCCCAGAAGACCAGGTAGACGGACCAGTTCCAGGGGAAGTCAAGGGACTTAAAGTATACAGAATCAGAAGATACTGCCCGGTGGTTTTTTTTTTTTTCTTTTTAATTTCTGTTTGCTTCACCCACCCTTTTTCCCCTTTCTTTCTTTTTCTTCTCTTTTTTTCTTTCGTCCTTTTTTCTTTTTTCTTTTTCTCTTTTCTTTACTTCTTTCTCTCTCTTTTTCTCCTTTTCCCAAGACAAATTGTTTTTGGCCACTCTGCACTGAGCAAAATGACTAGAAGGAAAACCTCACCTCAAAAGAAAGAATCAGAAACAGTCCTCTCTCCCACAGAGTTACAAAATCTGGATTACAATTCAATGTCAGAAAGCCAATTCAGAAGCACTATTATACAGCTACTGGTGGCTCTAGAAAAAAGCATGAAGGACTCAAGACACTTCATGACTGCAGAATTTAGATCCAATCAGGCAGAAATTAAAAATCAATTGAATGACGTGCAATCCAAACTAGAAGTCCTAACGATGAGGGTTAACAAGGTGGAAGAACGAGTGAGTGACATAGAAGACAAGTTGATGGCAAAGAGGGAAACCGAGGAAAAAAGAGACAGACAATTAAAAGACCATGAGGATAGATTAAGGAAAATAAATGACAGCCTGAGGAAGAAAAACCTACGTTTAATTGGGGTTCCCAAGGGTGCCAAAAGGGCCAGAGGGCCAGAATATGTATTTGAACAAATCATAGCTGAAAACTTTCCTAATCTGGGAAGGGAAACAGGCATTCAGATCCAGGAAATAGAGAGATCCCCCCCTAAAATCAATAAAAACCGTTCAACACCTCGACATCTAATAGTTAAGCTTGCAAATTCCAAAGATAAAGAGAAGATCCTTAAAGCAGCAAGAGACAAGAAATCCCTGACTTTTATGGAGAGGAGTATTAGGGTAACAGCAGACCTCTCCACAGAGACCTGGCAGGCCACAAAAGGGCTGGCAGAATATATTCAGGGTCCTAAATGAGAAGAACATGCAACCAAGAATACTTTATGCAGCAAGGCTCTCATTCAGAATGGAAGGAGAGATAAAGAGCTTCCAAGACAGGCAAGAAATGAAAGAATATGTGACCTCCAAACCAGCTCTGCAAGAAATTTTAAGGGGGACTCTTAAAATTCCCCTTTAAGAAGAAGTTCAGTGGAACAATCCACAAAAACAAGGACTGAATAGATATCATGGTGAAACTAAACTCATATCTTTCAATAATAACTCTGAATGTGAACGGGCTTAATGACCCCATCAAAAGTCGCAGGGTTTCAGACTGGATAAAAAAGCAGGACCCATCTGTTTGCTGTCTACAAGAGACTCATTTTAGACAGAAGGACACCTACAGCCTGAAAATAAAAGGTTGGAGAAACATTTAACATTCAAATGGTCCTCAAAAGAAAGCAGGGGTAGCCATCCTCATATCAGATAAACTAAAATTTACTCCGAAGACTGTAGTGAGAGATGAAGAGAGACACTATATCATACTTAAAGGATCTATCCAACAAGAGGACTTAACAATCCTCAATATATATGCCCCAAATGTGGGAGCTCCCAAATATTTAAATCAATTAATAACCAAAGTGAAGAAATACTTAGATAA
Organism: Vulpes lagopus; assembly: GCF_018345385.1. NCBI lineage: Eukaryota > Metazoa > Chordata > Mammalia > Carnivora > Canidae > Vulpes > Vulpes lagopus. Next base: position 49,683,928 of record NC_054838.1, on the reverse strand, counting down.
TAATGCACTTAAACTTGGTGACTTCAATCTAGCTCTTTCTATACTCGAAAGGTCTTCTAAGCACAACATCTCCAAAGAAACGAGAGCTTTAACTGATACACTGGACCAGATGGATTTCACAGATATCTACAGAACTGTGCATCCAAACTCAACTGAATACACATTCTTCTCAAGTGCACATGGAACTTTCTCCAGAATAGACCACATACTGGGTCACAAATCAGGTCTGAACCAATACCAAAAGATCAGGATTGTCCCCTGCATATTCTCAGACCATAATGCCTTGAAATTAGAACTAAATCACAACAAGAAGTTTGGAAGGACGTCAAACACGTGGAGGTTAAGGACCATCCTGTGAAAAGATGAAAGGGTCAATCGGGAAATTAAGGAAGAATTAAAAAGATTCATGGAAACTAATGAGAATGAAGATACAACCGTTCAAAATCTTTGGGACACAGCAAAAGCAGTCCTAACGGGGAAATACATCGCAATACAAGCAACCATCCCAAAACTGGAAAGAACTCAAATACAAAAGCTAACCTTGCACCTGAAGGAGCTAGAGAAAAAACAACAGATAGATCCTACACAGAGCAGAAGAAGAGAGTTAATTAAGATTCAAGCAGAACTCAACGGAATCGAGACCAGAAGAACTGTTGAACAGATCAACAAACCAGAAGTTGGTTCTTTGAAAGAATTAATAAGATACATAAACCATTAGCCAACCTTATTAAAAAGAAGAGAGAAGACTCAAATTAATAAAATCATGAATGAGAAAGGAGAGATCACTACCAACACCAAGGAAATGCAAACGATTTTAAACTATTATGAACAGCTCTACGCCAATCAATTAGGCAATCTAGAAGAAATGGACGCATTCCTGGAAAGCCACAAACTACCAAAACTGGAGCAGGAAGAAATAGAAAACCTGAACAGGCCAATAACCAGGGAGGAAATTGAAGCAGTCATCAAAAACCTCCCAAGACACAAAAGTCCAGGGCCAGATGGCTACCCAGGGGAATTCTATCAAACGTTTAAAGAAGAAACCATACCTAGTCTACTAAAGCTGTTGGGAAAAATAGAAAGAGATGGAGTACTTCCAAATTAGTTCTATCAAGCCAGCATCACCTTAATTCCAAAACCAGACAAAGATCCCACCAAAAAGGAGAATTACAGATCAATATCCCTGATGAACATGGATGCAAAAATTCTCAACAAGATAGAGCCAATAGGATCCAACAACACATTAAGAAAATTATTCTCCATGACCAAGTAGGACTTATTCCCAGGACACAAGGCTGGTTCAACACCTGTAAAACAATCAATGTGATTCATCATATCAGCAAGAGAAAAACCAAGAACTATATGATCCTCTTATTAGATGCAGAGAAAGCATTTGACAAAATACAGCATCCATTCCTGATCAAAATTCTTCAGAGTGTAGGGATAGAGGGAACATTCCTCAACATCTTAAAAGCCATCTACAAAAAGCCCACAGCAAATATCATTCTCAATGGGGAAGCACTGGGAACCTTTCCCCTCAGATCAGTAATAAGACAGGGATGTCCACTCTCACCACTGCTATTCAACATAGTACTGGAAGTCCTCGCCTCAGCAATCAGACAACAAAAAGACATTAAAGGCATTCAAACTGGCAAAGAAGAAGTCAAACTCTCCCATTTCGCCAATGACATGATACTCTACGTAGAAAACCCAAAAGCCTCCACCCCAAGATTGCTAGAACTCATACAGCAATTTGGCAGTGTGGCAGGATACAAAATCAATGCCCAGAAATCAATAGCATTTCTATACACTAACAATGAGACTGAAGAAAGAGAAATTAAGGAGTCAATCCCATTTACAATTGCACCCAAAAGCATAAGATACCTCGGAATAAACCTCACCAAAGAGGTAAAGGATGTATACCCTAAAAACTATAGAACACTTCTGAAAGAAATTGAGGAAGACACAAAGAGATGGAAAAATATTCCGTGCTCATGGATTGGCAGAATTAATATTGGGAAAATGTCAATGTTACCCAGAGCAATGTGTAAATTTACACATTTAATGCAATCCCTATCAAAATACCATGGATTTTCTTCAGAGAGTTGGAACAAATTATTTTAAGATTTGTGTGGAATCAGAGAAGACCCCGAATAGCCAGGGGAATATTAAAAAAGAAAACCATAGCTGGGGGCATCACAATGCCAGAATTCAGGTTGTACTACAAAGCTGTGGTCATCAAGACAGTGTGGTGCTGGCACAAAAACAGACACATAGATCAATGGAACAGAATAGAGAATCCAGAAATGGACTCTGAAGTTTATGGTCAACTAATACTCGATAAAGGAGGAAAGACTATCCACTGGAAGAAAGAGAGAGTCTCTTCAATAAATGGTGCTGGGAAAATTGGACATCCACTTGCAGAAGAATGAAACTAGACCATTCTCTTTCACCATACACAAAGATAAACTCAAAATGGATGAAAGATCTAAATGTGAGACAAGAGTCCATCAAAATCCTAGAGGAGAACACAGGCAACACCCTTTTTGAACTCAGCCATCAGTAACTTCTTGCAAGATACATCCACGAAAGCAAAAGAAGCAAAAGCAAAAATGAACTATTGGGACTTCATCAAGATAAGAAGCTTTTGCACAGCAAAGGATACAGTCAACAAAACTCCAAGACAACCTGCAGAATGGGAGAAGATATTTGCAAATGACGTATCAGATAAAGGGCTAGTTTCCAAGATCTATAAAGAACTTATTAAACTCAACAGCAAAGAAACAAACAATCCAAACATGAAATGGGCAAAAGACATGAACAGAAATCTCACAGAGGAAGACATGGACATGGCCAACACGCACATGAGAAAATGCTCTGCATCACTTGCCATCAGGGAAATACAAATCAAAATCACAATGAGATACCACCTCACACCAGTGAGAATGGGGAACATTAACACGGCAGGAAACCACAAATGTTGGAGAGGATGTGGAGAAAGGGGAACCCTCTTACACTGTTGGTGGGAATGTGAACTGGTGCAGCCACTCTGGAAAACTGTGTGGAGGTTCCTCAAAGAGTTAAAAATAGACCTGCCCTACGACCCAGCAATTGCACTACTGGGGATTTACCCCAAAGATACAGATGCAATGAAACGTCGGGACACCTGCACCCCGATGTTTCTATCAGCAATGGCCACAATAGCCAAACTGTGGAAGGAGCCTCGGTGTCCATGGAAAGATGAATGGATAAAGAAGATGTGGTCTATGTATACAATGGAATATTCCTCAGCCATTAGAAACGACAAATACCCACCATTTGCTTCAACGTGGATGGACCTGGAGGGTATTATGCTGAGTGAAATAAGTCAATCGGAGAAGGACAAACATTATATGTTCTCATTCATTTGGGGAATATAGATAATAGTGAAAGGGAATAGAAAGGAAGGGAGAAGAAATGGTTCGGTATATCAGAAAGGGAGACAGAACATAAAGACTCCTAACTGGGAAACGAACTACAGGTGGTGGAAGAGGAGGAGGGCAGGGGGTGGAGGTGAATGGGTGTCGGGCACTGAGGGGTCACTTGACGGGATGAGCACTAGGTGTTATTCTGTATTTTGGCAAATTGAGGACAATAAAAAATATATTATTAAAAAAATCCAGCGATTTCCGAGGAATTCCTCTCATAGATTGGCGCTACATACTAACTTCCCTGTATGAGAACCTAGTTGAACGCAGTGTCCAAGGGGAACTTGCTTCTGAGAGGTGAGCTCTCACGCAGTCCCTCACAGTTCCACACTGCCTGTGGATTTAGTTTCTAATGACACCGTTTGACACGCTTACCAGTTGCTGAGTGGGAACCAAGTGGCAAGCTGCAGGCCTAGAAGCTCTGTGTCTCCGAGTACACCTCAGTGCTTATTCATGGAACCTCCTCACCTAGAATGGTGCAAGGTTCTTACAGCCGCAGGAGTGAGGCGAGTGGAAAGCTGGTTTCAGGGCCCAGTTCTTTCTGAGAGTTGCACAAAGGGACCATCCCTCTTGGTTCCACGCGGCCTGTAGTCTTACCTTGGAACTACATTACGGTTGAGGCCAGGCAGAAGTTGGGTGAGAAGCAAGTGGCAAGCTGCAAAACAGGAAGGCTTGTTTCTCCAAGGTCAATAGAGCACTCTCCATGGAAACTCCTGACGGAGGGTTGGCCTGGTGTGTAATTTGGAGTGGAGAGAGGCTAGTGGAAAACCAGCTTCAAAGCCTACTTACTTGTGAGAGTCGAGCACACATGCTGTCTCTTGCCACTCCACACTGCCTATGGACTTAGCTTTGAACTCCTTTAAGTCGACATCTGGTTGCAGTCGTGTGAGAGGCAAGTGGCTTGTTGCAGACCAAGGAGTCTTGCATCTCCCAACCCAAAAGAGAGCTTTCCTTGGACACTCCTCACATACAATGGAGCCATGTTCTAACTTCATAAGAGACAGGCTAGTTGAAAGGTGGCTTCAAGGCAAACTTACTTCTGAGAGTTGAGCCCATGGCCTGTCCCTTGCACATCCACACCGCCTGTAGACTTAGCTTCTAACACCCTCATGTTAGACGCCTGACAGGAGTTGCGTGAGGGGCAAGGGGCTAGCTACAGAACGGGAAGCCCTATGTCTCCGGGGGAGAAGACAGTGCTTTCGACGGAAAAGCCTCACCCAGGGCTGAGCTGTGGGAGAAGGTCTCCTTGCGAAATGGCTTCAGGGCATACTTACTTCTGAGAGTTGAGCACGGGGGCTGTCCCTCGAGCCTCCACACTGACTGCAGACTTGGCTTCTGGCACCCTGTTATGAGATGCCCGGCAGAAGTTGTGTGAGAGGCAACTGGTAGGGGGCAGGACACAAAGGCCTGTGTCTCTGAGTTCCATACCGTGCTTTCCTTGAAACCAGCTCAGGTAGAATGCAGCTTGCTTCGAACTTTCCCAGGGGAGAGGCAAGTTGAACGCTGGTTTTGAATCACAGTTACTTCTGAGAGTTGAGCACAGGTGCTGTCCCCGGCAGCTCCACACTGCTGGTGGGCTTCGCTTCTAACTCCCTTCTATTACATGTTTGTCAGAAGTTGCGTGAGAGCAGAGTGCACAGTCACAGGCCCAGAAGCCTTGTGTCTCTGAGGTCAATCCAGCTTTGTGGATGGAACGTGGTCACTCAGAATGGAGTTGGCCTCTAACGTCTACAGGAATGAGGCTAGGAGTCAGTTCGTTTTGAGATCTTCTTCCTTCTGAGAGGTGAGCACAGGTGCTGTCCCTCCCAGTTCCACAGGACCGGTGGGTTTTGTTCCTCAGGACCTCCTTGGAGATATTTGTGAGAAAGTGCGCAAGAAGCAAGAGGCAAGCGGCAGGTCCGCAAGCCTTGGGCTTCGGAGTACAGTACAGCGCTTTTCCTGGTACCTCCTCACCTCGAATGATGCCTGCTTCTAACTCCCATAGAAACGAGGCTAGTTGGATGACGGCTCCAAGGCAAACTTATTTCTGAGAGCTGAGCAAAGGGCCTGTCCCTTGCGGCTGCACCGTGTGCATGGACTTCACTTCTCACTCCCTCCTGTTAGATGCCTGAAGGAAGTTGTGCGAGAGGGAAGTGGCAAGCTGCAGAACAGGGAGGATTGTTTCCTCTAGTGCGATACAGCACTTTCCATGGAGAATCCTCAGCTGGAGATGAGTTACGTTGCATTTCTGATCAGTGTCCTTTTGAAAGCTGGCTTCAAAGCATGCATCTCAGAGTTCAGCACATTTGGTATTCCTCGCAGCCTCACATTCTCTATGGTTTTAGCGTCCAATTCCCTTTAAATGATGCCTGACTTCAGTTGCATGAGTGCAAGTGAAAGTTGTAGGCACAGAAGGCTTTTGTCTCCAAATTCAATACAGATTTTCTTTGGAACCTCCTCACATATAATTGTGCTATGTTCTAACTCCGTATTAGAGTTGCTTGTTGAAAGCTGGTTTTGCGGCACGTAGGTACTTCTGTCAGGTAAGCACATGGCCTTTCCCTTCGGACTCCACACTGCCTGGAAGCTTAGCTTCTAAGACCCTTATATTAGAAGCCTGAGAGAATTGTGTGAGAGGCTAGTATCCACCTGCCGCATCGGAAGGTTTGTGTCTCTGAGTTCAATATAGCGCTTTCCATCCAAACACCTCACTTAGAATAGAGCTTGCCTCGAACTCTTAGAGCAGAGACCAAGTTGAGAACTGGCGTCAAAACAGAGTTCCTCATGAAAGTTGAGCACAGGTTTTGTCCCCTGCAGCTCCACACTGCATTTTCACTTAACTTTTAACTCCCTTATGTTAGATGCTTGTCTGATGCTGTGTGTCAGAGGGTGTACTACTACAGGTCCCAAAGGATTGTGTCTCTGAGTTCAATACAGCTTGTTCCATGGAACCTGCTACTGTAGGATAGAGTTAGCCTCCCAATACCATTAGAGTGAGCCTAGTTGTAAACTGTTTTCAAGCATTGTTACTTCTGACAGTTGGGCACATGGCCTGTCTTTTGTGCATCCACACTGCCTATAGACTTACCTTCTAAAACCCTTATATTTGATGCCTTACAGAAATTGAATGAGAGGCAAGAGGCAACCTGCAGACCAGGAAGTCTTCTGCCTCTGGTTCAATAGAGTGCTTTTCATAAGCCTCCTCCGTATGGAGATTGCTTCGAACTATTATAGGAGAGGCTAGTTGAAAGCTGGCTGAAAAACACACTTCCTTCTCAGAGTTGAGCACGGGGGCTGTCCCTCGTATTTCCACACTGCTTGTCGATTTAGTTTCTAACTATGTCATTTTCCACGCTTGTCAGTAGCTGAGTGAGAAGCAAGTGGTAAGCTGAAGAACAGGAAGGCTTGTATCTCCTAGTTCAATACCCAACTCTCCATGGAAACTCCTCACCTAGAGTTAAGCTACATCGTGAATCTGATAGGATAGTCTAGTTGAAACCTGGCTTCAAAGCATACTTGCTTCTGAGAGTTGAGCACATGTCCTGTCCCTGGCAGCACCATTCTCCCTATGGACTTAGCTTCTTACTCCTTTAATCTAGATGCTTGACTTAAGTTGTGTTTGAAGCAAGTAGCATTTTCAGACCCAGAAGTCTTGGGTCTCCAAGTTCACTACAGATATTTCCTTGGAATTTCCTCACCTAGAATGGTGCTATGTTTTAACTCTATAAGAGAGAGGCTAGTTGAAAGATGGCCTCAAGGAGTACTTACTTCTGAAATTTGACCCACGGCCTGTCTTTCGCACATCCACACTTATCGTAGACTAAGCTTCTAACACCCTTATATTAGATACATGACAGAAGTTGTGTGAGAGGCAAATGGCAAGCTACAGAAGAGGAAGGCCTAGTCTCCATGTTTAATATATCTCTTTCCATGGAAACTCCTCACCTAGGGTTGCACTAGTTCTAATTCCCATAGGGGGAAGTCTAATTGTAACCTGTCTTCAGGGGATACTTCTGAGGGTTGAGCATATGGCCTATCCCTCGCACATCCACACTGCCTGCAGACTTAGTTTCTAACACCTTTATATTACATGCCAGACAGAAGTTGTGTGAGAGGCGAGTGGCACCCTGAGAACAGAATGGCTTGTGTCTCTGAGTTAAATATAGTGCTTTCCATAATACCACCTCATTTAGAATGGAACATTTTCTAACTCTTATTGAGAGAGGCTAGTTGAAACCTGGTGTCACAACACACTTTCTACTGAGAGTTGAACAGAGGTGCTGTCCCTTGCGGCTCCACACTGCATGTGGACTTAGCTTCTAAATCCCTTATGTTAGATGCTTGTCTGAAGCTGTGTGTCGGAGAGTGCACAGCTACAGGTCCGGAAGGCTTGTGGCTCTGAATTCAACGAGCTTTTTCCATGGAACCTGCTACCATAGAATGGAGTTAGCCTCCAACTACCATTAGAGCAATTCTAATTGTAAGCTGGTTTCAAGGCATTGTTACTTCTGACAGTGGAGCACAGGTGCTGTCTTTCACAGCTCCACACTGCCTTTGGGTTTAGCTCTAACTATGTCATTTTAGATGCTTGTCAGATAGTTCTTGAGAGGCAAGGGGCAAGCTGCCGGTCTGGAAGGCTTGAGTCCCCAGTACAGTAGAGCGCCTTTCATGGAACCTCCTCACTTAAGGTGGTGCCCAGTTCTAGCTACCATAGGAGTGTAGGTAGTTGAAAGATGGCTTAAAGGCATACTTATTTCTGAAACTGGAGCAGAGGGCATGTCCCTTGCGGTTCCAACTGCCCATAGAATTAGCTTCTAACTCCCTTATGCTTGTCAGAAGTTGTGTGAGAGGGAAGTGGCTAGCTGCAGAACAGGAAGGCTAGTGTCTCCAAGTTCAATACTGCGCTTTCCATAAAACTTCCTCACTTAGAATGGAGTGTGCTTCGAACTATCTTAAGAGAGAAGCTAGTTGAGACCTGGCTTCAAAACACACTTCTTTTTTTTAATAAATGCATTTTTTATTGGTGTTCAATTTGCCAACATACAGAATAACACCCAGTGCTCATCCCGTCAAGTGCCCATCTCAGTGCCCGCCACCCAGTCACCCCCACCCCCCACCCACCTCCTCTTACACCACCCCTAGTTCATTTCCCAGAGTTAGGAGTCTTTCATATTCTGTCTCCCTTTCTGATATTTCTCACTTATTTTTTTCCTTTCCCCTTTATTCCTTTTCACTATTATTTATATTCCCCAAATGAATGAGACCATATAATGTTTGTCCTTCTCCGATTGACTTATTTCACTCAGCATAATACCCTCCAGTTCCATCCACATCGAAGCAAATGGTGGGTATTTGTCGTTTCTAATGGCTGAGTAATATTCCATTGTATACATAAACCACATCTTCTTTATCCATTCATCCTTTGATGGACACCGAGGCTCCTTCCACAGTTTGGCTATTGTGGACATTGCTGCTATAAACTTCGGGATGCAGGCGTCCCGGCATTTCACTGCATTTGTATCTTGGGGTAAACCCCCAGCAGTGCAATTGCTGGGTCTTAGGGCAGATCTATTTTTAACTCTTTGAGGAACCTCCACACAATTTTCCAGAGTGGCTGCACCAGTTCACATTCCCACCAACAGTGTAAGAGGGTTCCCTTTTCTCCGCATCTTCTCCAACATTTGTGGTTTCCTGCCTTGTTAACTTTCCCCATTCTCACTGGTGTGAGGTGGTATCTCATTGTGGTTTTGATTTGTGTTTCCCTGATGGCAGGTGATGCAGAGCATTTTCTCATGTGCTTGTTGGCCATGCCTATGTCTTCCTATAACACACTTACTTCTGAGAGTTGAGCAGTGGTGTTGTCCTTTGCAGCTCCACATTGCACGTGCACTTAGTTTCTAACTCCCTTATGTTAGATGCTTGCCAGATGCTGTGTGAGAGGAGAGTGCACAGTGTGGGATCTGAAGGCTTGATATTCAGAGTTAAATAAAGTTTTTTCAAAAAAAAAGTTTTTTCCATGGAAACTGCTACTAGAGAATGGTGTTAGCCTCTAATATCATAGGAGAGAATCTAGTTGTAAGCTTGCTTCAAGGCTTACTTACTCCTAAGAGTTGAGCACAGATGCCCCTCACACTTCCATACTGCCTGTGGGTTTATTTTCTAACCACCTCATTTTAGATGCTTGTCAGAAGCTGCGTGAGAGGGAAGTGCCTCTTTGCATAACAGGAAGGCTTGTTTCTCCTTGTTCAGTACAGACCTCTCCATGAAACCCCTCACCTCTAGTTGAGTTACTTTGTAATTCTGATAGACGAGAGGCTAGTTGAAAGCTGGCACCAATCATACCTACTTTTGTGAGTTGACCACATGTCCTGTCCCTCGCAGGTCCACACTACCTATGGACTTAGTCTTCTAACTTCTTTATGTTCGATGCCTGACTAAAGTTTTGTGACACGCATGTGGCAACTTGTGATTCCAGAAGTCTTGTGTCTCCAAGTTCAATACAGATCTTTCCTTAGAACCTCCTCACTTAGAATGGAGCTATGTTCTAACTCCATAAGAGACAGGCTGGTTGAAAGGTGGCTTCAAGGCATACTTACTTCTGAGGATTGAGCCCATGGCCTGTCCCTCAGGGATCCACACTGCCTGTAGTCTTAGCTTCTAACACCCTCATGTTAGATGCCTGACAGAAGTTGTGCGAGAGGCAAGTGGCAAACTGAAGAACATGTATTGTTTCTCCTAGTATGATAGAGTGCTTTCCATAGAAAGTCCTAAACTTGAGCTACTTTGTAATTCTGATTGGATAGTGTCTAGTTGAGAGCTGGCATTAAAGCATACTTACTTCTGAGAGTTGAGCACATGTGCTGACCTTTGCATTTCCACACTGCCTGTGGGTTTATTTTCTAACTACCTCATTTTAGATGCTTGTCAGAAGCTGCGTGAGATGCAAGTAGCAAGCTTCAGGCCTGGAAGGCTTGTGTGTCCAAGTACAGTACAGTGCTTATTCATGGAACCTCCTCACCTAGAATGGTGCTCGGTTCTAACTGCCATAGAAGCGAAGCTAGTGGAAAGCTGGTTTCAAGGCAAAGTATTTTCTGATATTTGAGCAAAGGGACTGTCCCTCATGGTTCCATACCTCCTGTACACTTAGCTTCTAACTACCTTATGTTAGATGCCAGAAATAAGTAGTGTGAGAATCAATTGGCAAGCTGCAGGAGAAGAAGGCTTGTTCTCTTGGTTCAATATAGTGCTCTCCATGGAAACTCCTCACGTAGAATTGACCTAATTCATAATTTTGATATGTTAGAGGCTAGTTGAAAGCTGGGTTCAAAGCATACTTTCTTCGGAGAGTTGAGCATATGTGCTTTTCCTCACAACTCCAAATTGCCTATGGAATTAGCCTCTCTAACTCCTTTAAGTAAGATGCCTGAGTGCAGTTGTGTGAGAGGCAAGTGGCAGGTTGTAGTCCAAGAAGTCTTTTGTCTCCGCGTTCAATACAGATCTTTCCTTGAAACCACCTCACTTAGAACAGAGCTATGTTCTAACTCCATAAGAGAGAAGCCTGTTGAAAGCTGGCTTCAAGGCTTACTTACTTCTAAATGTTGAGCCAATGCCTGCCTCTCACAGATCCACACTGCCTGTAGACTAAGCTTCTAACACCCTTGTGTTGGATTCCTGACAGAAGTTATGTGAGAGGCAAGTAGCAAGCTGCAGAACTGGAAGGCCTCTGTATCCTGGTTTAATATAGAACTTTCCATGGTAACTCCTCACCTAGAGTTGAGCTAGTTTCTAACTCCCATAGAATGAAGTCTAGTTGAAAGCTGGTTTCAAGGCATACTTTCTTCTGAGAGTTGAGCTCATGGTCTGTCCTTCACGCAACCACACTGCCTGTAGACTTAACTTCTGAAACCCTTATATTAGATGCCTGACATAAGTTGCATGAGAGGCAAGTGGCAACCTGCAGAACAGGAAGGCTTGTGTCTCTGGTTCAATAGAGTGCTTTCCATAAAACCTCCTCAGTTAGAATGGAGATTGCTTTGAACTATTAGAGGAGAGAGGTAGTTGAAAGCTGGCTTCAAAACACACTTACTTCTGAGAGTTGAGCACAGGGGTTGTCCTCTCGGCTCCACACTGAATGTTCACTTTGTTTCTAACTCCCTTATGTTAGATGCTTGTCAGAAGTTCTGTGAGAGTAGAGTGCACAGCTGCAGGCCCAGAAGGCTTGTGTCTCTGGTTTCAATAAAGCGATTTCCATGTAATCTGCTACCATAGAATGCAGTTACCCTCTTACTCCCTAGTTGCGAGTCTAGTTTTATTCTAGCTTCAAGGCATACTTCCTTCTGAGAGAGGAGCACAGATGCTGTCCCTTGTATTTCCACACTTCCTGTGGGATTTGTTTCTGACTAATTCATTCTAGATGCTTGTCAGAAGCTGCATGAGTGGCAAGTGCAAACTGTAGCCCTGGAAGGCTTGAGTCTAGGTACAGTACAGCGCTTTTCATGAAACCTCTTCACCTCTAATTGTGCTCGGTTCTAACTCCCATGGGATCGAAGCTAGTTGAAAGCTGGCTTCATGGCGTACTTATTTCTGAGAGTTTAGCATAGGAACTTTCCCTTGAGGTTCTTCACACACCTGTAGGCTTAGCTTCTAACTCCCTTATGTTAGATGCCTAACAGAAGTTGTGTAAGAGGCAAGTGTCAAGCTGCAAGACAGGAAGGCTTGTTTCTCCCAGTTCAATACCCCACCCACCATGGAAATTCCTCACCTAGAGTTAAGCTGCATTTTAATTCTGATAGGAGAGAGGCTAGTTGAAAGCTGGCTTAAATCATTCTTACGTTGAGAATTGAGCACATGTCCTGTCCCTCGCAGCACCACAATGCCTGTGGACTTACCTTCTAACTCCCTTATATTAGATGCTTTTCTGAAGTTCTGTGACAACAGAGTGCATTGCTGCAGCCCCAGAAGTCTTGTTTCCTAGATCAATAATTTTTTTCCTTGGAAACTACTACCTTAGAATGTAGTTAGACTCTACGTCCCATAGGAGCATGTCTAGTTGTAAGGAGGCTTCAAGGCTTACTGCTGAGAGTTGAGCACAGGTGCTGTCCCTCACAGTTCCCACTGCCTGTGGATTTAGTTTCTAACTACATATTTTGGATGCTTGTCAGCAGCTGCCTGAGAGGCCTGTTACAAGCTGCAGGCTTGGAAGGCTTGTGTCTCATAATACAGTACAGAGTTTATTTCTGGAACCTCCTCACCTAGAATTGTGCTAAGTTATAACTCCCTCCTATAGAGGTGAACCTAGTTGACAGCTGGTTTCAAGGTGTACTTATTTCGAAGAGTTTAGCAAGGGCCTGTCCCTCACATTTCCACAATACCTGTAGAATTAGCTTCTAACACCCTTATGTTGGATGCCTGACAGAAGTGGTGTGAGAGGCAAGTGGCAAGCTGCAGAACAGGAAGGCCTGTGTCTTCAGATTTAATACAGTGCATTCCATGGAAACTCTGTAGATAGAGTTGAGCTACTTGGTAATTCTGATAATAGGGTAGTTGAATAGTGGCTTCAAGGCATAATTACTTCTGAGAGGGGAGCACATGGCCTGACCCTCGTGGCTCCACATTACATGTAAACTTAACTTTTAACTCCCTTATGTTAGGTGCTTTTCAGAAGTTGTGTGAGAGGCAAGTGGCAAGCTGCAGAACAGGAAGGCTTGTTTTCCCAGATTCAATACAGCTTTTTCTATGAAACTTGCTACCTTAGAAATGAGTTAGCCTCTAGCTCCCATAGGAGCGAGTCTAGTTGTAAGCTGGCTTCAAGGCATACTTCTGAGAATTGAGCACAGGTGCTGTCCCTCACATTTCCACAGTGCCTATGGACTTAGCTTCTAACTCCTTTAAGTTAGATGCCTGACTGCCGTTGTGTAAGAGGCAAGTGGCAAGCTGCAGGCTTGAAAGCCTTGCATCTCTGAGTTCAATATTGCCCTTTCCATGGAACTTCTACACCTTGAAAAGAGCTAGCTTCTAACTCCCATAATGGCGAGGCTAGTTGAAAATTGGGTTCATGACCTACTTATGTCTGAGTTTGAGCAATGGGGCTGTCCCTCGAAACTCCGTACAGCCTCTGGGCTGAGATTCTAACATCCTTAATTTAGATACTTCTCAGAAGCTGTGTGAGAGGGAAGTTGCAAGCTGCAAGGTAGGAAGACTTCTGTCTCCGAGTTCAATACAGCACTTTCCATAATGTCCTCACCCAGAATGGAGCTAAGTTCAAACTCCCTTAGTAGTGAGTTTGTTGAAAGCAGGGTTCAAGGTTTACTTAATTCTGGGAGTTGTGAAAAGGGGCTGTCCCTCATGGCTCGACATGCCTGTGGACTTAGCGTCTAACTCTCTTATGTTAGATGCTTGACAGAAGCTATGTGAAAGGCAAGTAGCAAGCTGCAGGCCCAGAAGGTTTGTGTCTTCAAGTTCCATACAGCGCTTTCCATGGAACCGCTTCATCTAGAATCGAGCTTGGTTCTAAATCCTATCAGCGTGAGTCTAGTTGAAAGCTGGGTAAAGCCATACTTAATTCTGAGATTTGAGCACAGGTGCTGTCCCTCCCTGTTCCACACTGACTGTGGACTTAGCTCTTAACTCCCTTAGGTTTGATGCTTTTGAGAGGTTGTGTGAAAGGCAAGTAGGAAGCTGCAGGCTTGAAAGGTTGTGTCTCCAAGTTCAATAGAACTTCCAGGGAACCTCCTCACCTAGAATGGATCTGGTTTTTTCTTCTATAGAAGTGAGGCTAGTTGAAAGCAGGCTTCAAGGCATGCTTATTTCTGAGAATTCAGCCAACTGCCTGGACCCCATGGCTCCATGCTGCTTGTGGACTTAGCTTCTAACTCCCTTATTTTAGATGCTTCCCGGAAAATGTGTGAGAGAATTAAGTTGCAAGGTGCAAGGAAGGAAGACTTCTGTCTCTCAGTTCAATACAGTGATTTCCATGGAACCTCCTCACATACAATTGAGTTAGTTTCAAACTACCATAGTACTGAGGCTTCAGGGTTTACTTACTTCTGAGAGATGTGAACAGGGCCTGTCCACTGGGGCTCCACATTGCCTGTGGACCTAGATTCTAGTGTCCTTATTTGAGATGCTTGTCAGAAGCTGTGTGAGAGACAAGTTGCAAGCTTCAAGGCAGGAAGACTTCTATCTCTGAGTTTAATACAGCACTTTCAATGGAATGTGCACACACAGAGTGGAGGTGGGTCTAACTTTCATAGCAGAGAGTCTAGTTGAAACCTGGGTTCAAGGCCTACGTAACTCTGAATGTTGAGAATAGGTGCTGTCCCACCCGACTCCACACTGCTTGTGGACTTAGCTTTTAAAAACGTTATGTGAATGCTTGTCGGAAGCTGTGTGAGAGGCAAGTGGCAAGCTGTAGGCCTGAAACATTTGTGTTTCTGAGTTCAATTCAGCACTTCCATGGAGCCCCCTCAACTAGAATGGTGGTAGCTTCTAACTCCAATAAAATTGATGTAGTTGAAAGCTGGGTTCAAGGCAAAGTTATATCTGAGAGCTGAGCAATGGGACTGTCCCTCGAGGCTCTACACTGCCCATGGACTTCTAATGCCCTGATTTTAGATGCTTGTCAGAAGCTGTGTGAGAATCCAATGACAAGCTGCAGGCCCGGAAGGCTTCTATCTCTGAGTTCAATACAGCGCTCTTCGTGGAAACTCCTCACCTAGAATGGAGCTAGCTTCAAACTCCCATAGTAGAGAGGTTAGTTGAAGGCTGGGCTCAAGGCTTCCTTATTTCTGAGAGTTGTTAACTGAGCCTGTTCCTCATGGCTCCACATGCCTGTGTCTTTAGCTTCTAACTCTCCTGTGTTAGATACTTGTCAGAAGCTGTGTGCAAGGCAAGTAACTTTTATAGAAGTGAGACTAGTTGAAAGCAGGCTTCAAGGCACACTTATTTTGGAGAGTTCAGCAAACAGCCTCTAGCTCATGGCTCCATGCTCCCTGTGGACTTAGATCTAACTCCCTTATTTGAGGTGCTTCTCAGGAAATGTGTGAGTGATATGTTATAAGGTGCAAGGGAAGAAGATTTCTGTCTCCGAGTTCAATACAGTGTTTTCCATGAAACCTCCTCACCTAACATTAGCTAGGATCTCACTTTCATAGGAGAGAGTCTATTTGAAAGCTGGGTTTAAGGATTACTTAATTCTTAAAGTTGAGCATAGGTGCTATCCCACCCATCTCCACACTGCTTGTGGACTTAGCTTTTAACTCTCTTATGTTAGATGCTTGTCAGACGCTGTGTGAGAGGCAAGTGGCAAGCTATGGGCCCACCAGTTGCAAGATGGCTTCAAGGCATACTTATGTCTGAGAGCTGAGCAATGGGGCTGTCTTTAGAGGATCCACCCTGCCTGTGGACTTAGCTTCTAATGTCCTTATTTTAGATGCTAGTCAGAAGCTGTGTAAGAGGCAATGACAAGATGCAGGCCCAGAAGACTTGTATCTCTGAGTTCAATACAGCACTCTCCATGGAACTCCTCACCTGAATGGAGCCATCATCAAACTCCCATAGTCGTGAGGCTTGTTGAAACCTAGGTTCAATGCTTACATATCTGAGACTTTTGAAAGGACCTGTCCCTCGAGCCTTCACAGTGTCTGTGGACTTAGCTTCTAACTCCTTAATTTTAGATGATTTTCAGAAACTGCATGAGAGACAAGTGGCAAGCTGCAAGGCATGAAGACTTCTGTCTCTGAGTTGAATACCATACTTTCCATGGAGCTTCTTCACCTAGAATGGAGCTAGCTTCTAACACCCATAGCAGAGAGCTTAGTTTAAGGCTTACTTATTTCTGAGAGTTGTGAGTACAAGGCTTACTTATTTCTGAGACTTGTGAATGGGGCCTGTCCCTCGTGGATCCACATGCTTGTGTACTTAGCATCTAAATCTCTTATGTTTGGGCAGCCCGGGTGGCTCAGAGGTTTAGCACTGCCTTCAGCCCAGGGCGTGATCCTGGAGACCTGGGATCGAGTCCTACGTCGGGTTCCTTGTATGGAGGCTGCTTCTCCCTCTGCCTGTGTCTCTGCCTTTCTCTCTCTCTCTCTCTCTCTCTCTCTGTCTCTCATGAATGAATGAATGAATGAATAAAATCTTTTAAAAAAAGAAAAAATAAATCTCTTA
This sequence comes from Vulpes lagopus, assembly GCF_018345385.1. NCBI lineage: Eukaryota > Metazoa > Chordata > Mammalia > Carnivora > Canidae > Vulpes > Vulpes lagopus. The sequence goes on along the minus strand of NC_054838.1, from coordinate 49,667,318 downwards.
TGTCAGAAGCTGTTTGAAAGGCAAGTGGCAAGCTGCAGGCCTGAAAGGCTTGTGTCTCCAAGTTCCATACAGCGCTTTCCATGGAACCTCTTCTGCTAGAATCAAGCTAGGTTTTAACTCCCATAGGAGTGAGTCTAGTTGAAATCTGGATCAAGCCATACCTAATTCTGAGATTTGAGCAAAGGTGCTGTCCTTCCCTGCTTCACACTGACCCTGGACTTAACTTTTAACTCCCTATGTTTGATGCTTCTCAGAAGCTGTGTGAAAGGCACATGGCAAGCTGCAGGCCTGAAAGCCTTGTGTCACCAAGTTTGATACAACACTTTCCATGGAACTTCTTCACCTAGAATTGAGCTAGTATCTAACTCCCATAAGAGCGAGGCTAGTTGAAAATTGAGTTCAAGATATACTTCTGTCCAAGAGCTGAGCAAAGGGACTTTACGTTATTTTAGATGCTTTTCAGAAGCTGTGTGAGAGGCAAGGGACAAGCTGCAGGCTTGGATGGCTTCTCTGAGTTCAATACAAGGTCTCCATGGAAACTCTTCACCTAGATAGAATGAAGCTAGTCTCAAACTCCCATAGTAGTGAGGCTAGTTGAAAGCTGGGTTTAAGGCTTACTTATTTCTGAGAGCTGTGAACAAGGCCTGTCCCTTGCGGCTCCACACTACCTGTGGAGTCAGCTACTAACAATGATATTTTAGGCGCTTGTAAGAAGGTGTGTGAGAGGCAGGAGGCAAGCTTCAGGCCTCAAAGCCTTGTGTCTCCGAGTTCAATACAGCGCTTTCCATGGAAATTCTTCAGCTAGAATGGAGATAGTGTCTAACTCCCATTAAAGTGAGGCCAGTTGAAAATTCTGTTCAAGACATACTAATGTCTAAGAGCTGAGCAATGGGGTTGTCCCTCGAGGCTTCACACTGCCTGTGGGCTTAGCATATAAGGCCCTTATTTTAGATGCTTGTCAGAAGCTGTGTGAGAGGGAAGTAGCAAGCTGCAAGGCAGGAAGATTTCTGTCTCCAAGTTCAGTGCAGCACTTTCCTTGGACTGTCCTCCAAGGAGTCCTCCTCTATCCAGAGTGTAGATAGCTTCAAGCTCCCCTAGTAGTGAGACCAGTTGAAAGCTGGGTTCAAGGCTTACTTATGTCTGAGAGTTTTGACCTGGACCTGTCCCTCGTGGCTCCACATGCATGTGTACTTAGTGTCTAACTCTCTTATGTTAGATACTTTTCAGAAGGTGTGTCAAAGAGAAGTATCAAGCTGCAGGGCTGGAAGACTTAGTGTCTCCAAGTTCCGTACAACACTTCCCTGGAACTTCTTCAGCTAGAATCGAGCTATGTTCTAACTCCCATAGAATGGAGTCTGGCTGAAAGCTGGGTTCAAGACATGATTATTTCAGATATTGCAGCAAATGGCCTGTACCTTGTGACTCCATATTGCCTGTGGACATAGCTTCTAACTCTTTTATTTAAGATGTGTGTAAGAAGCTGCCTGAGAGACAAGTTGCAAGCTGCAAGGCAGAAAGACTTCTGTCTCCGAGTTCAATATGTCACTTTCCAAGAAATCTCCTCAGTTAGAATGGAGCTAGCTTCAAACTCCCATAGTAGCTAGGCTACTTGAAAGCTGGTTTATGGCATAATTAATGCTGAAAGTTGAAAACAGTTGCTGTCCCTCCAAGCCCCACAGTGCCTGTGAAATTAGCTTTTAAATCCCTTATGATAGATGATTGTCAGTAGCTGTGTGAGAGACAAGTGGCCCCGACGGCTTGCATCTCCAAGTTCAATACAGCACGTTCCATGAAACCTCCTCACCTAGAGTGGAACTAGCTTCAAACTCCCATAGTAGCAAGGCTAGTTGAAAGCTGGGCTGAAAGCATACTTATTTATTATTGCTGTGAATAGGGCCTGTCCTTCACGACTCCACATTGCCTGTGGATTTAGCATCTAACTCCCTTATATTTCATGTTCGTCAGAACCTGCGTTAGAGTCCAGATGCGAGCTGCAAGGTAGGAAGACTTCTGTCCCTGAGTTCAATACAGAACTTTTCCATGAAATGTCCTCACCTACAGTGGAGCTAGCTTCAAACTCCCATCATAGAGAGGCTAGTTGCAAGCTGGGTTCAAGGCTTATTTACTTCTGAGAGTTGTGAACTAGGCCTGTATGTCGCAGCTCCACATTCCTGTGTACTTAGCATCTAACTCTAATGTTAGATGCCTGTCAGAAGGTGTGTGAAAGGCAAGTAGCAAGCTGCAGGCCTGGAAATCTTGTGTCTCCAAGTTCCATACAGCGCTTTCCATGGAACCTCTTCAGCTAGAATCAAGCTAGGTTCTAACTCCCATAGTAGCGAATCTAGTCGAAAGCTGGGTCAAATCATAAATAATTCTGAGATTTGAGCACAGGTGCTGTCCCTCCCTGCTCCACACACACTGTGGATTTAGCTTCTAACTCCTGTATATTTGATGCTTCTCAGAAGCTGTGTTAGAGGCAGGTGGCAACCTGCAGTCCTGGAAGGCTTGTGTCTCCGAGTTTAATACAGCGCTCTCCTTGGAACCTCCTTACCTAGAATGGAGCTAGCTTCTAACTACCATAAAAGTGAGACTAGTTGAAGCTGGCTTCAAGATACGGTTATTTCAGATAGTACAGCAAACGGCCTTACCTTATGGCTCCATATTACCTGTGGGCTTAGCTTCTAACTCCCTTATTTTCGAATCTTGTCAGAAGCTGTGTGAGAGGCAAGTGACAAGCTGCAGGCCCAAAAGGCTCGTGTCTCCGAGTTCAGTACAGCCCTTTCCATGGAACCTCCCCACCTAAAATTGAGTTGGTCTCAAATTCCCTTAGTAGTGAGTCTAGGAGAATGCTGGGTTCAAAGCTTCCTTATTTCTGAGAGTTGTGAACAGGGCTTGTTCCATACTGCCTGTGGATTTAGCTTCTAACGACCTTATTTTAGATGCTTGTCAGAACCTGGGTGAGAGGCAAGTTGCAATCCGTGAGGCATGAAAACTTCTGTCTCCAAGTTCCATATAGCGCTTTCCATGGAATCTCCTCACCTAGAGTGGAACTAGCTTCAAACTCCCATTGTTGTCAAGCTAGTTCAAAACTGGTTTCAAGGCTACTTATTCCTGAGAGTTGACTACTGGTCTGTACCTTGAGGCTCCACACTGCCTGTGGCTTACCTTCTAACTCCCTTATCTTAGATGCTTGTCAGAAGCTGTGTTCCATCATTTGTAACGTATAGATCTTTTACCTCTTTCATTAGGTTTATTTCTAGGTATCTTATGCTTTTGGGTGCAATTGTAATTGGGATTGACTCCTTAATTTATCTTTCTTCAGTCTCATTGTTAGTGTCTAGAAATGCCACTGATTTCTAGGCATTGATTTTTGTATCCTTCCACACTGCCAAATTGCTGTATGAGTTCTAGAAATCTTGGGATACAGTCTTTTGGGTTTCTATATACAGTTTCATGTCATCTGCAAAGAGGGAGTTTGACATCTTCTTTGCCAATTTGAATGCCTTTTGTTTCTTTTTGTTGCCTATTTGCTGAGGCTAGGATTTCTAGTACTATGTTGAATAGCAGTGGTGAGAGTGGACATCCCTGTTGTCCTTTCCCCGGATCTTAAGGGAAAGGCTCCAAGTATTTCCCCATTGAGAATGATATTTGCTGTGGGCTTTTTGTAAATGGCTTTTAAGATGCTGAGGAATGTTCCCTCTATCCCTTTACTCTGAAGAGTTTTGATCAGGAATGGATGCTGTATTTTGTCAAATGCTTTCTCTGCATCTATTGAGAGTATAATATGGTTCTTGTTTTCTCTCTTGTTGATATGATCTATCACATCAATTGCTTTACAAGTGTTGAACAGGTCTTGCGTCCCAGGGATAAATCCCACTTGGTCATGGTGAATAATCTTAATGTACTGATGGATCCTATTTGCTATTCCTTTTTGAGAATTTTAGCATCTGTATTCATTAAGGATATTGTTCTGTAATTCTCCTTTTTGGTGGGGTCTTTATCTGGATTTGGAATTAAGGTGATGCTGGCCTCATAGAATGAATTTGAAAGTATTCCATCTCTTTCTACCTTTCCAAAAAGCTTTAGTAGAATAGGAATGGTTTCTTCTTCAAACGCTTGATAAAATTCCCCTGGGAAGCCATCTGGCCCTGGACTTTTGTGTTTTGGGAGGTTTTTGATGACTGCTTCAATTTCCTCCCTGGTTATTGGCTTGTTCAGGTTTCCTATTTCTTCCTGTTCCAGTTTTGGTAGTTTGTGGCTTTCCAGAAATGCGTCCATTTCTTCTACATAGCCTATTTTATTGGCATATAGCTGCTCATAATAAGTTTTTAAAATCGTTTGTATTTCCTTGGTGTTGGTAGTGATCTCTCCTTTCTCATTCATGATTTTATTCATTTGAGTCTTTTATCTTTTGTTTTTAATAAGGCTGGCTAATGGTTTATAGTCTCTATCTTATTAATTCTTTCAAAGAACCAACTCCTGGTTTTGCTGGTCTGTTCCACAGTTCTTCTGGTCTCTATTTCATTGATCTGCTCGAATCTTTATTAACTCTCTTCTTCTGCTGGGTGTAGGATCTATTTGCTGTTCTTTCTCCAGCATCTTTAGGTGCAAAGTTAGCTTTTGTATTTGAGTTTTTCCAGTTTCTTGATGGATGCTTGTATTTCCCCTCAGGACTGCTTTTGCTGCATCCCAAAGATTTTGAATGGTTGTATCTTCATTCTCATTAGTTACCATGAATTTTTAAAATTCTTCTCTAATTTCCTGGTTGACCCTTTCATTTTTTAGCAGGATGGTCCTTAACCTCCACGTGTTTGAATTCCTTCCAAACTTCTTGTGGTTTAGTTCTAGTTTCAAAGCATTATGGTCTGAAAATATGCAGGGGACAATTCCAATCTTTTGGTATTGGTTCAGACCCTATTTGTGACCCAGTATGTCAGTATGACCCAGTATGTTATTCTAGAGAAACTTCCATGTGCACTTGAGAAGAATGTGTATGCAGTTGCATTTGGATGTAAAGTTCTGTAAATATCTGTGAAATCCATGTGGTCCAAAGTATCATAAAGCTCTTTCTTCTTTGGAGATGTTAATCTTAGATCTATCAATTGCAGAAAGCACAGTGTTCAAGTCTCCCAGTGTAAGTGTATTATTAACTAAGTATGTCGATTTCTCAGCTTTATTTTGAGGACCATTTGAATGGTAAATAGTTTTCCAGCCTTCTATTTTCAGTCTGTAGGTGTGCTTAGGTCTAAAATGAGTCTCTTGTAGACAGAAAAAAGATGGGTCTTGCTATTTTATCCAATCTGAAACCCTGCACCTTTTGGTGAGATCATTAAACCCATTCGTGTTCAGAGTTTCTATTGAAAGATAGGAATTTAGTGTCATAGTAATACCTATTCAGTCCCTGTTTTTGTGGATTGTTTCCTTGGACTTTCTCTTTCTTTTACAGAGTCCCCCTTAATATTTCTTGCAGAGCTGGTTTGGTGGTCACATATTCTTTCAGTTCCTGCCTGTCTTGGAAGCTCTTTATTTCTCCTTCTATTCTGAATGAGAGCCTTGCTGGATAAACCATTCTTTGCCGCAGGTTCTTCTCATTCAGTACCCTGCCAGGTCTCTGTGGAGAGGTCTGCTGTTAATCAAATACTTCTCCCCATAAAGTTTAAGGATCTCTTGTCTCTTGCTGCTTTAAGGATCTTCTCTTTATCTTTGGAATTTGCAAGTTTCCCTATTAATGTTGGGGTGTTGAATGGTATTCATTGATTTTACGTGGGGGATCTTTCTATCTCCTGGATCTGAATGCCTGTTTCCCTTCCCAAGTTAGGGAAGTTCTCAGCTATAATTTGTTCAAATACATATTCTGGACCTCTGTCCCTTTTGGCGCCCTCTGGAACCCCAATTAAACATAGATTTTTCCTTCTGAGGCTGTCATTTATTTCCCTTACCCTTTCCTCATGATCTTTAAATTGTTTTTCTCTTTTTTCCTCAGGTTCTTACCTTGCCATCTACTTGTCTTTTATGTCTCTCATTCGTTCTTCTACCTCATTAACCCTTGTTGTTAGGACCTCCAGTTTGGATTGCATCTCATTTAATTGATTTTTAATTTTGGCCTGATTAGATGAATTCTGCAGTCATGAAGTCTCTTGAATCTTTTATGCTTTTTTTCAGAGCCACCAGTAGCTTCATAATTGTGCTTCTGAATTGGCTTTCTGGCATCGTTTTGTAATCCAAATTCTGTAACTCTGTGGCAGAGAGTACTGTTTCTGATTCTTTCTTTTGTGGTGAGTTCTTCCTTCTAGTCATTTTGCTCAGTGCAGAATGGCTAAAAACAAGTTGTACTTGATAGAAGCATAAACTCTTCTCACCGTAGCATTCCAGCTGTTCTCTTTTTAAATCTCAGGGCGAATTTGTAGGTTTTCAGGATGTTTTGAAAGTTATCTAGGTAAGCTGGTGGGGACAGGTGATTTAGGAATCCTACTCTTCCACAATCTTGCCCCACCTCTCCTGGTCATGTTTTAGAAGGTATTAACTTCTGCCATTATAAAACAGAATGAGGCAGAAAAAAAACAAAAAACAAAAAGCCATATCTCATATATCTCCCAAAATTACATTGAGTATGTTGAAGGGAATCTAGAAGTGGAAAATATATCTAAGACATGTAATTGTAGAAATATGAATGTCAAAAAGGAAGAAACTTAAAAATGAAGAGGTGGTGAAATATTGTAGTTAAGTTGGGAAAAGAGAACAAATGTTGGGAATTTTTAGTCTGATACAAAAACGAGTTGTAATGGAAAAAGGAAAAAAAGGAAAAAATAATTTTAAAATGGGGGGCCTCTAGTTTCTTTTTTTTAAAGGCGTGTGCTCTTTTTTTTTAAAAAAAGATTTTATTTTTCATGAGACACACACACACACACAGAGGCAGAGACATAGGGAGAGAGAGGCAGGCTCCATACAGGGCGCCTGATGTGGGACTCAATCGCGGGTCTCCAGGATCAGGCCCTGTGCTGAAGGTGGCACTAAACTGCTGAGCCACCCAGACTGCCCTCTAGTTCCTTTAAAAAAAAAAAAAGATTTTATTTATTCATGGAGAGAGAGAGGCAGAAACGCAGGCAGAGGGACAAGCAGGCTCCATGCAGGAAGCCCAATATGGGACTTGATCCCAGGATTCCAGGATTATGCCCTGGGTGGAGGAGGGCCCTGAACTGCTTGGTCAGTTTGTGTTTTATTGATGCTGATACTCAGGCCTTGACTGCATACACAATCCCTATTACTTATGGGAGATTTAGTAATCAGCAACTGTTGTCATCTGAAACACATAGATGCCAGATTCTGTGCTAGATCTTGATCTTAATTATCCCATGTAATCTTTCTGACATCTCTATGAAATAGGTATTGTTGTTTTATCAGAGATGAGAATAGTCAAACTCAGATCAGATAGTTTACTCAAATCCATCCATGCAGCTAATTTTTGTAAGAATTAGAAATTAAATTAAGGTCTGTTTGAAAACCTCAGTGAAGTGGAAGGAATGCAGGTGATGAACTCATTGTATTTAATTCACTTAGATGTGGTTGCTTTTGATGACACAGGGTGGTTTATATACATTCAATGGTGTTGCAGAGGGAATATAATAGTATTGCACAAGTGGAAGGATATATTATCAGCTCCCTGTTCAGTTGCCACCCCATACACTATCACAGCCTGTGAAGAACACTAGTTCCTTAGGAGAGTCGAGACTCTATAGGTCTCCCAGGTCACAGAGAGAGCACCCACTTTGCGTTGTCATGTCCAGAGTTAACATAGACAAAATACTTACTTTGGTTTTTTTCCAAAGGTCCTATCTGTTCAGATGAGACTGTCAGTTTTACTGCCAGTCTAATCTGAATTCCCTTCCATTCCCTCACCACATGGGTTAAAACAAACCCCAGCTCCTTAGTAAGAACTTGGAGGCTGAGCTCTACAACTTATCAATGATATACACAGAAGGTTCTGATAAGTGTATAGAGTGGGTTTTATTTACTTCTCCTTGAAAAACATTTTAACTTGACACTTTCTTAAGATGACTAAAAGCTTTGTCAAGAATCACTGTGCCCCACCCCATTTTTTCATACATTTAGATTCCATCAGGCAATTCAAATTAAAAATTTGAATTTTTAATTCTCAGAGTAAGGGGGAAAATGTGTTTAAAGAATGAGTTTAATGTGTATTATTTTTCTCTGGGCATGCTTCATGTGATCTCTTAATGTATCTGCTTGTTTTAATCCCCATATTGAGGTTTTGAGAAAAGAAATAACAATTATTATTGTTTGAGATCTGAATTCTAAGCCCAGTTTTTTTTTTTTTTTAATTTCAGGATAGTACTTTATGCGTGCAAGCACATAATGGTCAAAGAAGAGCCTACCTCCAAGAGGAATAATGTTGAAGTAATCATCAAACTCGAGTCAAGTTGGTCCTCTTTTAGCAGTAAAGTTGGGTAAAGAATAGATTATCCTTCAATTTACCTGGCAAGGATAGCAGCAAAAGAGCACCTTGACAAAAGTTAGCCACTAGGTGGTGCCATCGTTCCTCTCTGTTTGTGTGGTGATACATTCAGTATGTTGGTCCAGCTTGCCTAAAGAGGTCCAGAGGAGAGATTTCTAAACTTTTGAGGACGTAAGTCCTTTGCATTTGTTTCCCAAGCAATTCAGGAGATTATGAAAACAATTTTCCTTTAAGCAAATAGGAATCTGAGCTTTATGGATACAGATAACTTGATATGTTATCTTTGAAACTTTGAAGGACTTTTTATTTATTTATTTATTAAAGATTTTATTTATTTATGAGAGACACAGAGAGAAAGAGAGAGAGAGAGGCAGAGACACAGGCAGAGGGAGAAGCAGGTTTCATGCAGGGACCCTGATGTGGGACTCGATCCTGGGTCTCCAAGATCACGCCCTGGGCTGAAGGCAGCGCTAAACCACTGAGCCACCCGGGCTGCCCTGAAGGACTTTTTAAAACTCACTGGCAAATATATAAAAATGAATAAATGAAACCCAGGAGGGAAGACAATAGCTCATGTTGTCTTTCTTGGTAAAGCTTTAATGTCCTTTTTGAGGGAGAAAGGACCAGTCTGTCAATAACCAGCTTTGCTCAGTTCTATCAGGAGAATCAGAGAGTTTGAACTTTGATATAGGATATCACATCTCTAACCTCATCCCCTAACCACCACCATTAATTCTATCTCATCCAGCCACTTTATTGGACAGGAGGATAAAACTGGAAAATACAGAGACTTCTATTCTTACTGAGCACTAAATAACTGCTGGTTAAATAAATGAAGAAATGAATGAATGATTGTAATCTCTGTCTGAATACCTCCAACAGTAACAAGGTGATCATCACCCTTCTCAAACTTCCCTCCTGCCATGGTCTTGAGCTGTACTGCCTATATGGATCAATAGTGATCATGTTGAAGATCAAGCATTGAGGATGTTTAGGTTTTCTTTTTTCCATACAATGGTTACAGATACATAAGATGCTTCATAAATACCTGAAGAATTGAGTAGATAGAACTGGCTCTAATTAGGAATAATAGATGAAACTGAGCCATGTAAAATAGAGTATGGCACAATTTAAGGGAGAGATTAATGATAAAATCTGCTCATGTGTGTAATCATCTCCTAGGTCTCAGCAGTAACTGTACCCAACCTTAATTAACTCAGAAAGTTAAGCCCATAGGCCTTGTGGGGTCAGAAGAAGCACAGCAAACATACCCTAATGGGTTTTCCACAACTAGGTTGATTGTTGAGAAAAGAAAGAACAGCTTGTACTATTCCAGGTAGTACAAGTACTGTAAGTTGTGACAGCTATAGGTCATGTGTCTATTTTTCTGTCTGACAAAGATGAAGAGCAGCTGGTGACTGGTACAAACTCAGACTGGTACAAACTCAGGCTGTGAACTATGGAGATAGAGCCTCAGCTTTCAGTTTGAGCTTTAAAGGAGGTATAGTGTGTGGTTAATGCTTGCATGTCTGTACAAACTTAACTGGAGCTTAACAGATTTCTGGCTGTAGGTGGGAAAATGAATCTTAATGATTCTAAGAACTCTGTCCTTAATTTCCTGAGTATGAAACAAGTAGATTTTACACCTTTTTCTTTTCCCTCTCCAGTCTCACTGTGGCTACCTTCAATTAAATTAAATCTAATAAATATCAGTGGAGCTCTTATTAAATATCTGATACTCTGCTAGGTACTGAGGAAGTGAGGTGAACATGGCATGCTACCTGTGCCTCCAGGATTAGTTTAATACTGAAAGCAGACATTTGCAACAACATGGATGGAGCTAGAGTATATTATGCTAAGTGAAATAAGTCAGAGAAAGAAAAATATCATATGATTTCATCCATATGTAGAATTTAAGAAACAAAACAGATGAGCATAAGGTAAAGGAAGGGAAAATAAAATAAGATAAAAACATATAAGGAGGCAAACAAAAAGATACTTAAATGTAGAGAACAAACTGAGTGTTGCTTGGAGGGGAGATGGGTGGGGGGAATGGGCTAAATGGGTGGTTGGCATTCAAGAGTTCACTTGTTGGGATGAGCACTGGGTGTTATATGTAAGTGAGAACCCACTAAATTTTATTCCTGAAACCAATATTACACTGTACATTGACTAACTTGAATTTAAATTTTAAAAAATAAATAAATAAAGGCAATCTTTAAAAACAAACAAAAATGCTGAAGACAGACAAGTGGTAATGGTGACAATAGATCTACGAAAAAAAAAAAACTACAAGAAACGGTACAGATAAGGGAGGATTTACTCTATTGCTGTAGAATAAAGAAAATTATAGAAAACTTCTTAGTGGAAATGAGAACACCATGCTAAGGAATACAATGGGTCTCCAGCACATAATACCAACTTTTCCCTCCTTTAAGTCGACTAGGAAAAAGCTGATAGGTAAAAGGACTGTCTCATCTATGTAGGTATGGATCCCTTTCAGAATGCCCCCAATCCGAGGAAATTGAAGCAGTCATCAAAAACCTCCCAAGACACAAGAGTCCAGGGCCAGATGGCTTCCCAGGGGAATTCTATCAAACGTTTAAAGAAGAAATCATACCTATTCTACTAAAGCTGTTTGGAAAGATAGAAAGAGATGGAGTACTTCCAAATTCATTCTATGATGGCAGCATCACATTAATTCCAAAACCAGACAAAGACCCCACCAAAAAGAAGAATTACAGACCAATATCCCTGATGAACATGGATGCAAAAATTCTCAACAAGATACTAGCCAATAGGATCCAACAACACATTAAGAAAATTATTCACCATGACCAAGTAGGATTTATCCCTGGGACACAAGGCTGGTTCAACACTCGTAAAACCATCAGTGTGATTCATCATATCAGCAAGAGAAAAACCAAGAACCATATGATACTCTCATTAGATGCAGAGAAAGCATTTGACAAAATACAGCATCCATTCCTGATCAAAACCCTTCAGAGTGTTGGGATAGAGGGAACTTTCCTCGACATCTTAAAAGCCATCTACGAAAAGCCCACAGCAAATATCATTCTCAATGGGGAAGCACTGGGAGCCTTTCCCCTAAGATCAGGAACAAGACAGGGATGTCCACTCTCACCACTGCTGTTCAACATAGTTCTGGAAGTCCTCGCCTCAGCAATCAGACAACAAAAAGACATTAAAGGCATTCAAATTGGCAAAGAAGAAGTCAAACTCTCCCTCTTCGCCGATGACATGATACTCTACATAGAAAACCCAAAAGCCTCCACCCCAAGTTTGCTAGAACTCATACAGCAATTTGGTAGCGTGGCAGGATACAAAATCAATGCCCAGAAATCAATGGCATTTCTATACACTAACAATGAGACTGAAGAAAGAGAAATTAAGGAGTCAATCCCATTTACAATTACACCCAAAAGCATAAAATACCTAGGAATAAACCTAACCAAAGAGGTAAAGGATGTATACCCTAAAAACTATAGAACACTTCTGAAAGAAATTGAGGAAGGCACAAAGAGATGGAAAAATATTCCATGCTCATGGATTGGCAGAATTAATATTGTAAAAATGTCAATGTTACCCAGGGCAATTTATACGTTTAATGCAATCCCTAACAAAATACCATGGACTTTCTTCAGAGAGTTAGAACAAATTATTTTAAGATTTGTGTGGAATCAGAAAAGACCCCAAATAGCCAGGGGAATTTTAAAAAAGAAAACCATAGCTGGGGGCATCACAATGCCAGATTTCAGGTTGTACTACAAAGCTGTGGTCATCAAGACAGTGTGGTACTGGCACAAAAACAGACACATAGATCAATGGAACAGAATAGAGAACCCAGAAGTGGACCCTGAAGTGTACGGTCATCTAATATTCGATAAAGGAGGAAAGACTATCCACTGGAAGAAAGACAGTCTCTTCAATAAATGGTGCTGGGAAAATTGGACATCCACATGCAGAAGAATGAAATTGGACCACTCTCTTACACCATACACAAAGATAAACTCAAAATGGATGAGAGATCTAAATGTGAGACAAGATTCCATCAAAATCCTAGAGGAGAACACAGGCAACACCCTTTTTGAACTCAGCCACAGTAACTTCTTGCAAGATACATCCACGAAGGCAAAAGAAACAAAAGCAAAAATGAACTATTGGGACTTCATCAAGATAAGAAGCTTTTGCACAGCAAAGGATACAGTCAACAAAACTAAAAGACAACCTACAGAATGGGAGAAGATATTTGCAAATGACATATCAGATAAAGGGCTAGTTTCCAAAATCTATAAAGAACTTATTAAACTCAACACCAAAGAAACAAACAATCCAATCATGAAATGGGCAAAAGACATGAAGAGAAATCTCACAGAGGAAGACATGGACATGGCCAACAAGCACATGAGAAAATGCTCTGCATCACTTGCCATCAGGGAAATACAAATCAAAACCACAATGAGATACCACCTCACACCAGTGAGAATGGGGAAAATTAACAAGGCAGGAAACAACAAATGTTGGAGAGGATGCGGAGAAAAGGGAACCCTTTTGGTGGGAATGTGAACTGGTGCAGCCACTCTGGAAAACTGTGTGGAGGTTCCTCAAAGAGTTAAAAATAGACCTGCCCTACGACCCAGCAATTGCACTGTTGGGGATTTACCCCAAAGATTCAGATGCAATGAAACGTCGGGACACCTGCACCCCGATGTTTCTATCAGCAATGGCCACAATAGCCAAACTGTGGAAGGAGCCTTGGTGTCCATCGAAAGATGAATGGATAAAGAAGATGTGGTTTATGTATACAATGGAATATTACTCAGCAATTAGAAACGACAAATACCCACCATTTGCTTCAACGTGGATGGATCTGGAGGGTATTATGCTGAGTGAAATAAGTCAATCGGAGAAGGACAAACAGTGTATGTTCTCATTCGTTTGGGGAATATGAATAATATGAAAGGGAATATAAAGGAAGGGAGAAGAAATGTTGGGACATATCAGGAAGGGAGACAGAACATAAAGACTCCTAACTCGGGGAAGCGAACTAGGGGTGGTGGAAGGGGAGGAGGGTGGGTGTTGGAGGGGAATGGGTGATGGGCACTGAGGTGGACACTTGACGGGATGAGCACTGGGTGTTTTTCTGTATGTTGGTAAATTGAACACCAATAAAAATTAATTAAAAAAAAAAAGGAAACCAAAAAAAAAAAGAAAAGCTCTCTCTTCAACAATTTGATTACTCTAAAAGAGTTCATGATGGAAAGGCATGATACTGCTTGATTCTTCTTATTTTCGCTTTTTCAGAGTGATGTGTCAATGTTCTTGCTACCTTTATCTCATTGGTTTATTATGGTTCAAGCTGTTAACAACATAAATGTCCAACAGTAGAAGATACCCTGTGAAATATCTATGCTATAAATATTGTGCAGCTTTTAAATTTCAAAGAATATTTAACAACGTAGAGAAATATTCCAAATAAAATGTTAACTGAAAAAGACCTAAAAAAAAAAAAAAAGAATGCCCCCAATCCTCTTCCATCCATGCCAAGGGATAAGCCTCCTATTTCTGACTGTCTGCTTTGCAGCCATAGTACTAATGCTCCTAGGAGGGGTACCATTAGTCTTTGCTTGCCCAACTTCATTTTATTTCATTATTTTTTTTCCTACAAAACTGTTTGTGATCTTCATTTTATTTCCTTTTGGACACACACACAAAAGATCCTAGAAAATGTACTTAGCTGGAGTGTTCTTGTCTTCTATAGCCAAAAGTACCAATGTTTCCCTTAGGTATTGTTAAAGATTCATCTAGTTATGCCACAGGTTAAAGCATATAATTAAATTGGAAACATAGGTAGTCCAATACACAAGGTTTCCTGCCTATTTTTAGTTGTTCTATACATACTCATTATTTCTGTCCTCATCGTCCTCTACTCCCTTCTTTTCTTTTTTCTCTACTCCCTTCTTAACGACAGCTTCTACCAACCCTCATTTCACAGGCCCTTTCCTTACTTGCCTATTATACCTCAACAAAAGGCATGCTCATATAAACTGTCAAATGACAATAACACAATTTTCTAATGAGTTTGATGTCTTAATTGAAGGGAACACAATCCATGGATTGGAGAAGTACAGTGCCTCAGAAGTGGTGGAACACTTCCCAAGGAATTTAGGCAAGGTCAAGTTATAATATTAGAAGAAGCTATTTGGAAATAGGAAATGATTGGCTAGGAGATCAGGGATTTCCTGTTAGGGCTAATGGGTCATATTTTCTAGGGTCAAGTGAATTTGCTAAAGCTGAGTTGGAGGATTGAGATGGGTGTATTTTTTGTTTCCTTGACAGTGAGACATTTCCCCTGAGTGCAGATTGACTTAGGTCTAGATTTGTGATATGGGCCAAACCACTGGGGCAGGTTTTATTCCCTGGGTCCTGATATAAAACACTTTATAAACACTATGACACTTCTCTACACCAGAGAGTAAAAATGAATAACAAAGGGGAAAGGGGAAAATCATAATGGCTACTGTTATAAGAGTGGCACTGTAATTCACTTTTGGGCACAGATGCAGAATGAGTGATATGAGGATGGAAAACAAGTCCGGTGCATAAAAAATCTCATATTAAGGGAATAAATATCTGCCTTCAGATCCTAGTGAAAATAAATGAGGAATAAATACATAAATATAAAAACTAGTGAAATAAATTCTCAATGTTATATGAAGAAAATTCATGGGATCTTTTAAAGAAATTGCATGTAACAACTAAATATTCCACTATGTGGCAACAATTTCCTTTATATTTCCAGAAAGTCCTCTAAGGTCAGTATCCCTGAGCTAACATAAGATATTTAAAAATTGAAAAAAATAAAAATAAAAATAAAAATAAAAATTGAATTATGTCCAACTCAGATTGAGTCTCAAGACTTAAGAAAACCAAGTGCTTCTATAAGGGTACTCTTCCCAAATTCTATATTCCAAAGATTTGAGGTGGGTAATAGCCAAGCATTTAAATATTTTTCATTTGATTTAGGCTGTTTCCTTACTTGGGTCTCTGACTTACTCATCTATGTGGAAATAAGCCTTTGACTCCAGAGGGGATTTGGGAAAAGTGTTCACTCTAAAGTAAACCAGGTTATTTTTATACCACAGCTCTTTTTAAAAAATATTTTATTTATTTATTCAGCAGAAACACATAGGAGGCAGGGCAAGACGGCGGAAGAGTAGGGTCCCCAATCACCTGTCCCCACCAAATTACCTAGAAAACCTTCAAATCATCCTGAAAATCTACGAATTCGGCCTGAGATTTAAAGAGAGAACAGCTGGAAGGCTGCAGTGAGAAGAGTTCGCGCTTCTATCAGGTAGGAAGACGGGGAAGAAGAAATAAAGAAACAAAAGGCCTCCAAGGGGGAGGGGCCCCGCGAGGAGCCGGGCTGAGGCCGGGGCGAGTGTCCCCAGGACAGGAGAGCCCCGGCCCGGAGGAGCAGGAGCTGCACCAACCTCCCCGGGCAGAAAGGGGCCCGCAGGGAGGTGGAGCAGGACCCAGGAGGGCGGGGATGCCCTCGGGCTCCCGGGGACACTAACAGGCACCTGCGCCCCGGGAGAACCCCGAGCTCCCTAAGGGCTGCAGCGCGCACGGCGGGACCGGAGCAGCTCGGAGGGGCTCGGGCGGCGGCTCCGCGGAGGGGGCTGCGGGGCGGGAGCGAATCCAACAGCGCAGGCCCCGGGAGCACGGGGCGCCGGGACACAGCCCAGGATCCGATCCGGCCTCCCCCGGGACAGGCAGAGGCCGGGAGAGCCCAGGACAGCGAGGACGCTCCTGCCCCGAGCTGAGCAGATCAGTGGCCCCGCCCGGAGCCTGCAGGCCCTGCAGACGGAGAGCCCCGGAACTACTGTGGGGGCTGAATCCAGGGCTGCAGAGCTGGCCCCGCCACTGTGGCTGTTCCTCCTGGGGCCTCACGGGGTGAACAACCCCCACTGAGCCCTGCACCAGGCAGGGGCAGAGCAGCTCCCCCAAGTGCTAACACCTGAAAATCAGCACAACAGGTCCCTCCCCCAGAAGACCAGCTAGACCCACCAGTTCCAGGGGAAGTCAAGGGACTTAAAGTATATAGAATCAGAAGATACTCCCCGTGTTTTTTTTTTCTTTTTGATTTGTTTGCTTCCCCCCACCCCTTTTTTCCTTTCTTTTTCTTCCTCTTTTTCTTATCTTTTTTTCTTCCTTTTTCCTTTTTTTCTTTTCTTTCCTTATTTCTCTTCTCTCTTTTTCTCCTTTTCCCAATACAACTTGTTTTTGGCCACTCTGCACTGAGCAAAATGACAAGAAGGAAAACCTCACCTCAAAAGAAAGAATCAGAAACAGCCCTCTCTCCCACAGAGTTACAAAATTTGGATTACAATTCAATGTCAGAAAGCCAGTTCAGAAGCACTACTATACAGCTACTGGTGGCTCTAGAAAAAAGCATAAAGGACTCAAGGGACTTCATGACTGCAGAATTTAGATCCAATCAGGCAGAAATTAAAAATCAATTGAATGAGATGCAGTCCAAACTAGAAGTCCTAACGATGAAGGTTAATGAGGTAGAATGATGAGTGAATGACATAGAAGACAAGTTGATGGCAAAGAGGGAAACTGAGGAAAAAGAGACAAACAATTAAAAGACCATGAGGATAGATAAAGGGAAATAAATGACAGCCTGAGGAAGAAAAACCTACGTTTAATTGGGGTTCCCCAGGGTGCCAAAAAGGGACAGAAGTACAGAATATGTATTTGAACAAATCATAGCTGAAAACGTTCCTAATCTGGGAAAGGAAACAGGCATTCATAATCCAGGAAATAGATCCCCCCTAAAATCAATAAAAACCGTTTAACACCTCGACATTTAACAGTTAAGCTTGCAAATTCCAAAGATAAAGATAAAATCCTTAAAGCAGCAAGGACAAGAAATCCCTGACTTTTATGGGGAGGAGTATTAGGGTAACAGTAGACCTCTCCACAGAGACCTAGCAGGCCAGATAGGGCTGGCAGGATGTATTCAGGGTCCTAAATGAGAAGAACATGCAACCAAGAATACTTTATCCAGCAAGGCTCTCATTCAGAATGGAAGGAGAGATAAAGAGCTTCCAAGACAGGCAGGAAATGAAAGAATATGTACCTCCAAACCAGCTCTGCAAGAAATTTTAAGGGGGACTCTTAAAATTCCCCTTTAAGAAGAAGTTCAGTGGAACAATCCACAAAAACAAGGACTGAATAGATATCATGATGATACTAAACTCATATCTTTCAATAGTAACTCTGAATGGGAATGGGCTAATGACCCCATCAAAAGGCGCAGGGTTTCAGACTGGATAAAAAAGCAGCATCTATTTGCTGTCTACAAGACACATTTTAGACAGAAGGACACCTACAGCCTGAAAATAAAAGGTTGGAGAACCATGTACCATTCAAATGGTCCTCAAAAGAAAGCAGGGGTAGCCATCCTTATATGAGATAAACTAAAATTTACCCCGAAGACTTTGTGAGTGATGAAGAGGGACACTATATCATACTTAAAGGATCTATCCAACAAGAGGACTTAACAGTCCTCAATATATATGCCCCGAATGTGGGAGCTGCCAAATATATCAATCAATTAATAACCAAAGTTAAGACATAATTAGATAATAATACACTTGGTGACTTCAATCTAGCGCTTTCTACACTCGATAGGTCTTCTAAACACAACATCTCCAAAGAAACGAGAGCTTTAAATGATACACTGGACCAGATGGATTTCACAGATACATACAGAACTTGACATTCAAACTCAACTGAATACACATTCTTCTCAAGTGCACATGGAACTTTCTCCAGAATAGACCACATACTGGGTCACAAATCGGGTCTGAACCAATACCAAAAGATTGGGATCGTCCCGTGCATATTCTCAGACCATAATGCCTTGAAATTAGAACTAAATCACAACAAGAAGTTTGGAAGGACCTCAAACACGTGGAGGTTTAGGACCATCCTGTGAAAAGATGAAAGGGTCAACCAGGAAATTAAGGAAGAATTAAGAAGATTCATGGAAACTAATAGAATGAAGACACAACCTGTTCAAAATCTTTGAGATGCAGCAAAAGCAGTCCTGAGGGGGATATACATCGCAATACAAGCATCCATCCAAAAACTAGAAAGAACTCAAATACAAAAGCTAACCTTACACATAAAGCAGCTAGAGAATAAACAGCAAATAGATCCTACACCCAGCAGAAGAAGAGTTAATAATGATTCAAGCAGAACTCAATGATATCGAGACCAGAAGAACTGTGGAACAGATCAACAAAACCAGGAGTTTGTTCTTTGAAAGAATTAATAAGATAGATAAACCATTAGCCAGCCTTATTAAAAGAAGAGAGAGAAGACTCAAATTAATAAAATCATGAATGAGAAAGGAGAGATCACTACCAACACCAAGGAAATACAAACGGTTTTAAAAACATATTATGAACAATTATACGCCAATAAATTAGGCAATCTAGAAGAAATGGACGCATTCCTGGAAAGCCACAAATTACAAAAACTGGATCAGGAAGAAATAGAAAACCTGAACAGGCCAATAACCAGGGAGGAAATTGAAGCAGTCATCAAAAACCTCCCAAGACACAAAAATCCAGGACCAGATGGCTACCCAGGGGAATTTGATCAAATGTTTAAAGAAGAAACCATACCTATTCTACTAAAGCTGTTTGGAAAGATAGAGATGGAGTACTTCCAAATTCGTTCTATGAGGCCATCATCACCTTAATTCCAAAACCAGACAAAGACCCCATAAAAAGGATAATTATAGACCAATATCCCTCATGAACATGGATGCAAAAATTCTCAACAAGATACTAGCAATAGGATACAATAGTACATTAAGAAAATTATTCGCCATGACCAACTAGGATTTATTCCCAGGACACAGGGCGGGTTCAACACTTGTAAAACAATCAATGTGATTCATCATATCAGCAAGAGAAAAACCAAGAACCATATGATCCTCTAATTAGATGCAAAGAAAGCATTGGACAAAATACAGCATCCATTCCTGATCAAAACTCTTGGAGTGTAGAGATAGAGGGAACATTCCTCAACATCTTAAAAGCCATCTACTAAAAGCTCACAGCAAATATAAGTCTCAATGGGGAAGCACTGGGAGCCTTTCCCCTAAGATCAGGAATAAGACAGGGATGTCCACTCTCACCACTGCTATTCAGCATAGTACTGGAAGTCCTAGCCTCAGCAATCAGACAACAAAAATACATTAAAGGCATTCAAATTGGCAAAGAACTGGAGGGCATTATGTTGAGTGAAATAAGTCAATCAGAGAAGGACAAACATATGTTTTTATTCATTTGGGGAATATAAATAAAGTGAAAGGGAATAGAAGGGAAGGGAGAAGAAATGGGTAGGAAATATCAGAAAGGCAGACAGAACATGAGGACTCCTAACTCTGGGAAATGAACTAGGGTTGGTGGAAGGGGAGGACGCGGGGGGGTGGGGGTGAATGGGTGATGGGCACTGAGGGGGGCACTTGAGGGGATGAGCACTGGGTGTTATTCTGTATGTTGGCAAATTGAACACCAGTAAAAAATACATTTATTATTTTTTAAAAAAGAAACACATAGTGAAGCAGAGACACAGGCAGAGAGAGAAGTAGGCCCTGTGTAAGTAGTCTGATGTGGGACTCAATTCTGGACCCCGGGGATCACTCCCTGAGCCAAAGCCAGATGCTCAACCACTGAGCCATGCAGGCATTCCATATCAGGAAGCTTTGGAATGTATATGCATCCTGGAAGGGTTTGATAAGTCTCAGATTTCGATGTCCAATAGGTTTGAAAACAAACCATAATTAAGAAGCCTTCAAACATAAGAGAAGTCTGGACTCATGGCTAAAATAATTAAGTGTACACCTTATAGTCTGGCAATTTTTAAAGTTGCTAGGATTAAACAATATTGTGTTACCAAAGAAGCACACAGAGCTTTAAATTGTTCCCGGTCTTTATGGCTCTGGCTGCAAAATGGATCAGCCTTATTTCAGTTTGACTTCTTATTCAGCAGAGGATGATATCCTACATTCTTTTCATTTATCTTTGAATTTTGCACATGCCAGTCTGAGGTATTAGTTGTGGAAAGTTTCACTGAAAAATAAAACAGGATGGACTCCATAGATTTTGTCATAAACAATTTCAGAAAATGTTATGCACTTTATCTCTTTCTTGAAGATTCATCATGTTCTTAGTCATCTTATACACTCTGAGAAGTTTAAGTCAAAACTTTTTTTTGTATTCCTTTAAATATACTTTTTTTAGTCCAGCATTTAAAAAATTAATTTAGCCATTTAAAAAAAGATAAACAGACCTAAAACAGCAAAAAAAACTATTAGAAGTAATAAATGAATTCAGTAATGTTGCAGAGATTAAGACTCAGAAATCAGTTGCATTTCTATACACTAATAATGAAGTAGCAGAAAGAGAAATTAAGCAGTCTCATTTACAATTGCACCCCACAATAATAAAATACCTACACATTGACAAAAGAAATTGAAAATGACATAAACAAATGGAAAGATATTCTATGCTCATGGATTGGAAGAACCAATAATGTTAAAATGTCTATACTACCCAAAGCAATCTACAAATTCAATGCAACCCCTAACCAAATACAAATAACATTTTCACAGAATTAGAATAAATAATAATAAAATTTATATGAAACCTCAGGGTCTTTTGATCCTGAATAACCAAACCAATCTTGAAAAAGAACAAAATCTGGAGATGTCACAATCTAATATTTAAAGATATACTACAAAGCTGTAAACATCAGAATGGTATGGTACTAACACAAAAATAGACACATAGGTCAATGGAATAGAATAGAAAGCACAGAAAAAAACACACACTTTTATGGGCAAAGGAGGCAAGAATATACAATGCGGAGAAGACAGTCTATTCAATAAATGGTATTGGGAAAACAGGTCAGCTACATGCAAAAGAATGAAATTGGATCACTTTCTTATACCAGACACAAAATAAGCTCAAAATAGATTAAAGGCCTAAATGTGAGACCTGAAACCATAAAATTTGCAGAAGAAAACATAGGCAATAATCTCTTTGACATCAACTGTGGCAATTTTTTTTTTTACATATGTCTCCTAAGGCAAGGGAAACAAAAGCAAAATTAAACTATTGAGACTACAGCAAAATAAAAAGCTTTTGCACTGAAAAGGAAACCATCAATAAAATAAAAGGGCAATCTACTTAATGTGAGAATATATTCTTAAATGATATACCCAATAAGGGGTTAATATTCAAAATGTATAAAGACTGTACAAAACTCAGCACCAAATAACCCACAAATAATATGATTTTAAAATGGGCAGACTGTCTTAATAGACATATTTCAAAGAAGACATTTGAATAGACAACAGACACTTAAAAATGCTCAATATCATTGACAGAGGTATATCATGGCTCCTCCAGTCTCACTTAAACTGAGAGGGCAAGAAAGAGGCTCCCTACCCCTACTCCATACATATGACTAACAAGAGGAACATAGGAGAAGTTTAGATTAATCCCTAATAGGAGATTGGCATTTCTAGCTTGATAGACTATGACCAGCAAAAAAGTGACCTGGATGTTAAGGAATCTGCCCAAAATGTCATGTAAGACCCTGTTCTGAGCAGGGAAAGGAGAATCAGTGTTGACCACCAGCAGGGAATGAAGAAATATAAAACAATTTCCAACTGAGACACTCCATGAAGCTAGCTATAAATTTAAAGTTTTCCTCAGGGCAATCAGGAGACATTTGAATTATTTAAAGAAAGAGGGTGGTCTGATCATATTTACATTTAGATAGATTACTTGGCAACATAGGGAAAATGGAAAGAAGGTAAGGTGTTCTCTCTGTGTATGCACACAGTGGGAGGAGGGGTTTTTGAAATCAAGACAGGAGGCAGACTAGTTGGAAGGTGGAGTAGTGTTAGTGGAAATAGAAACAAGCGGATTTTGAAATGTGAAGTGCATACGTCTTTTGAAGTTAACTGGGTATTGGAAGTTGGGGGGAAGAAATAGAATAATTTCCATATTTCCAGCTTGAACAAGAGTGGATGTCAGTACCACTCACCTAAATGAAGAGCATGGAGAATAGCATGCTTGAGGACAAGACAATAATGTTAGCTATAATCCTATGGATTTGAGGTATTTGTGGGAAAATCAAATGAAAGATGATATTTAACTAAGCAGATATATATGCTGATCTAGACTTCAAGAGAGAGTGGAATTTGGAGGTGAGAGATACAGACTTTAGGGTCATTAGCATACATATAATAATTAAAACAATGCAGCCTGGGTGGCTCTGGTTTAGAACCGCCTTCAGCCCAGGGCCTGATCCTGGATATCCAGGATCGAGTTGCACGTTGGGTTCCCTACATGGAGTCTACTTTTCCCTCTGCTTCTCTCTCTACCGCCCCCCCCGCATCTGTGTGTCTCTCATGAATAAATAAATAAAATCTTTTAAAAAAATGGACCTGAGTAAGAATAACCATGAAATTAAGGAAGCAAGAGGAGCTGAACAGGAGCTTAACATCAATATTGATGGGGTGGACAATGAAAAAGAAGCTGAAAAGAAAACTCTAACAAGGGGTGTGAGAGAGTTAGGAAGAACATTAAAGAATGTACTGTTCCCAAGAGAAGAAATGGTTTCAAGAAGAGGGATGGAGTGGTCAGCACTTTCAGTATATATACATGTAACCTCTGTATGTAAAAATGACTGTGGATTTAGCCAAAAGAATTTATGGCGACCTTGAAAATTATAGTCTCAATGACATTGAAGAAACTGGGGCCAGGTTATATAAAATTGAAGAGTGAATAGAAAATGAAGATAAGCCATAGGTGTAGAAAACCACAATATAGTAGCAGGAAGGTTATTATTTTGGAGAGAAGTCATTATTCTTAAGATTGGAGACATTTAAGCATATTTAAATGCAGATGAACCACAAGTTGAAGGGTAGGAGGATGCTGAGATCACTCCATCCCACATTTTCAACTAGATATCATCCACATCCAAATAAATAAGCCAGAGACGGATTTGAAGACTAGCAGAACAAATTTCACAACTACATATAGAGAAGAAGCTGCATCTGAAAGGTTTGGGAGGTTGGAATATCTAGTGAGGGTGCCTGCAGGAGAGACAGAACTGTGCACAGAGAGAGCAGAGAAATGGGCCCTCAAACCAGGGAGCTTACATAGGGAGACTAATCTCCATAAGGTTTGGCTTTAAAAATAAGAATTTCTTGCTGCTGTGAACATTGGGGTGCAGGTGTCCTGGCATTTCACTACATCTGTATCTTTGGAGTAAATAGCAGCAATGTCCACAATAGCCAAATGGTGGAAAAAGCCTCGATGTCCTTCAACAGATGAATGGATAAAAAAGATGTGATCTATGTATACACTGGAATATTAGTCATCAGAAAGGACGAATACCCACCATTTGCTTTGATGGGGATGGAACTGGAGGGTAGCATGCTGAGTGAAATAAGTCAGAATAAGACAATCATCATATGGTTTCACTCATATGGGAAATATAAGTAATAGTGAAAGGGATTATAAGGGAAAGGAGGGGAACTGAGTGGGAAAAATGAGAAGGAGAAAAACCATGAGAGACTCCTAACTCTGGGAAATGAACAAAGCGTTGTGGAAGGGGAGGTGGGTGGGGGGCTGGGGTAACTGGGTGATGGGCACTGAGGAGGGCACTTGATGGGATGAGCACTGGGTGCTATACTATATGTTGGTAAATTAAACTTAAATAAAAAAATGAAAATTCAGAGGATCTGAATTGTTTGAGTTTGTAAAACCAGTGGGACTTGATTTCAGGAGCTTTGAAAATCAGCTGACTCAGCAGTGAGCCTGGAGGGTGAGGTCATTGCCTTTAAAGAGACAGCAACCTTCATGGAAAGGCAACATAAAACTGACAGTTTGCTGGAGGCAAATAGGAGACAAATCAGTTCATACTGGTCATGTTGAACCCTTTCTGAAAATGAGGGAGCTGACAGGCTCTATTTTCCTCCTCTAACCCCCAACATAAATTCAGGTCTATCTGCAGGATGGGAAGTTGCACAGATACTAGCCACCCAATCTTCTATCAGTGTGTCACACTCATGACTTATCCTGAGGATTTGCTCACTCCAAGCCTGCTAGCCTTGGCCTTAGGCTGAAAACAAATTTTGTTAAAGCTGCACCTGTGCTATGCCAAGGCAGCAGATGCACAGTTGCTTCAATGCACCATGTCCAACCACCAGACAAATATTGCTCTGCACCCAGCCACAAAGCCACAGCCACCCTCAAATGCCAGGCCCAGATGCATCTCATTATTGCTGCATGCCATGCTCACCCTCACACCTCTGGTCACTCCAGTTTGCAGCCATCAGCCATTGCAGCACATCAGGTGTTCTGGGATAGGACTAGTGCCCCAGTACAAATTTTGCTAACACCATCACCCTGCATCAAAATTCCATGACAGGCATATTTACATGAAAGTAAAAGTGACTCAGACACAACAGCAAGGCATAAGAAACACGCATAGGATACTCTCCTGAAGTGTTATGTTATTTGGAGAGGAGACTTTGCATTGCAGGGAACTCCAGAACCTCTTCCCCATAAAGCCACATTTTTAAAGAGTAGAATACATAGCTGGTTTTCCTAGCACAGAAAGAGACACAGAGTGGCAAACAAAAGTAAGAGACAAGGAAATTTGTCTCAAATGAAAGAACAAGACCATGTCCAGAGATCTAATCAAAACAGATATAAGTAACATGCCAGAAAGATAATTTAAAGCAATGGTCATAAGGATATTCACTGGACTTGAAAAAAAAGTGGAAGATATGAGTGAGAAGCTTATCAGAGAGATAAACAATATATACCAGAGGTAAAGGGCTTAATAACAAAATGAGAAACATGTCTGATGGAATGGGCAGCAAAATGGAAAAAGTAGGGGAATGAATTAATGGCCTAGAAGACAAATAATGGAAAGTAATCAAGCTGAACAAAAGAGAGAGAAAAGAATTATGCAAAACAGGAATGAAATTATGGAACCTATGAAACATAATAAGAGTAGCATTATAAAAGTCCCAGAAGAAGAAGAGGGGACAGAAATCTTATTTGAAGAAATAATAGCTGAAAACTTCCCTAATCTGAGGAATAAAGCAAATATTCAAATCTAGGAAGCACAGAGAATCCCCAACAGGATCAACAGAAACAGATTCATGCCAGGACATATTGTAATGATATTGGCAAAATACAGTGACAAAGAAATAATTTTAAGAGCAGTGAGAGAGAGAGAAGACAGTAACTTATAAGGGAAACCCTCAAGTCTAGTATTTCTCAGCAGGCACTTTGCAAATCAGAAAGGAAAAGCATGATATATTCAAAGTGCTGCATGGGAAAAATCTGAAGATATAATAATAATAATGTCACAATAAATACATATCTATCAATAATTACTTAGAATGAATATGGACAATACACTACAATGAAAAGACATAGGGTGATAGAATGGATAAAAACAAAAACAGGGGGTACTTGGGTGGCAGAGTGGGTTAGCACCTGCCTTCGGCCCAGGGCATGATCCTGGAGTCCCAAGATCGAGTCCCGTGTCAGGCTCCCTGCATGGAGCCTGCTTCTCCCTCTGCCTGTGTCTCTGCCTCTCTCTCTCTCTCTGCATCTCTCATGAATAAATATGAAATATTAAAAAATAAACAAAACAAAAATAAGACTCATCTTTATGCTGCCTATAAGATACTTCTTTCTTTCTTCTTTCTTTCTTTCTTTCTTTCTTTCTTTCTTTCTTTCTTTCTTTCTTTCTTTCTTTCTTTTCTAATTAGGCTGTTTGATTTGGTATGATAAATTACATTGGAAGCATTGTCCAAAAATATGATGATACACATTCTTATGTTGTACTATTGAATACCCATTTTTTAATAAAAAGATTTACTTATTTATTCATGAGAGACACAGAGATGGGCAGAGACATAGAGGGAGAAGCAAACTCCTCGAGGGGATCTCGATGTGGGACTCGATCCCAGGACTCCGAGATCACACCCTGAGTATAAAGCAGATGCTCAACAACTGAGCCACCCAGGCATCCCACGACACCCATTTTAGATCTGAAGAAACCTGCATATTGAAAGTGAGAGAATGGAGAAATATCAATTTGGCAAACAGATGTAAAAAAAACCTGGAGTAATAATATTTGTATTGGTCAAAGTAGAGTTTAAAACAAATATTGTAACAAGAGACAAAAAAGCAATATATAATAATTAGGGGGAGAATCCAGCAAGATAATATGAAATTGTAAATACTTATGCCTCCAACATAGAGGTAAAATACCCAAATACACCCAAATACATAAAATAGTTAATAACAAATATAAAGATACTAATTAATAGTAATACAATAATATTAGGGAACTTTATGGGATGCCTGGGTGGCTCAGCTGTTGAGTGTCTGCCTTTGGTTCAGGGCATGATCCCGGGGTCCTGGGATCGAGTCCCATGTCGGGCTTCCCATATGGAGCCTGCTTCTCCTTCTGCCTGTGTCTCTGCCTCTCTCTCTCTTTCTGTGTGAATAAATAAAATCTTAAAAAATAATGTTAGGGAACTTTAATATCCCACTTACATCAATGGACAGATCATCTAAACAGACTATTAACAAGGAAACAATGGCTTTTTTTTTTGAAACAATGGCTTTGAATGACATTGGAACAGATGGACTTAACAGATATGTTCAGAACATTCCGTCCTATAACAGCAGAATACACATTCTTTTCAAGTGCACATGGAACATTTTCCTGGGTAGATCACATAACAATCCTCAACAAATTTAAGAATATGAAAATGATACCTTGGATCTTTTCTGACCACAATGCTATGAAACAAAAAAATCAACCACAAGAAAAAAAAAACTAGAATAAGCACAAATACATGGAGGTTAAATAACATGCTACTTAACAATGAATCGGTCAATCATAAAATAAAAGAAGAAATAAAAAATACTAGAAAAAAGTGAAAATAAAGTAGAATGGTTAAAAAACTCCAGGATGCAGCAGAAGCAGTTCTAAAAGAAAAGCTTATAGCAATACAGGCGTACCTCAGGAAGCAGGAAAAATATCAAATAAACAACCTAACCCAGCACCTAAAGGAGCTAGACAAAGAAAATCAAGTAAAAACACAAATCAAGAAAACGAAGGAATAGTAAAATTTAGAGCACAAATGTATGATATCGAAGCTTTAAAAACAGTAGAACAGATTAATGAAACCAGGAGCTAGTTCACTGAAAAAAATCAATAAAATTGATAAGCCTTTTGCTAGCCTCATTAAGAAAAAAGAACCCAAGTAAATAAAATCACATAATTGAGACGTAATAACAACCAACACTGCATAAATACAAACAATCTAAAGAGAATATTATGAAAAACTATATGTCAACAATTTGGACAACCTGGAAAAATAGATAAATTCCTAGAAATATATAACTTACCAAAGCTGAAACCAGAAGAACTAGAAGGTTTGAACAGATCTATAGCCAGCAAAGAAATTGAAACAATAATCCAAACACTCCCAACAAAAGTCCAGGACCAGATAGATTTACAGATGAACTCTACCAAATGTTTAAGTAGAATTAAGGAGTTAGGCAAGATGGTATAAGAGGAAGGGTACTTGATTCATCTCTTCCCACATACTTACCTAGACAACTTTCAGAACATCCTGAACACCTATGAATTCAACCTGAGATATAAAGAAAGAACAGCTGAAAATACAGAGGGAAAAGTGAGCACTTCAGACAAGATAGGAAGGTGAAGAATAGAAATGAAAGGGATATATTGGAATATAAATGGTGGCAGAGGTATGAAAAGCCACTGCAGGAAAGCGAGGCAGCAGACAATTGGGAACTTTAAAAATGTGCACCTGAAAGAGTCTTCCCTGATTAAAAAGTGCTCAATGGGGAAATAGGGCAAATTGCAGAAGGGTCAGTGAAGCATCAATATTCCTGTAGACACAATAAGAATAGGGGCACCCAGGAGAGAGCTCACCACAAACGGTGTGGTCCGATTGTGGTACAGGGCTGGAGTATGGCAACCCTCTGGGGCATTTGGGAGATCTCAGCTGGTTACACAGACTGCCACCAGAACTTTTTTATTTTTTTACCCTAGACACAGCAAAGGACAGAGGCAGACTGTCCTCCATTCCCTAGAAGGGCACAAGACAGCAAGAACGCTCCTGCCACTGGGTGCCCCTCAATTGGTGGAGATCAGCACCCCTGCTCCTGTTCCTGGTGGCATCTAGGCCAGAGTGGACTGGGAGACTGCAGTTCGATACCCACAGGGAGTGCTTGGCTCAGGAACTAGAGGTCTGGCCAACACCATTTTTATACCATATTATGTATGTATGTATGTATGTATGTATGTATGTATGTATTGGTGTATTTATTTATTTATTCTTCTCTTTGCCTTTTACCTGGGAAAGGCAGGGCCTCTAGGGAACAAAGGCTTCACAGGATAAACAGTTCATACTGAGCCCGGCACCTGGAAAAGGCAGGGCATTTCCACCCAGGCACACACACCTGAGAATCAGTGCAGCATAACCCTTCCCGAGAGAATTGCTGGAAGAACAAAGGAACAGCACATTTGCTGAAAAAGCAGCACTGGAAAGCTCCAGGAGTGAGGGAAAATAGTATATAGAGCTAGAGGGTTTTTTCCATACAATTTATCTTTCAGGTTAAATATTTCCATTTTTTTCTTTTCCTGCCTTGACTACAATATTTTACCAACTCTTTATTTTTAAGCTTTTTCCTTTTTTACTTTCACATTTCTATAATTACATGTTTTAGATATATTCTTCATTTTGAATTCCCTTCAATGTATTCAATTTAATACTGGTAGATATACGAGATATGGGTTTTTGTTTTTATTTTTTTCTGTCTCGTTTTGTTTTACAATGGTGGAAGTTAGTACCTTCTAACACACCGACCAAGAACAAGTGGAACATCATGTTGTTTCATTCTGTGAGAGTATATTCTTTCTTCCTTCTCATTCTGTCCCCTCTCTTTTACCTTATATTTTGTGTTCTATGTTGGGTCTTTATATAAGTTTTGATGGTTTATATAAAATTGGAATTGAGCATCTTCTAACATACAGAACAAAATACACTCAGAACCATGAGGATCACCCCTAGGGCCCTTAAGGGACACTATGTTCTCTCTCCACCACCACTTCCTCACCACCTCTACTTTTTTTCTTCTTTTTATTTTTCTTCTTACTATTTTGTTTTAAAATTTGTGTTTCATTTTAGTGGTCCTTTTGTTTTATTTTGTTCTGTTCTCCTTTTCTATTTTTTTTTAATTTTTATTAATTTTTATTTATTTATGATAGTCACAGAGAGAGAGAGAGAGAGAGGCAGAGACACAGGCAGAGGGAGAAGCAGGCTCCATGCACCGGGAGCCTGATGTGGGATTCGATCCCGGGTCTCCAGGATCGCGCCCTGGGCCAAAGACAAGCGCCAAACCGCTGCGCCACCCAGGGATCCCTTCTCCTTTTCTATTATTTTCTGGTCTCTGACTTCTTTGGAATTGTCTAGGGTGTATTTTACTTAGGTTGTGGTTGATATTTTTAACTCTTCTCACTCATACTGACACTCTGCACTGGAAAAAATGACTAGAAGGAAGTATTCACCACAAAAGAAAGAACTGGAAGCAATACTCTGCCACAGAATTACTGAATGTGGATTTAAATACAATGTCAGAAATTCAATTCAGAAGTCCAGTTGTAAAGTTACTAGTGGCTCTGGAAAAAATCATGAAGGATTCTAGAGACCTCGCTACTGCAGAATTGAGATCTAATCAGGCCAAAATTAAAAATACTTTAACTGAGTTGTAGTCCAAACTGGATGCTCTAACTGCTGGGTTAATGAGGTGGAAGAGAGAGTGAGTGACATAGAATACAAGTTGATGGAAGAGAAGAAAGCTGAGTAAAAAAGAGAAAAACAATTAAGAATGTACAAAAAAGGCTTAGGAAAATAAATGATAGGTTGAGAAGGAATAGTATACTTCTTGGGATTCCAGAAGAGGCTGAGAGACAGAGAGGACCACAAAAGTATATTTGAAAAAATCATAGCTGAGAACGTGCCAAATCTGGAGAAGGAAGCAGGCAATCAGATCCAAGAGATAGAGAGGACCCCCCAAAAATCTAAAGAAACCCATTCAACACCTCGAGATTTAATAGTTTCACTATTAAATTCCAAAGATAAAGAGAAAATTCTTGAGACAAGAGAGTCTTAACTTATATTGAGAGAAAGAGCAGAAATATTCAAAGAAACTTGGCAGTCCAGAAAGGGCTGCCAGGGTATATTCAGGGCACTAAATGAGAAGAACATGCAGTCAAGAACACTTTATCCAGCAAGGCTTTCATCCAGAACAGAAAGAGAGATAAAGAGCTTCCAGGATAGACGGAAACTGAAAGAATATGTGACCACAAAACCAGCTCTGCAAGAAATATTAAGGGGGGCACTGTAAAGGAGAGAGGAAGCCCACACAAACAATTCAAAAAACAGGGAGTGACTAGGTATTACAGTGACACTAAATTCATATCTTTCATGGTTGCTTTGAACATTAATGAGCTAAATGATGACATCAAAAGATGCAGGATGTCAGACTGGATAATAAAGCAAGACTCATCTCATTTTAGACCTGAGGACACCTTCAGTCTAACAATGAAGGGGTTGAGAAACATTTATCATTCAAATGGTCCTCAAAAGAAAGCTGGGGTAGCAATCCTCATATCAGATAAATTACAGTTTATCCCAAAGAGTATAGTAAGAGTTGAAGATGGACACTATATCATACTTAAAGGGTCTATCCAATAAGAAGATCTAACAATCATGAATATTTATTCCCCTAATGTGAGAGCATCCAAATATATCAATAAATTAATAACCAAAGTAAAGACATACTCAGATAATAATACACAAATAACAGGAGATTTTAACACGGCACTTTCTGCAAATGACAGATATTCTAAGCACAACAAAGAAACAAAGGCCTTGAACGATACACTGGACCAAATAGATATATACATAACTTTACATCTGAACACAACTGAATACACATTCTTTTCCAGTACACATGAAACTTTTCCAGAATAGACCACATACTGGGTCACAAATCAGGTCTCAACCAATACCAAAAGATTGGGATTGTCCCCTGCATATTTTCAGACCACAATGCTTTGAAACTAGAACTCAAGAAGAAATTTGGAAGAAACCCAAACACATGGAGGTTAGAGTATCCTACTAAAAGATGAATGGTCAACAAGGAAATTAGAGAAAAATTAGACTCATGGAAACTAATGAAAATGCAACTATTCAAAATCTTTGGGATACAGCAAAAGCAGCCCTAAGAGGGAAATACAGCACAATGCAAGCCTCCCTCAAAAAATTGAAAAAAAAAAACCTAAAATACAAAAGCTAATCTCGTACCTAAAGAAACTGGAGAAAAACAGCAAGTAAAACCTACACTAAGCAGAAAAGAGATAATAAAGATTCAAGCACAACTCAATGAAATAGAGACCAGAAGAACTGTGGAACAGATCAACAAAACCAGGAGTTGGTTCTTTGAAAGAATTAATAAGATAGATAAGCCCCTCTTCAGCCTTATTAAAAAGTAAAAAAAAAAATGACTCAAATTAATAAAATCATGAATGAAAGGGGAGAGATCACAACCAATACCAAGGAAATACAAGCGATCAGAACATAAAGACTCCTAATTCTGGGAAACGAACTAGGGGTGGGGAGGGTGGCAGGGGGTGGGGGTGAATGGGTGATGGGCACTGAGGGGGGCACTTGACGGGATGAGCACTGGGAGTTATTTTGTATGTTGGCAAATTGAACACCAATAAAAAATAAATTTATTATTAAACAAATAATAAAAAATAAATAAAATAAAATTTTAAAAAATGTATGAATGTTATATGTCAACAATTAGACAATCTAGAAACAAGGGGTGCATTTCTGGGAACTCACAAATTACCAAAACTGTAACAAGAAGGAATAGAAAACTTGAATAGGTCAATAACCAGGGAGGAAATTGAAGCAGTCATCAAAAACCTCCCAAGACACAAAAGTCCAGGGCCCGGTGACTCTCCAAGGGAATTCTATGAAAAGTTTGAAGATAATAATACCTATTCTACTAAAGTTGTTTTGAAGGATAAAAAGGGATGGAATACTTCCAAACTCGTTTTATGAGGCCAAAATAACCTTGATCCCAAAGGTAGACAAATACCCTACCAAAGTGGAGAATTACAGACCAATATCCCTGATGAACATGGATGAAAATATTCTCATCAAGATAATAGCCAGTAGGATCCAACACTACATTAAGAGGACTATTCACCATCAACAAGTGTGAATTATCCCTGGGATGCAAGGGTGGTCCAACACCCATAAAACAACGTGATATATCACATCAACAAGAGAAAAAACAAGCACCATATGACCCTCTCAATAGATGCAGAGAAAGCATTTGACAAAATACAGCATCCATTTTGATCAAAACTCTTCAGAGTGTAGGGATAGAGGGAACATTCCTCAGCATCTTAAAAGCCATCTATAAAAAGCCCACAGCAAATATCATTCTCAATGGGGAAAAACTGAGACACTTTCTTGTGAGACCAGGAACACGACAGGGATGTCCACTTTCACCATGACTATTCAACATAGTACTAGAAGTCCTAGCCTCAGCAATCAGACAACAAAAAGAAATAAAAGGCATTCAGATTGGCAAAGAAGAGGTCAAACTCTCTCTCTTTGCAGATGACATGATACTGTACATAGAAAACCCAAAATATTCCACCCCAAATTGCTAGAACTCATACAGCAATTTGCAATGTGTCAGGATACAAAATTAATGCCCAGAAATCAGTGGCATTTTTATACACTAACAATGAGACTGAAGAAAGAGAAATTAAGGAGTCAATCCTATTTACAATTGCACCCAAAAGCAGAAGATACCTAGGAATAAACCTAATCAAAGAGGTAAAGGATCTATATTTTAAAAACTACAGAACACTTAAGAAAGAAATTGAGGAAGATTAAAGAGATGGAAATACGTTCCATATTCATGGATTGGAAGAATAAATATTGTGAAAATGTCTATGCTATCCAGGGCAATGTACACGTTCAATGCATTCCCTTTCAAAATACCATGGACTTTCTTCAGAGGTGGAACAAATCATCTTGGGGGATCCCTAGGGGGCTCAGCGGTTTAGTGCCTACCTTCAGCCCAGGGCATGATCCTGGAGTCCTGGGTTTGAGTCCTGCATGAAGCCTGCTTCTCCCTCTGCCTGTGTCTCTGCCTCTCTCTCTCTCTCCCTCTCTCTGTCTCTCTCTCCCTGTGTGTCTCTCATGAATAAATAAATAAATAATCTTAAAAACCAACAAATCATCTTAAGATTTGTATGGAATCATAAAATAACCTGAATAGCCAGAGAATATTGAAAAAGAAAATCAATGCCAGGGGCAGCAGAATGCTGGATTTTAAGCTGTACTACAAAGCTATGATCACGAACACGGTGTGGTACTGGCACAAGAACAGACACATAGATCAATGGAACAGAATAG
Source organism: Vulpes lagopus (assembly GCF_018345385.1). Classification (NCBI taxonomy): domain Eukaryota; kingdom Metazoa; phylum Chordata; class Mammalia; order Carnivora; family Canidae; genus Vulpes; species Vulpes lagopus. Next base: position 49,633,143 of record NC_054838.1, on the reverse strand, counting down.
AGAACCCAGAACTGGAATTCAACTCATGGTCAACTAATATTCAACAAAACAGGAAAAAATATCCATAGGAAAAAGGACAATCTCTTCAATAAATGCTATTCAATATTCAATAAATGGTGCTCGGAAAATTGAACAGCCACATGCAGAAGAATTAAACTAGACGATTCTCTTACAACAGACATAAAGATAAATGCAAAATGGATGAAAGATCTAAATGTGAGTCAAGAATACATCAAAATCCTAGAGGAGAACACAGGCAACACCCCTTATGAACTTGGCCACAGCAACTTCTTGCAAGATACATCCATGAAGGCAAGGGAAACAAAAGCAAAAATGAATTATTGGGACTTCATCAAGATAAAAAGCTTCTGCACAGCAAAAGAAACAGTCAACAAAACTAAAAGACAACCTACAGAATGGGAGAAGATATTTGCAAATGACGTATCAGATAAAGGGCTAGTCTCCAAGATCTATAAAGAACTTATTAAACTCAACACTCAAGAAATAAACAGTACAATCATGAAATGGGCAGAAGACATGAACAGAAATTTCACCAAAGAAGACATACAGATAGCAAACAAGCACATGAAAAATGCTCTGCATCACTTGCCATCAGGGAAATACAAATCCAAACCACAATGAGATACACACATTAGATACACACATCTCACATCACTGAGAATAGTGAAAATTAACAAGACAGGAAACAAGTGCTGGGGAGGATGTGGAGAAAGGGGAACCCTCTTGCACAATTTACCAATGTAAATTGGTGCAGCCACTCTGGAAAACAAGATGGAGGTTCCTCAAAGAGTTAAAAATAGAACTACCCTACAACTCGGCAATTGTGTTAGTGGGTATTTACCCTAAAGATACAGATGTACTGAAATGCCAGATGCCTGCACCCCAGTGTTTATTGCAGCAATATCCACAATAGCCAAACTGTGGAAGGAGTCACAATGTCCTTTGATAGATGAAGGGATAAAGAAAATGTCCACATATATATGAATATAATATTCACATATATATATATGAATATTACTCAGCTATCAGAAAACATGAATACCCAGCACATATATATGGATATAATATTCACATATATATATATATGAATATTACTCAGCTATAGAAAACATGAATACCCACCACATACATATGAATATAATATTCACATATATATATATATGAATATTACTCAGCTATCAGAAAACATGAATACCCAGCACATATATATGAATATAATATTCACATATATATATATGAATATTACTCAGCTATCAGAAAACATGAATACCCAGCACATATATATGAATATAATATTCACATATATATATATATGAATATTACTCAGCTATCAGAAAACATGAATACCCACCACATATATATGAATATAATATTCACATATATATATATATGAATATTACTCAGCTATCAGAAAACATGAATACCCACCACATATATATGAATATAATATTCACATATATATATATATGAATATTACTCAGCTATCAGAAAACATGAATACCCACCACATATATATGAATATAATATTCACATATATATATATGAATATTACTCAGCTATCAGAAAACATGAATACCCACCACATATATATGAATATAATATTCACACATATATATATATATGAATATTACTCAGCTATCAGAAAACATGAATACCCACCATTTGCTTTCATGTGAATGGAACTGAAGGGTATCATGCTGAGTGACGTAAGTCAATCAGAGAAAGACAATCATATGGTTTCACTCATATGGGGAATATAACAAATAGTGAAAGGGATTATAGGGGAAAGGAGAGAAAATGAGTAGGAAAAATTAGAGAGGGAGACAAAACATGAGAGACTCCTAACTCTGGGAAACAAACAAAGGGGAGGTGGGGGGGGGTTTGGTAACTGGGTGATGGGCACTGATGGGGTCAGCCTTGGGTTTATACTATAGGTTGGCAAATTGAAATTAAATTAAAAAAATAAAATGAATTATTAGATACTAAAAGCATAGTAGAATCCACATAATGACTAAACACATTAAAAATCTATTAGATTGGAATTCTATCAGCATACAATATATGTCAATTTGTATGCAAAATCCTAAATATTGAAAGTGTTGGGATTTTTGTTTTGTTCTGCTTTTATATTTCCATCATTGAAAGCATTCTCTGCCCCAGACAGGTTTTATTGACCTTTCATTTTAGATCTCTATCACAGCACTTACACATTACATAAAAATGATTGGATTTTTTAGTCAGTCTCCCCTTGTTTGAGTTTGAACTTCCGAAGGAGGGCAAGGATGTTTTATTTATTTTTATGCCATTATGAATAGTATTTGGGTACACAATCAATGTTTAATAAATATTGAATAAGTGAACTCTGTGTTTTCTGCCCACTCACCCCCCCAAATGTATTTGGATTATCAAAAGAATGGATGACTTGAGAGACAGTTTAAACATGCTTTTGGCTTGCAGCTTAGTGGAGCTCATGTTTAATACCAATTAAAGACTTATTCTTTCATCATTTAGCTACCTATTTTTTTTCCTTTTTTTACCTGATTTCTCAACCTCAGTAGTGTAAACATTTTGGACTAGATAACTCTTTTTTGCATGCATGTGTTGGTGGATGGGGGGTGGTGCTTCCTTTTGCATTATGGATTGTTTAGCAGCCTTCTTGGCCTCTATACACTTAGCATCTACCTTGTTATGACAATCAAAAACGCCTCCAGATTACCAAGTGTCCCCTGTGGGGTAAAATCATTCCAGGTTGGAAACTACTGCTTATGTCTGTCTGGAACTGTATGATACAGAGGGGAAAGGAAAAGAAAGTAAAGCAAAACTAAACAAAACTCCAAGACAAGTCAATTAGCATATACAACATTACATGACTAGAAGTGAGAGCCAGAATCAAGTCTTCAGTTGGATTACATTGGAAATAATGCCTACTCAAACTTTATGGTGGGAATTGTATGTAATTGTATACCTGATAGACTTCTTGGCATATTGGTGTGTGGAAGCACTTGTGATTATGGATGCTGATGTAGAACAGCTTTGGAAAAGATATGTAACTTAGGAAAAACAGATATCAAAGTCATTTTGGGTTTGCTATTATGATGTTCACTTGCTTTAGTGGTAATTTTCATGTTCCAGTATTTCTAGTTTCCATCTTCTGAATCTTTTCTTAGATGTTACACTCTAGTTGCTGCATCAGTAACCATACTGAAATCAGTTTGTCCATCAGTGTGCTGAGGTAAAACCCCTGCATGCAGTAAGGGAAAAATGCACATTAGTAATTTAAGCATTTAATTTATCCCAGAACTATTGCAATAACATAGCTTCATCAACATGTGAATAATGGTCTTTTCTGTTTTCTCCTAGAAATAAAGTTAACACCAACATGATAGCTTTCATCTTTAGAAAAATTTGCAAAGGAAGGATTATATTATTTATATCAACACAGAACATTCTTCTTGACACACAGAATGAAAGAACAAAGTGGCCCTTTTTGTGTGTGTTTGAAATCCTCTCACTTTTTTATCTTGTGTTACCACTTACAAAAATATAGAATGTTAATTATTTTTAATGTAGTTATTCACTTTTATCAAATTTTAATTTGTTCTATTAAAATTCTTTTTAACATAATGGAGACTTACTACCACCAGAGTCAACATTTGACAAAAGTCATTACATCTTCTAGATTACTTTAGCCATCTTTAGTTTTGATTTTGATGTAAAAATAGAATTGGGGTAATTAAGTCTAACTCTATAGTTGTTGACAAATAATTGAAAGAAGATACTAAATTTTAAACAAAGGAACACTATGATTTTTAATATTTTAATTTTTTATTTAAAGGGGAGGAGGGCGGGTGTTGGAGGGGAATGGGTGACGGGCACTGAGGTGGACACTTGACGGGATGAGCACTGGGTGTTTTTCTGTATGTTGGTAAATTAAACACCAATAAAAGAAAAAAAAAATAAAAAAAAAAATGCCAGTTAGCTAACAGTGCAAAATTAGTTTCACTTGTACATTGTAGTAATTCAACCCTTCCATATATCAAATGGTGCTCATCACAAGTGTAATCCTTAATCCTCATCATCTAGTAAAAACAAAGAAAAGCACAATGCCAATTCTAAGGAACACTGAACTTTAAAACCTATTTCTTTTCTCATATACAAATTTTTGCATTAACCAAATCTTAAGGAGAAGCTTTCTTAAAAAGCACACTAGTGTATAATATGCATTTTCTAGAAACATGAATGCCAAGTAACTTTCCAAACTGGGTATGTAGTTTAAGTTGTTGATTCTGCCTCATTTCCTGGCCCAGGCTTGAATATGAAAGGTCATGTTGTCCTGCATGATAGGTCTCCATGGTCTTGGATGTACTTTCATTTTACTGTGGGAGAAGGAAAGAATAAAGAACTGTTTTCCCCTGCTTTCAAGCAGGGGCAGCTCATCTTTTGACAATCTTGCTGCGTTTCTTCTGGTTTTGGAAGCAGCCTACACAGAATCCTGGACATCTACCCCCTGGGACTCCTCCCTGTGTCTGAGAAGAATTTGAGATAAAATTTGAGACAGGGGTAATACAGGCCAAAAGGCAGCTATCCACTTCTGCTCAAGTATCATCTGAATGTTAATGTCCTGACTCTCCACCACTGCCCTGGCCCCCCAGTCTCTAGCCCCCACCTCCATTATTTGCCTTGGTGTAGCTGTCTTAAAAATGTACCCCTATCACTTCTTCAGGACTTCCTCAAAGACCTTCCACAATCCTCTGCACTACCCAGTCCCATGACAACTCCACACACTGCTTCATCATCTGCCAGTCCCATGAGCATGACTTCTTGCCCCAGAAGCCCTTATAAATAAGCCTAGTTTCCTTTGCCTGTGTGTAAAGAGGCCACAGTTGAGGATCTCTTCCTTTGGAAGGAGAATTTACTCCTTTGTAAGAATGGTAAAGAAAAGGGCAGCCCTGGTGGCCCAGCAGTTTAGCCCTGCCTTCAGCCTGAGGGGTGATCCAGGAGACCCGGATGGAGTCCTGCATCGGGCTCCCTGCATGGATCCTGCTTCTCCCTCTGCTTGTGTCTGCCTCTCTCTCTCTCTGTGATGTCATGAATTTTTTTAAAAAAGAATTGTAAAGAAATCATACAGGCAGCCTTGCATGCTTAAAGAATATAACTTTTCTAGTTATCAGACAGGTAATATCTAACATCTTGCTTTTTATCAGTAATGGAAGTTGTGTTCACATTTGTCTAAACTTAAAGACACAGCTATTCTCATTTAGTGATGTAGTTTCTGAAAAAAAAAAAAAGAAAAAGTACTGTTGCTTGTCAGTGTTCTGCAGTAACAGTGAAGATGTCTGCACTAGTCTCTAATGGAGGCATGATTCAAATACATCCTTGTCTGATTCCAATATCTGTGTTCTCTAACACTGGGCTCTCCTTCTCCAGACTACATAGATCCATATAAGTCCTAGCTCTGGAACAGAGTTGTTACATTTTCTTGGTTTGGCTCAGTTACTTCACTTATTTAAAGAGTATGGTAATATCTACCTTAGAGGACATTTGTAGAAATGAGAGAGATAATGGATGTGGAAAGGAAAATATTTAGATATTTAGGATATGGTGTATTGTTGAGCTTAAAGTAATGCTTATGGAGTGGCTTCCAAACAAAGCTTTTCACAATTGAATTTTAAAAAGTGTGTCTGTATCTTTGTGTTCTGATTTTTTTAAAAAGTAACTTTGGGTTACATATTATTTTGTGACATAATTGAGTTTCAAACAAAACACCTGGATTTCCTTTGCCAACCTGGATTAATAGTTTGTCATTCTGATCCTCAAGGAGGAAACAATAAAGGTTGGGACAACATCTGGCATGTTTATCATGAGCAGCCATATGGACAAAACAAACTTGAAGCTTTAGTCAAGGTTTTTATTTATGGAAAGAATGTCATGTATTTCAAGAAATTGAATACTAATACTTTTTGAATGTTGCAATAACTACCAGGTATTAGAAATATTGGATGAGCAAGAGAAATAAGATATAAAATAAAAGTGGCTGAAAAGAAATGATAAAGCTTAAGGGCTGATCCATATGAAGATCATGTGAGAGTCATTTTATAACCATAAAAGGATTCTCCTTCTCAAACTTTGCCCAGTGCAGATGACATTTTCCCTGCCTGCCTAATTTAGAAAATGTTTTCTCTTTATTTTCTTTCTCAGTCCCCTTGTAATTATTTAAATGCCTTAAAGGAAATAATTCCATGTTCTAATGTCCTTTTTTATTCTCTGGCCTCCTTTCATATGAAAGGAGGCCAGAGAATGACAGGCTATGTCTTTTTTTTTTCTTTTTTTTTTTTTAAATCATGCCTTAGGTTCTAGTACTGGAGAAACTTCTTTGCTCTAAGTATCACTGTCTTCCGGCCTTTCACTTTTAAAAGGGACGCCCTTATGGAGGGTTCTTCTAGCATGCAGATGATTAGTTCCTCAGATATTTTACTGAAGAATCTTATAATGGAAATAGAACTTGTTTCTAAGTCAAACATACCTGAATTCATTTTAAATTTCAGCTTGCTATTTCAAAACAATACATTTATTTATTTGCTTGAGAGAATCTGCACTAGGCACAAAACCCAACTTGGAGGTTGATCTCAAGACCCTGAGACAACAACCTGAGCTGAAATAAGGAATTGGGTACCTAACCACCTGAGCCACCCAGGAGCCCCATCAGCCTTGCCCCTTTTTAGCTTTGTGATTATAAATGAGAATCTGAATTTTTTCCTCTATGTAACAGAAAAAATAATAACTATATTGTAGGCTAGTTCATGTAGTTCTTACCATATACTGGAAAGTAGATCTGAGTTTGCCATATAGGAACCGCTTGATAAATACTTCCCTGCCACCACGCCCATCTTTGTTCCCCATGATTAATCAGTTTCAATCACAGGGGGAGGAAAGAAAAAGGAAAGTAGGAAGCTAGAAATGGCTATCACTTTAGCAATAGTCATGTCAGTTATACCTAAATTTAACCAACATCTCTCTTGGGTTAGCAGCCCTCTCATGCTAGAGGGAGTAGTTAATATTTAATTTAGTTTTTGCAGTAGTATTTAAAAAGTTAGTATCTTTTTTGCTTTTGTTTCTCTTGCCTTCATGGATGTATCTTGCAAGAAGCCACTGTGGCCAAGTACAAAAAGGGTGTTGCCTGTGTTCTCCTCTAGGATTTTGATGGAATCTTGCCTCACCTTTAGATCTTTCATCCATTTTGAGTTTGTCTTTGTGTATGGTGTAAGAGGATGGTCCAGTTTCATTCTGCATGTGGATGTCCACTTTTCCCAGCATCATTTATCGAAGAGACTGTCTTTTTTCCAGTGGGTAGTCTTTCCTCCTTTGTCGAATATTAGTTGACCATAAAGTTGAGGGTCCACTTCTGGGTTCTCTATTCTGTTCCACTGATCTATGTGTCTGTTTTTGTGCCAGAACCACACTGTCTTGATGACCACAGCTTTGTAGTACACCCTGAAATCTGGCATTGTGATGCCCCCAGCTATGGTTTTTTTTTTTAATATTCCCCTGGCTATTCAGGGTCTTTTCTGATTCCACACAAATCTTAAAATAATTTGTTCTAACTCTCTGAAGAAAGTCCATGGTATTTTGATAGGGATTGCATTAAACGTGTAAATTGCCCTGGGTAACATTGACATTTTCACAATATTAATTCTGCCAAACCATGAGCATGGAATATTTTTCCATCTCTTTGTGTCTTCTTCAATATCTTTCAAAAGTGTTCTGTAGTTTTTAAGGTATAGATCTTTTACCTCTTTAGTTAGGTTTATTCCTAGGTATCTTATGCTTTTGGGTGCAATTCTAAATGGGATTGTCTCCTTATTTTCTCTTTCTTCAGTCTCATTGTTAGTGTATAGAAATGCCACAGACTTCTGGACATTGATTTTGTATCCTGCCACGCTGCCAAATTGCCGTATGAGTTCTAGCAATCCTGGGGTAGAGACTTTTGGGCTTTCTATGTAGAGTATCATGTCATCTGCAAAGAGGGAGAGTTTGACTTCTTCTTTGCCAATTTGAATGCCTTTTATTTTGTTTTGTTGTCTGATTGCTGAGGGTAAGACTTCTAGTACTATGTTGGGACTTCATCAAAATAAGAAGCTTTTGCACAGCAAAAGAAACAGTCAACAAAACTAACAGACAACCTGCAGAATGGGAGAAGATATTTGCAAATGACAAATCAGATAAAGGACTAGTATCCAAGATCTATAAAGAACTTATTAAACTCAACAACAAAGAAACAAACAATCCAATCATGAAATGGGCAAAAGACATGAAGAGAAATCTCACAGAGGAAGTCATAGAGATGGCCAACAAGCACATGAGAAAATGCTCCGCATCACTGACCATCAGGGAAATACAAATCAAAACCACAATGAGATACCACCTCACACCAGTGAGAATGGGGAAAATTAACAAGGCAGGAAACCACAAATGTTGGAGAGGCTGTGGTGAAAGTGGAATCCTCTTGCACTGTTGGTGAGAATGTGAACTGGTGCAGCCACTCTGGAAAACTGTGTGGAGGTTCTTCAAATAGTTAAAAATAGAACTACGCTACGACCCAGCAATTGCACTTCTGGGGATTTACTCCAAAGATACAGATTCAGTGAAATACCAAGACACCTGCACCCCAATGTTTATAGCAGCAATGTCCACAATAAGCAAACTGTGAAAGGAGCTTGAGTATCCATTGAAAGATGAATGGATAAAGAAGATGTGGTCCATATACACAAGGGAATATTACTCAGGCATTTGAAATGACAAATACCCACCATTTGCTTTGACGTGGATGGAACTGGAGGGTATTATGCTGAGTGAAATAAGTCAATCGGAGAAGGACAAACATTATATGGTCTCATTCATTTGGGGAATATAAAAAATAGTGAAAGGGAATAAAAGGGAAAAGAGAAAAATGAGTGGGAAATATTAGAAAGGGAGACAGAACATGAGATTCTCCTAACTCTGGGAAATGAACAAGGGGTAGTAGAAAGGGAGGTGGGCGGGGGGGCTGGGGGGGACTGGATGACGGGCTCTGTGGGGGGTCCTTGATGGGATGAGCATTGGGTGTTATGCTATATATTGGCAAATTGAACTCCAATAAAAAAATAAATAAGAAGTTAGTATCTTTAAATGACAGCTCATTTTTTAGGAGGTAGTGGTATCTAGGGTTTTATGCTATGGAGACAAATGAGGCAGAATCCCTTCCTTCAAGGAGAGTACAGTCTTGAGATAGCAATTCTTAAAATTTCAGGTTTCACAGGGCTATAAAAGGTTTTCCTTCTTTTCTGGATGTAACCATCAGTGCATAATGTCTGAGCAAACCATATTTCAAAAAAACAAAAAACAAAAAAAAAATATTTCCTTTCATTTTTTCAGACTGAAATCCTTGATTTCACTTACCACAAAATTCTGAAGCCTCAAGGACTTGTGCAAATGTAGGTGAAGAGATAAAGCTACGTTCTGCTGGCAGCACTTCTTTCATCTTCCCTCCACCTCATGTGGTAATGGGACATGCCACCTGACCCTCTGTTAATGTAAGTCTACAAATTCTCCTCTCAATCCTCCACAGAATAATGGCAGCCTGGCCATTTCCACAGCTGAGAGCCACACCACTTAACTTTCACTAAGACCAGCACAATGTCTGTGCTTTAAAAAATTCAATAATGTGGTTGGTGTTTAAAAAACAGTAGTAAACAAGACACAGCCTGCTGTACAGAAAGCTTACATTTTAGTGAGAGGAGGTGAAAGTACACAAAAAACTTAAGTACCTGGAAGTATTTCCTCTAAGGTACTTAAATAATTAAATAATGAACACTGGATATTGTATAAGACTGATGAATCACTGAGCTCTACCTCTGAAACTAATAATACACTATACCGTTAATTAACTGAATTTAAATTAAAAATAGTAAAAAAAAATAAAATAAAAAGAAGACATTTTCTAAATAGGCAAACAGGGAAAATTATGTTTCTGTCTAAAAAAGCAAGTCATTCTAAGGGATAGAGCAGGAGTCATCCAGGTGAAGGAGCCATTGGTTTAAAGGCTCTAAAGAAAACAAAGAACCTAGTGCATTTAGAGGAAACCAGAAAGGATTGTGGATAGTCTGAGAGAAAGACATTTGAGGAAGAAGGCTGAGAGGTGGATTGAAAATGGAAGCTGGGAAAGAAATGTACCTCATAGCTTTCTTCTCTTTCTTCATGAAACAGACTAGATGGAGATACCTTCAAACAAACTTCAGGCCAATACATCTGGTACTTGTCTTGAGGCCATTGGCATCAGTTTTCCCTGCAGATGTCAGAGGGAAGGTACAATAAGATAAGCTGCCTTAAGCCCCTCATTCATTTCTGAAGGAGCCCTTTCATCTCTAAGACCTGGTCTGACCCCACCTGCATCCCAATATTTATAGCATCAATGTCCACAATAGCCAAACTCAGTGTCCATTGAAAGATGAATGGATAAAGAAGAATGTGGTCTATATATACAATGGACTATTACTCAGTCATTAGAATGACAAATATCCACCATTTGCTTCATAGTGGATGGTATTATGCTGAGTGAAGTAAATCAATCGGAGAAAGACAATCATTATATGGTTTCACTCATATGGGGAATATAATAGTGAAAGGGATTATAGAGGAAAGTAGAGAAAATGATTGGGAAATATCAGAGAGGGTGACAGAACATGAGAGACACCTAACTCTGAGAAACGAACAAGGAGTAGTGGAAGGAGAGGTGAGTGGGGGAATGGGGTAACTGGGTGATGGGCACTGAGGGGGCACTTGATGGGATGAGCGCTGGGTATTATACTATATGTCGGCAAATCAAACTCCATTAAAAAATATACAAAAAAAGAAAAAAGACCTGGTCTGACCCTTTGAATTTTTGTGAAAGACAGATACTGTTCAACCATCATCAGGGTTTGCCACAGCTGATATGAAGCCTTTTGGAAATAAATGATAATACTGGAATGTCTTGGTGTTGTGTAATTACTGGCCAGTATGGCTTAGAAGGAATATTGAAATAGTTTATCAAAACATTAAGGACCATTTCTGTAGTTTTCAGGGAGACCAAGCTGCCCGTCTTCATGAAATTCTTTTTTTGTATCCATGTTCCCCCTATTCACCCATATACTCTGTGATTGCTTGCTTCCTGCTACTAGCCCAAATCTGCCACCACCAGGCAATTTGCAATAATCTACAATCTTTTGGCCACACCATTATCAAATCTCTTTCCCCAAAAGAAGCTGATAATTTTAGCTTATGGTTGGCATTGGGGTGGGAGTGGAGAGATGAATCATTAAAATGAATCACACTAAGGTGTAAAGAATTAAGATTACATTCCATACCTCCCCCAAACACTTCTATTTTTGAGAATAGTCCAATACCTCACAATATAATAATTCTCTGCTGATAGAGTTCTAGAAAAGGTATGTTTCACTTTGTGTATTAAACTTATCTGGGTTAAATCAAAGATTAAGGACTATAAATGAGATTTCAAGAATTCACCTAAGTGTTGATTCTATTTTCTTACCTCATAGTCACCTGATCCAGATTTAGATAGACTATTCCTGTCAGTAAAGATTAACTTAATGAAATAAAATTAATTCAGCCTAAATGCCTAGCATGCTTCTAGGAAATAATCAATCATATTTGTATAACCAGTGTAAAGTGCATTTTGGAAGGGCTTTTAAGCATTAGAAAATATAGGTCATTGATTCACTGAGGAACTATATGATCCTGTTTGAGTAATTTTGTATTTTCTGGGTCTTTTTCCTCATTAGAAAAATGATGAAGTTGGACTAGATATATGATGTTGGGAATTATGGGAATACCTAATATGTATTACTCATGAGCTCATGAAAAACATACTTTTTAAAAAAGAATACACTAGCTAAGTCACACAAGCTTCTTTTAACACAACATTATTGAATTGATAATCCCAACATCCTTCTTATAGTCAGCTGAAAATGTTATCGATCTAAAACAATTAAAGAACCCCTGAAATTTATGCCAACAAAGAAAATATTTTTTTAAAGTATAAGAGTACAAACACCATCACGTCACTTGCCATCAGGGAGATACAAATCAAAACCACAATGAGATACCAGCTCACACCAGTGAGAATGGTGAAAATTAACAAGACAAGAAACACCAAATGTTGGAGAGGATGTGGAGAAAGGGGAACCCTCTTGCACTGTTGGTGGGAATGTGAATGGGTACAGCCACTCTGGAAAACAATGATGAGGTTCCTCAAGAAGTTAAAAATAGAGCTACCCTATGACCCATCAATTGCACTGCTGGGGATTTACCCCAGATAGAGATGCAGTGAAATACCAGGAGACCTGTGCCTCAATGTTTATAGCAGTAATGTCCACAATAGCCAAACTGTGGAAGGAACCTGGGTGTCCATTGAAAGATGAATGGATAAAGAAGATGTGGTCTATATATTAAATGGAATATTACTCAGCCATTAGAAACGATGAATACCCACCATTTGCTTTGATGTGGATGGAACTGGAGGGTATTATGCTGAGTGAATTAAGTCAATCAGAGAAGGACAATCATCATTTGGTTTCACTCATACAGGGAATATAAGAAATATTGAAAGGGATTATAGGGAAATGAGTGGGAATAATTAGAGAGGGTGACAAAACATGAGATACTTCTAACTCTGGGAAATGAACAAAGTGTAGTGGAAGGGGATGCAGGCTGGGGGATGGGATGACTGGATAATGGGCACTGAGGAGGGCACTTAATGGGATGTGCACTGGGTGTTATGCTATATGTCGGCAAATTGAATTTCAAATAAAAAATTCCCCCAAAATAATATAATCATAAAATTGTTTACTAAATACATATTTTCTAAATCTTAGGTTATTATTTTTGTTTTTATTTGAAAGGTGAACATCAAGATAGTTTCTTCTGTTTTATGCTACACAGCAAAGTTAAAAACACATTCAACAGAAGCTAGATAGAGTTTGTGCAGTGTGATGCATGCAGCTAGACAGTGGCAGGGCAATGAGGGTGACTCTAAACAGTTTGAGGATTTTTATGGAGTTGGCTGAGTAGCCTGTCCCACAGTGGCTACAAAAATTTGCGTTCCCACCAGAACCCAAATAGCCAAAGCAATCCTGAAAAAGTAAAGCAAAGCTGGAAGCATCCCAAATCTAGAGAGAGAGAGAGAGAGAGAGAGAGAGTAGCATTTTCAACCTCCCTGTAGAAGTTCTACACTGAATAAAGAGCTGTTTCTATATTTAAGTTGCTTACAATTCTTAAAGGAAGAAAACATTTCATACTTTTACCATCTCTTCTAGGGACTAAATCTGTGTAGATATAGCTCTGGGAATTAGATTTAGATTGTAACATCCTAGGGAGCCACCTCTGGTGAATATGGTTCTTCTCTCTTCATTTAAGTACTCAACAAGTGAAAATTAATACTAATACTGTTGTTATTATCATGATGATGATGATGTACCGTCTGCTGTACTAAGTACTTTATAATATCTCATTTAATATTTACAGCAGACTATTTGCATAGGTAGGTAATATTTTCTATATGCTATAATTAGGAAAATGAGGCTCAGAGAGATTAAGTAACCTGCTAGACATCACATAGTTAGAAAGAATTAGAGTTAAACTAAGCAGGGATCCCCAAAATTTGTGCTTGCATTATGTCAGATTATTTCCCTGGAGTCTAGAATTCTGTAAATACGTAGAGTTACAGCAAACTAAAGCTGGGAACCTAAGATTAAATGGATTTCATAGTTTCTTTCATGTACTTTTATGCTCTGTCATAGTTCTGAACATTCCCCCATCTAATTCAAATTAATTTTCCATTCTTAGTAAGTTTAAATCAGATTCCAGGCAGTGTGTTCAGGTCAGTTTTCATTCAGTCCAAGCTCTCCAAGCTCAAAATAAAATTAAGCTTATTTTTAACACGTTGAGTATTTGCTACATAAATACTCTTATTTTTAATTATTTGTTTGTACATCTTTTTACTGCAAAAGGACCCATTCAGCTTGACAAAATAAAAAGGAAATGTACTACTTCATGTAACAACAAACTCAGAAGTAATGTGGGCTCCATATTGGTTGTTTTGTTCTAAACAATGTCTTCAAGTACACTAGATCTTTATACCTTTTTCTCTTAGCAGCAAATAGGCTGCAGCTGTTCTAGAAGTCATGCCCTAAAATAACAGGATCCAGTAGAGGAAGAGAAACCATTTCTCTATGTTGACCTCTCGTAAGAGCAATAGAACTTGTGGAAGGGGGATGGAAATCATTTGATCATCTCAGGTATAATGGGTACCAGGCAATCAAGAACATTGTATAATTCAACTTGTAGACCTCTTCTACCCAAGAAATAATTCACACTTAACCATACTTCTTACATATATGAATTTATAACAATGCTGTTAGGTGGATATTACTACATTTCCCATTTTATAGATATAGAAACTGAGGCCCAGAGAGGTTAAGTGTGTATTCATAGTGAAATTGCTCACAGAGTGAACTAGGCCTGAAGTGCAAGCTCTTTCCACTAAAATTAAATAGGCATAGATTATTAGCTAATTATAGAGTTGTTCTCCTTATTTTCAGACATGATTTCTGAATCCATATTCCTTCTTCAACTCTATGGATGGAATTAATTGCCAGTGATACACATAGAAGTGTCTATTTCCTCACCCTTTATTGACTAATCAGTTTCTAAAGCAGTGGTTCTCAATCCTGGAAACCCATTAAAATCAAAACAAAACAAACAAATAAAAACACTGAGGAAATTAAAAAAATACTTGTGCTTATGCCCATTAGCTCTCATATAAACTAAATAAACATTTTGTGAAATACCATATGATTTTACTCATATGTGGAATTTAAGATACAAAACAAATAAACATAGGGGAAGGGAAGGAAAAATAAAATAAGTAAAAACAGAGAGGGAGGCCATAAGAAACTCTTAACTCTAGGAAACAAACTGAGGGCTACCAGAGAGGGGATGGCATAGTTGGGTGATGGGCATTAAGGAGAGTACTTGATGTAATGAGCACTGGGTGTTATATGCAACTAATGAGTTACTAAATTCTATACCTGAAACTGATAATACACTATATGTTAACTAATTGAATTTAAACAAAAATATTTTTTAAAAATTTTGTGAATGGGATATAGAATTTTGTAAAGCTGAGTCGATTATTATGCAGCTCGATTTGAATCATAGTCCTAAAAAGAAAATATGAGCTTCTACTTTGAAACAGAAGGTTTGTTTTCTGATTTAGTGGATTTAACCAACCCCTTCTTCATGTGTAACCAGTGAGTCTCTGTCTCTTCAACCCTTGAGAGTTTATGTTTTATAGAACCAACGTGTTTCTGAATTCCTGAGTGTACCAGGCTATTTCATGATTCTGAGCCTTTGTATATCTTTTTGCCTGAAATCCTTATTCAACTACTACCTATTTCTCATCACAGCAACTTGATAAACTCCAATCAAGCCTTTTAATTGTAGCTCAGATATAACATCTTCTAGAACATCTTTCTGGACCTGTCTTAATAGATAGAGATGATTCTTATTTATTCTATGTTCTCTCATTTTCTATTAACATGTCTGAGTGCAATACCAAAATTACATATCAAGTAAAATGAAATTGAATTTCATGTCTCCTCTAATGGGCTATGAGCTTTTCAGAAATGGATATTGGATTTTATTATCTTGACATTTTCAGGACGGAATATGTTGCCCAGCAATTAAGAACAATAAATGTTAGTTGAATTAATTTTTTTGTGTTTTCTTGAATTTCAAGAACGATTTTCCTTTTAATTATTATCTTCAAGAGGCATCCCCTTTTCTCAAAATTCTTAAAAAATACAGAGCAAAGACCAATTTATTTTATAATCTACCTGTATATAGCCCAAATGTCTTTCTTATCATTTATCATTCAATATTAGCAAGAGAATATTGTGCTAATTTTTCTCTGATAGCTCTGTGAAAGCAAATGAAAAAAAATCACTCTTTCCTTTGGAAAAAAAAAAAGCATACTGTTATCAGTATAACAATTTGATAAAAGTCTGCTGTGTTCTTGTCTATAACATTTCAAGTTTGGGACAGGCTAGAAAATCTGACAGTTATTTTTGTATTTAAGGAAGAAGAAAACAGTGATGTTAGAATACAGTACAATGGATTTTATAATTTATCATTGAAAGGGGTAATATAACATATGTCTAGTCTGAAAAGACAAGTGAATATTTCTACAGACACATTTGGTACAAATTGTACATGCAGAGCTAAGTGGATTCTCACACTCTTCTGTCCTAGCTTTCACAAGAAGAGGCTACCAAACAGGTAGAAAAATAATTATATATACAAAATTGAGAGGACTTGTAATACTGTGAAACCAAAGTGAAGAAAAATCATCCAGAATGCAAACAAACAAACAAAAAAACACATTAATGACAATTAATGCAATCCTGTGCAATAAAGAACTAATTATTGATAAGAAAGAATGAAGACTTTTTGATTATCTTGGCAGCCAATTATTTGGCTAGAATACCAAAAGCACAGGTAGCAAAAGCAATATTAAACAAGTAGGATGGCATCAAATTAAACAGATTCTCAGAAAGAAATAGAAAGTTTGAACAGAACAATTACCAGCAATGAAATTGAATAAAAAATCTCCTAAAAACAAACAGTGTATGTTCTCATTCATTTGGGGAATATGAATAATAGTGAAAGGGAATATAAAGGAAGGGAAAAGAAATGTTGGGAAATATCAGGAAGGGAGACAGAACATAAAGACTCCTAACTCGGGGAAACGAACTAGGGGTGGTGGAAGGGGAGGAGGGCGGGTGTTGGAGGGGAATGGGTGACGGGCACTGAGGTGGTCACTTGACGGGATGAGCACTGGGTGTTTTTCTGTATGTTGGTAAATTAAACACCAATAAAAGTTAATTAAAAAAAAATCTCCTAAAAAAACCAATAGCTCAGGATTAAATGGCTTTACAGAATTCTATCAGCATTTAAAGAAGAGTTAATATTGATTATTCTCAAACTATTCCAACAAAAAAGAAATGGAAGGAAGACTTCCAAATTCATTCTATGAAGCCAACATTACCCTGATACCAAAACCAAACACTCCACCAGAAAAGAGAACTATAGGCCAATACTCCCTGATGGACATGAATGTAAAGATTCTAAAAAAAATACTGATAAATCAAATTCAATGATACGTTTTAAAAAATCATTCACCATGATCAAGTGTGACTTATTCCTGGCTGCAAAAGTGGTTCAGTATTCACAAATCAATCAACATGATGCATGACATTAATAAAGGGATAAGAACTATATGATCGTTTTAATAGATGTACAAAAAGCATTTGACAAGTTAAACACCCATTTTCAATAAAATCCTCAATAAAGCAGGAATGGAGTTAATATAGATCAACACAATAAAAGCTGTATATGAAAAACTCACAGTTAATATCATCCTCAATGGGGAAAACTGAAAGCTTTTCCTCTATAGTCAGGAATAAGACAGATATGTGCACTCTCATCACCCTTATTTAGCACAGTCCTAGAAGTTCTAAATTCAGCAATAAGACAACACAAAAAAATAAAAGGCATCCAAGCCAGCAAGAAAGAAGTAGAGCTTTCACTATTTACAGATGACATGGTACTCTATGTAGAAAACTCAAGACTCCACCAAAAAATTGCTAGAACTGATACACTAATTCAGCAAAGTTTTAGAATACAAAGTCAACCTACAAAAATATTTTGCATTTCTATAAGTCAATAGAAGCAGGAGAAAGAGAAATCAAGGTATTGATCCTATTTACAATTGCACCTAAACCATAAGATGCTTTGGTATAAAGCTAACCAAAGAAGTAAAGGATCTGTACTCTGAAAAATATAAAATATTGATGAATGAAATTGAAGATGAACAAGGAAATGTAAAAACATCCCATGCTCATGTATTGGAAGGACCAACATTGTTAAAATGTCTATATTACCCAAAGCAATCTGCACATTTAGGTCAATCAATATCAAAATGCTATAAGCATTTTTCACAGAGCTAGAACAAACAATTCTAACATTTTAATGGAATTCACAAAAGATCCTGAATAGCCAAGGGAATCTGGAAAAACAAAAAAGCAAATCTGGGAGTGTCACATCTCCAGACATAAAATATGTTACAAAGCTTCAGTCAGCATGATACTGGTGCAATAATAAACATATGGATCAGTGATACAGAAGAGAAAACCCAGAAATGAACCCACAACTATATGGCCAATTAATCTTCAACAAAGCAGGAAAGAATATATGATGGAAAAAAGATACTCTCTTCAACAAATGGTGTTGGGAAACCAGGCCAGTGGCAGGGAAAAGAATCAAACTGCGCTGCTTTCTTAGACCATACAGAAAAAAAAAAGATTCAAAGTGTATGAAAGACCTCAATGTGAGACAGAAAACCATAAAAATCCTAGAAGATAACACAAGCAATAACTTGTTTTATGTCATCAATAGTACCTTCTTACCAGATATGTCTCCTGAGGCAACGGAAGCAAAACCAAAAAACTATTAAGACATTGTCAAAATAAAAAACTTCTACATGGTGAAGTAACAATCAGCAAAATTAAAAGGCAACCTTTGGAATGTGAAAAGGTATTTGCAGTTGATATATCTGATAATGGGTTAATAACCAAAATCTATAAAGAACTTATCAAATGCAACACCCCAAAACCAAATAATCCAGGTAAGAAATAGGCTGACAACACAAACAGACTGTTCTCCAAAGAAGATATACAGATGGCTAGCAGACATATGAAAAAATGCTCAACATCACTCATTATCAGGGAAATACAGATCACAACTACAATAATATACACCTCACACCTGTCAGAATGGCTAAAATTAACAACACAGGAAACAGCTGATGTTGGCAAGGATGCAGAGCAAGGGGGAACACTCTTACCCTGTTGGTGGGAATGCAAACTGGTGTAGTCACTCTGGAAAAACAATATGAGGCTCCTCAAAAAGTTAAAGACAGAAGTACCCTATGATCCAGAAATTGCACTACTAGGTATTTATCCAAAGGATACAAAAATAGTGATTTGAAGTGGCACCTGCACCCCAATGTTTACAGCAGCATTATGAACAATAGCTAAATCATGGAAAGAGCCCAGACATCCATTGACTGATGAATGGATAAAGATATTGTATATATTTATAATTATGGTATATATATATATGATTTGTGTGTATATATATGCAAATACACACAAACATACACACATATATACATATGCACACATATATATACACATATGTATGCACACACATATATACATACAAGCCATAAAAGATTGAAATCTCTCTTACAGCTGACATGAATGGAGTTAGAGAGTACAATGCTAAGTGAAACAAATCAGTCAGAGAAAGACAAATACCATATGATTTCACTGATATGTGGAATTAAAAAACAAAACCAACAAGAAAATTGAAACAAAAATAAGAGAGGAAGACAAATAAAGAAAAAGACTCTTAATTATAGAGAACAAACTGATGGTTACCAGATGGAACAGCAGTGGAGGGATGATTTACTTAAAGAGGTGATGGGGAATTAAAGAGTGTACTTGTTATGATGAGCACAGGGTGATGTATGGAAGTGTTGAATTACTCTATTGTACACCAGAAACTAGTATAAAACTGTATGGTAACTAACTGGAATAATAATAAAAATATATGCAAATAAGCCTTTTTTTTTCACAGACATTCATTGTAAGAAGATGTTGCTATGGTCAATGTCAAAAAGTTACTGCCTGTGCTCTCTCCTCTAGAATTTTTATGGCTTTGGGTCTCATATTTATGTCTTTATTAATTTTGAATTTAGTTTTGTGTATAGTGTAAAAAATGGTTAAGTTTCATTAATTTGCATATTTTTGCCCAGTTTCCCAAACATCATTTTTAGAAGATATTATCTTTCTTCCATCGTAGTTTCTTTCCTGCTTTGTCAGGGATAAATTGACCACATATTTGTGGGTTTCCCTTCTGGGATTTTTATTCTGTTCTATTGATCTATGTGTCTATTTTTGTGTCAATACCATATTGTTTTAATTACTAAAGATTTTTTTATTAATTCTGGAATTGTGATGCCTCCAGCCTTGCTTTGCTTTTTCCAGATTGCTTTGGCCATTCAGGGGCATTTGTGGCTCCATACAAGTTTTAGAATTGCTTATTCCAGCTCTGTGAAAAATGCTGGTGGTGTTTTGACAGGGATTGCATTAAATCTGTAGATTTCTTTAAGTAGTATAGACATTTTAGCAATATTTGGTCTTCTAATCCATGAGCATGGGATGTTTTTACATTTCTTCATGTCATCTTCCATTTTGTTCATCACTGTTTTATAGTTTTCAGGGTACAGGTCTTTCACTTCTTTCATTGGGTTATTCCTAGGTATTATTTTTGGTGCAGTTATAAATGGAATTTTCCCCTTCATTTCTCTTTCTGCTGTTTCATTATTAGTATATAGAAATGCAAGCTTTCTATTCATTGATTTTGTATCCTGCAACTTCACTGAATTCATTTATCAGTTCTAGCAGGATTTTTTGGTGGAATCTTTGGAATTTTCTATGTAGATTATCATTTCATCTATAAATAGTGAACGTTTTACTTCTTTACTGATTTTCATGATTTTATTTATTTTTGTTGTCTGATTGCTGCAGCTAGTTCTTCCAGTACCATGTTAAATAAAACTGGTTAGAGTGGACATCCTTGTCTTGTTCCTAAGCTTAGGAAAAAGCTCTCAGTTTTTCCCCATTAAGGATGATATTAGTTGTAGGTTTTTCATATATGGTCTTTATGATGTTCATGTAGGTTCCCTCTAAACCTAGTTTGTTGAGTGTTTTTATCATGAATGGATGTTATACCTTTTCAAATGCATTTTCTGCATCTTTTGACAAGATCATATAGTTCTTCTTATCCTTTCTCTTCTTGATGTAATGTACCAGATTGATTGATTTGCAAATATCGAACAACTCTTGAAATGCAGGAATAGGGATCCCTGGGTGGCGCAGCGATTTGGCGCCTGCCTTTGGCCCAGGGCGCGATCCTGGAGACCCGGGATTGAGTCCCACATCAGGCTCCCGGTGCATGGAGCCTGCTTCTCCCTCTGCCTGTGTCTCTGCCTCTCTCTCTGTCTCTGTGTGACCATCATAAATAATAAATAAAAAAAATTTTTTTAAAAAAGAAATGCAGGAATAAACCCCTCTTGATCATGGTGAATTATTTTTTTGATGTAGCATTGGATTCATTTTGCTAGGATTTTATTGAGTTGTTTTGCATGTATATTCATGAGGGATATTGGCCTGTAGTTCTCTTTTCAAATGGTGTCTTTATCTGGTTTTGATATCAAAGTAATGAATGAATGATTGAATTTGAAAGTTTTCCTTCCTTTTCTACTTGTTGGAATATTTTGAGAAGAATAGGTATTAGCCTTTTACATTTTTTGTAGAATTTTCCTGTGAAGTCATGTCATCCTGGACTTTTGTTTATTTATTTATTTTTATAACTGACTCAATGTCTGCAGGTTATTGGTCTGTTCAAATATTCTATTTTTTCCTGTTTCAGTTTTGGAGGATTATATGTTTCTAGGAATATCCACTTCTTTTAGGTTGTCCAATTTGTTGGAGATAGTTGTTCATAATATTCTCTTTTCACGTTGTACTACAAAGTCATCAAGTCAGTGTGTACTGGCATAAAAACAGACACATAAATCAATGGAACAGAATAGAGAATCCAGAAGTGGACCTTCAACTTTATGGTCAACTAATATTCAATAAAGGAGGAAAGACTATCCACTGCAAGAAAGACAGTCTCTTCAATAGATGCTGCTGGGAATATTGGACATCCACATGCAGAGGAATGAAACTAGACCACTCTCTTTCACCAGACACAAAGATAAACTCAAAATGGATGAAAGATCTAAATGTGAGGCAAGATTCCATCAAAATCCTAGAGGAGAACACAGGCAACACCCTTTTTGAACTCGGCCACAGTGACTTCTTGCAAGATACATCCACGAAGGCAAAAGAAACAAAAGCAAAAATGAACTATTGGGACTTCATCAATATAAGATGCTTCTGCACAACAAAAGAAACAGTTAACAAAACTCAAAGACAACCTACAGAATGGGAGAAGATATTTGCAAATGACATATCAGATAAAGGGCTAGTTTCCAAGATCTATAAAGAACTTAAAACTCAACAGTAAAGAAACAAACAATCCAATCATGAAATGGGCAAAAGACATGAACAGAAATCTCACAGAGGAAGACATAGTCATGGCCAACAGGCACATGAGAAAATGCTCCGCATCACTGACCATCAGGGAAATACAAATCAAAACCACAATGAGATCCCACCTCACACCAGTGAGAATGGGGAAAATTAACAAAGTAGGAAGCCACAAATGTTGGCGAGGATGTGGAGAAAAGGGAACCCTCTTTCACTGTTGGTGGGAATGTGAACTGGTGCAGCCACTCTGGAAAACTGTGTGGAGGTTCCTCAAAGAGTTAAAAATAGACCTGCCCTACGACCCAGCAATTGCACTACTGGGGATTTACCCCAAAGATACAGATGCAGTGAAATGGCAGGACATCTCCACCCCAATGTTTATAGCAGCAATGTCCACAATAGCCAAACTGTGGAAGGAGCCTCGGTGTCCATGGAAAGATGAATGGATAAAGAAGATGTGGTCTATGTATACAATGGAATATTACTCAGCCATTAGAAATGACAAATACCCACCATTTGCTTCGACGGAACTGGAGGGTATTATGCTGAGTGAAATTAGTCAATCGGAGAAGGACATTTTATGGTCTCATTCATTTGGGGAATATAAAAAATAGTGAAAGGAAATAAAGGGGAAAGGAGAAAAATGAGAGGGAAATATCAGAAAGGGAGACAGAACATGGAAGATTACTAACTCTGGGAAACGAACTAGGGGTGGTGGAAGGGGAGGTGGGCGGGGGGGGGGGTGACTGGGTGACAGGCACTGAGGGGTGCATTTATGGGATGAGCACTGGGTGTTATTCAATATGTTGGCAAATTGAACACCAATAAAAATAAATTTATATAAAAAAAAGAAAAAAGAAAAGAAAATTCTCTTCAGATTGTCTTTCTTTGGTGCTTGATTTTAATTTGTCTTCTCTCATTTGTGGTTTTATTTAGTTGAGTCCTTTTTTCCTGATTTGTCTGGCTAGAGAGTTATCAATTTTATTGTTTTTGTCAAAGAAACAACTAATTTCATCCATTTGTTCTATTCTTTTCTATATATTTTGTATCATTAATTCTGCTCTAATCTTTAAATTCCTTCCTTCTGCTGGTTTTATATTGTTTGTTGTTTGTAGCTCTTTTAGGTACAAGATTAGGTTGTTTATTTAAGATTTTTCTTGCTTCTTGTTGCTATAAACTGTTGTGTATTTATTTTCATTTGTTTCCATGTACTTTTTAAAATCTCTTCTTTAATTTATGATTGACAATTTCACTGTTTAGTAGCGTGTTATTTAACCCCTATGTAACTGTACTCTTTCTAGATTTTTTCTTGTGGTTGACTTCTAGTTTAATAGAAGGTCAAGAGCACCTGGGTGGCTCAGTGGTTGTACATTTGCCTTCAGCTCAGGTTGTGATCCCAGGGTCAGAAAAGATGCATGCTATGACTGTGATATTCTTGGATTTGTTGACGATTATTTTGTGGACACCTTGTGGTCTATTTTTGAAAATGTTCTGTGTGCATTTGAAAAGAATGTGTATTCTGCTGGTTTAGGGTGGAATGTTCTGACTATATCTGCTAAGTCCATCGGTTCCAGTGTATCATTCAAAGCCATTGTTTTCTTGTTGATGTTCTGTTTAGATGATCTATCCATTGATGTAAGTGGGGTGTTAAAGTCCCCTACTATTGTTGTATTATTATCAATTAGCTCCCTTATTACTATTATCAACTACTTGATGTTTCCTGGATTCTATCATTTTGGGTGCATACATTTTCTGGGACTCCTATAAACAAATATTATTATGTTTTATGGAGTCACTGAGTTCATTAGTTCTACTCTCATTTTGCATAATTCTTTTATTTCTTTTTTATTCAGCTTGCTTACTTTTCATTACTCTATCTTCCAGATCACTAATTCATTCCTCTGCACCTTCCATCTTGCTGTTCTTTCAATTAAGTGTGTTTCTCGGGCAGCTGGGTGACTCAGTGGTTGAGCATCTGCCTTTGGCTTATGTCATGATCCTGGGGTTCTGGAACCAAGTCTCATATCAGGCTCCCCACAGGTGTTTCTCCTTCTGCCTATGTCTCTGCCTCTCTCTCTGTGTGTCTCTCATGAATTAAAAAAAAAGTGTGTTTCTCATTACATTTATTGTGCCCTTTATCTTTTCTATGTTATTCCTTATCTCTGTGTCAGGGCTCTCACTCATGTTTTCCACTCTTCTCAAATCCAGTGAGTATCCTTATGATTATTGCTTTAAATTTTCTGTGCGTCATGTTAAATATATCTGTTTTGCTTAAATCTCTAGTTGTCACTTTGTCTTGTTCTTTCATTTGGGAAAGGATTCTCTGTCTCTGCATTTTGTCTACTTCACTGTGTCTGTTTCTCTGTGTTAAGAAGGTCAGCTGTATCTTCTGCTCTTGAATGTAGTGATTTTAGGAGTAAAAAGTCCTAGAGTGCCCCCTATAGCACAGTTTCCTCTCCCCACCGTAAACTGGCACTTTAGGAGAATATTCTGTATGTTTCATATGTCCTGCTGTGGTGTCTGAGTTACTTTTCCTTTCAGTGGAGTTGTCTACACTGACTACATGTTGTGGGTTGTGCCTGCTCTCTAGTGTTAGTGGGGTCCAAACAGGCCAGGTCTGGAGGGTACATGCCTACTGGGGAACTTGAGATCAGGGCTGCAGTGTTAGCAAAATTTGCTCTGGCCACTTATGTATTACAGATCCCCAAAAGCACTGGGAAGAGTGGAGGTTTTGTGCCAGGTCTGCCAAGGCCACATGGGTGGGTGTGGCATGCAATGATGGCTTAGCATTGTTGGGCCAGGTGCATGGCAGGAGCTGTGCACCTAGTAGCTGGAGTTCTTGGCCAGGCATGATGCGGCTGATGTGCTTGGAGCACTGTGGTACCTCTGCACCCAGCTGCTTGTTAGGGCATATGCTGAATTTTAATGAAATTTGTGCTGAGCTCATGGTTAAGGCTAGCAGGCTTGGAGTGGGCTAGTCCTCAGTAGAACTTGTGCATGTGGCACATTGCTAGGCCAGACAGCAAATGTCTGCATCCTTAGCTCTTGTATGTGGCTCTGTGATATTCTGGGAGATGGGAGGTTGGTATTTGCCAGCTATCTTATTTTCAGATATAACATGCTCCAGAATCACCATGAACAGTTCTGTCTCCTGTTTGCTCTCATAACTTTGCAAATTGTTCTTTTTGTGTTGCCTCTCTACACAGTCTGCTGTCTCTTTAAGCTTGGAGACCTAGCTATCATTCCCCCTCCTCAGTCACTCAGGACAGAGCCAGCAGAGTTTTACAGCTCTGGGCTCCAACTACCACTTGTTTTATACCTCATGGAATTCAGTCCCTCTGGTTTTTATTTCTTTATTTTTATTTTTTAATGATACATTTATTTTTTATTGGTGTTCAATTTCCAACATACAGAATAACACCTAGTGCTCATCCTGTCAAGTGCCCCCTCAGTGCCCATCACCCATTCAACCCCACCCCCCACCATACTCCCCTTCCACCATCCCTAGTTCGTTTCTCAGAGTTAGAAGTCTTCTATGTTCTGTCTCCCTTTGTGATATTTCCTACCCATTTCTTCTCCCTTCCCTCCTATTCCCCTTCATATTATTTACAATCCCAAAATGAATGAGACCATAAAATGTTTGTCCTTCTCCGATTGACTTACTTCACACAGCATAATACCCTCCAGTTCCATTCACATTGAAGCAAGTGGTGGGTATTTGTCATTTCAAATAGCTGAGTAATATTCCATTGTATACATAGACCACATCTTCTTTATCCATTCATTTTTCGATGGACACCAAGGCTCCTTCCACAGTTTGGCTATTGTGGACATTGCTGCTAGAAACATTGGGGTGCAGGTGTCCCAGAGTTTCATTGCATCTATATCTATGGGGTAAATCCCCAACAGTGCAATTGCTGGGTTGTAGGGTCGTAGGTCGTAGGTCGTAGGGCTTTTTTTGTTGACTATTTTTTACTCTTAGAGGAACCTCCATACAGTTTTCCAGAGTGGCTACACCAGTTCACATTCCCACCAACAGTGTAAGACAGTTCCTTTTTTTCCGCATCCTCGCTAACATTTGTGGTTTCCTGCCTTGTTAATTTTCCCCATTCTCACTGGTGTGAGGTGGTATCTCATTGTGGTTTTGATTTGTATTTCCCTGATGGCAAGTGATGCAGAGCATTTTCTCATGTGCATGTTGGCCATGTCCATGTCTTCCTCTGTGAGATTTCTGTTCATGTCTTTTGCCCATTTCATGATTGGATTGTTTGTTTCTTTGGTGTTGAGTTTAATAAGTTCTTTATAGATTTTGGAAACTAGCCCTTTATCTGATATGTCATTTGCAAATATCTTCTCCCATTCTGTAGGTTGTCTTTTAGTTTTGTTGACTGTATCCTTTGCTGTGCAAAAGCTTCTTATCTTGATGAAGTCCCAATAGTTTATTTTTGCTTTTGTTTCTTTTGCCTCCGTGGATGTATCTTGCAAGAAGTTACTGTGGCTGAGTTCAAAAAGGGTGTTGCCTGTGTTCTCTAGGATTTTGATGGAATCTTGTCTCCATTTAGATATTTCATCCATTTTGAGTTTATCTGTGTATGGCGAAAGAGAGTGGTCTAGTTTCATTCTTCTGCATGTGGATGTCCAATTTTCCCAGCACCATCTATTGAAGAGACTGTCTTTTTTCCAGTGGATAGTCTTTCCTCCTTTATCGAATATTAGTTGACCATAAAGTTGAAGGTCCACTTCTGGATTCTCTATTCTGTTCCATTGATCTATGTGTCTGTTTTTGTGCCAGTACCACACTGTCTTGATGACCACAGCTTAGTAGTACAACCTGAAATCTGGCATTGTGATGCCCCCAGCTATGGTTTTCTTTTTTAAAATTCCCCTGGCTATTCAGGGTCTTTTCTGATTCAACACAAATCTTAAGATGATTTGTTCCAACTCTCTGAAGAAAGTCCATGGTATTTTGATAGGCATTGCATTAAACGTGTAAATTGCCCTGGGTAACATTGACATTTTCACAATATTAATTCTACCAATCCATAAGCATGAAATATTTTTCCATCTCTTTGTGTCTTTCTCAATTTCCTTCAGAAATGTTCTGTAGTTTTAGGGTACAGATCCTTTACCTCTTTAGTTAGGTTTATTCCTAGGTATCTTATGCTTTTGGGTGCAATTGTAAATGGGATTGACTCCTTAATTTCTCTTACTTCAGTCTCATTGTTAGTGTATAGAAATGCCACTGACTTCTGGGCATTTATTTTGTATCCTGCCACACTGCCAACCAAAATGCTTTATGAGTTCTAGCAATCTTGGGGTGGAGGCTTTTGGTTTTTTATGTAGAGTATCATGTCATAGGCGAAGAGGGAGAGTTTGACTTCTTCTTTGCCAGTTTGAATGCCTTTAATGCCTTTTTGTTGTCTGATTGCGGAGGCTAGGGCTTCTAGTACTATGTTGAATAGCAGTGGTGAGAGAGGACATCCCTGTCTTGTTCCTGATCTTAGGGGAAAGGCTCCCAGTGCTTCCCCATTGAGAATGATATTTGCTGTGGGCTTTTCGTAGATGGCTTTTAACATGTCGAGGAAAGTTCCCTCTATCCCAACCCTCTGAAGTGTTTTGATCAGGAATGGATGCTGTATTTTGTCAAATGCTTTCTCTGCATCTAATGAGAGTATCATATGGTTCTTGGTTTTTCTCTTGCTGATATGATGAATCACATTGATTGTTTTATGAATGTTGAACCAGCCTTGTGTCCCGGGGATAAATCCTACTTGGTCATGGTGAATAATTTTCTTAATGTGTTGTTGGATCCTATTGGCTAGTATCTTGTTGAGAATTTTTGCATCAATGTTCATCAGGGATATTGGTCTGTAAATCTCCTTTTTGGTGGGGTCTTTGTCTGGTTTCGGAATTAAGGTGATGCTGGCCTCATTGAACGAATTTGGAAGTACTCCATCTCTTTCTATCTTTCCAAACAGCTTTAGTAGAATAGGTATGATTTCTTCTTTAAATGTTTGATAGAATTCCCCTAGGAAGCCATCTGGCCCTGGACTCTTGTGTCTTGGGAGGTTTTTGATGACTGCTTCAATTTCCTCCCTGGTTATTGGCCTGTTAAGGTTTTCTATTTCTTCATGCTCCAGTTTTGGTAGTTTGTGGCTTTCCTGGAATGTGTCCATTTCTTCTAGGTTACCTAATTTATTGGCGTAAAGCTGTTCATAATATGTTTTTAAAATCGTTTGTCTTTCCTTGGTGTTGGTAGTGATCTCTCCTTTCTCATTCATGATTTTATTAATTTGAGTCTTCTCTCTCTTCTTTTTAATAAGGTTGGCTAATGATTTATCATTATTATTAATTCTTTCAAAGAACCAACTCCTGGTTCTGTTGATCTGTTCCACAGTTCTTTTGGTCTCGATTTCATTTACTTCTGCTCGAATTTTAATTAACTCTCTTCTTCTGCTGGGGGTGAAGTCTATTTGCTGCTTTTTCTCTAGCTCCTTTATGTGTAAGGTGAGCTTTTGTATTTGAGTCCTTTCCAGTTTTTGAATGGATGCTTGTATTGCGATGTATATCCCCCTCAGGACTGCTTTTGCTGCATCCCAAAGATATTGACCAGTTGTATCTTCATTCTCATTAGTTTCCATGAATCTTTTTAATTCTTCCTTAATTTCCTGGTTGACCCTTTCATCTTTTCGCAGGATGGTCCTTAAACTCCACGTGTTTGTGGTCCTTCCAAACTTCTTGTTGTGATTTAGTTCTAATTTCAAGGCATTATGGTCTGAGAATATACAGGGGACTATCCCGATCTTTTGGTATCGGTTCAGACCTGATTTGTGACCCAGTATGTGATCTATTCTGGAGAAAGTTCCATGTGCACTTGAGAAGAATGTGTATTCAGTTGAGTTTTGATGTACAGTTCTGTAGATATCTGTGAAATACATTTGGTCCAGTGTATCATTTAAAGCTCTCGTTTCTTTGGAGATGTTGTGCTTAGAAGACCTATCGAGGGTAGAAAGAGCTAGACTGAAGTCACCAAGTATAAGTCTATTATTATCAAGGTATTTCTTCAGTTTGGTTATTAATTGGTTTAAATATTTGGCAGCTCCCACATTCGGGGCATATATATTGAGGATTGTTAAGTCCTCTTGTTGGATAGATCCTTTGAATATGAGATAGTTTCCCTCTTCATCTCTCACTATAGTCTCTGGGGTAAATTTTAATTTATCTGATATAAGAATGGTTACCCCTGCTTTCTTTTGAGGACCATTTGAATGGTAAATGGTTCTCCAACCTTTTATTTTCAGGGTGTAGGTGTCCTTCTGTCTATAATGAGTCTCTTGTAGACAGCAAATAGATGGGTCCTGCTTTTTTATCCAGTCTGAAACCCTGCACCTTTTGATGGGGTCATTAAGCCCGTTCACGTTCAGAGTTACTATCAAAAGATATGAGTTTAGTGTCATCATGATATCTTTTGAGTCCTTGTTTTTGTGGATTGTTCCACTGAACTTCTTCTTAAAGGGGAATTTTAGGGGTTCCCCTTAAAATTTCTTGCAGAGCTGGTTTGGAGGTCACATATTCTTTCAGTTCCTGCCTGTCTTGGAAGCTCTTTATCTCTCCTTCCATTTTGAATGAGAGCCTTGCTGGATAAAGTATTCTTGGTTGCATGTTCTTCTCATTTAGGACCCTGAATATATCCTGCCAGCCCTTTCTGGCCTGCCAGGTCTCTGTGGAGAGGTCTGCTGTTAATATCATATTTCTCCTCATAAAAGTTAGAGATCTATTGTCTCTTGGTGCTTTCAGGATCTTCTCTTTATCTTTGGAATTTGCAAGCTTCACTATTAAATGTCCAGGTGTTGAGCGGTTTTTATTGATTTTAGGGGTTATCTCTCTATTTCCTGGATCTGAATGCCTGTTTCCCTTCCCAGCTTAGGAAAGTTTTCAGCTATGATTTGTTCAAATACATATTCTGGACCTCTGTCCTTTTCGGAGCCCTCGGGAACCCCAATTAAACGTAGATTTTTCCTTCTGAGGCTGTCATTCATTCTCCTAAATCTATCCTCATGATCTTTTAATTGTTGTTCCTTTTTTCCTCAGTTTCTTTCTTTGCCATCAACTTGTCTTCTATGTCACTCACTCATTCTTCCTCTCATTAACCCTCATCGTTAGGACTTCTAGTTAGGATTGCATCTCATTTAATTGATTTTTAATTTTTGCCTATTTACATCTAAATTCTGCAGTCATGAAGTCTCTTGAGTCCTTTATGCTTTTTTCTCGAGCCACCAGTAGCTTTATAATAGAGATTCTGTATTGGCTTTCTGACATTGAATTGTAATCCAAATTCTGTAACTCTGTGGGAGAGAGGACTGTTTCTGATTCTTTCTTTTGAGGTGAGGTTTTCCTTCTAGTCATTTTGCTCAGTGCAGAGTGCCAAAAACAAGTTGTATTGGGAAAAGGAGAAAAAGGGAGAAGAGAAAGAAGGAAAGGAAAAGAAAAAAAGAAAAAAAAATTAAAAAGTGGGAAAAAAAGAGAAGAAAAGAGAAAAAATGGGGGGGGGGGAGCAGACAAAAAACGAAAAACAGAAAACAAGGGGAATATCCTCTGATTCTGTATACTGTAAATCCCTTCACTTTCCCTCGAACTTTCCAGTGCTGCTTTGTCAATAATTTGTTTTTTTCCCTGTCCGTCTAAGCTGTTTTTCTGGGGGAGGGGCCTGCTGTGCTGATTTTCAGTTCTGAGCACTTGGGGGAGTTGCTCAGCCCCCTGCCTGGTGCAGGGCTCAGTGAAATATTTTTTTTTTTATTAATGATAGACATAGAGAGAGAGTAAGAGAGGCAGAGACACAGGCAGAGGGAGCAGCAGGTTCCATGCCAGGAGCCTGACGTGGGACCCGATCCTGAGACTCTAGGATCACGCCCTGGGCGGAAGGTAGGCACCAAACCGCTGAGCCACCCAGGGATCCCCGTGAAAGATGTTTAAGCTGTTTATCCGGTGAGGCCACCCTGAGGCTCAGTGGGGTCTGTTCACCCCGTGAGGCCCCAGGAGGAACAACCGCAGTGGCGGGGCCAGCTCTGCAGCCCTGGAGTCAGCTCCCGCAGTAGCTCCGGGGCTCTCCGTCTGCAGGGCCTGGAGGCTCCGGGCGGGGCCGCTGATCTGCTCAGCTGGGGCAGGAGCGTCTTCGCTGTCCTGGGCCCTCCTGGCCTCTGCCTGTCCCGGGGGGAGGCCGGATCCTGGGCTGTGTCCCGGCGCCCTGTGCTCCGGGGCCTGCGCTGTTGGATTCGCTCCCGCCCTGCAGCCCCCTCTGCGGAGCCGCTGCCTGAGCCCCTCCGAGCTGCTCGGGCCCCGCCGTGCACGCTGCAGCCCTTAGGGAGCTCGGGGGCTCTCCCGGAGTGCTGGTGCCTGTTAGTGTCCCCGGAGCCCGAGGGCATCCCCGCCCTCCTGGGTACTGCTCCACCTCCCTGCGGGCCCCTTTCCGCCCGGGAAGGTTGGTGCAGCTCCTGCTTCTCCGGGACGGGGCTCTCCTGTCCTGGGGACACTCGCCCCGGCCTCAGCCCGGATCCTCGCGGGCCCCTCCCCCTTGGAGGCCTTTTTTGTCTTTATTTCTTTTTCCCCGTCTTCCTACCTGGTAGAAGCTGAACTCTTCTCACTGTAGCATTCCAGCTGGTCGCTCTTTAAATCTCAGGCCGAATTCGTAGATATTCAGGGTGATTTGAAGGTTATCTAGGTAATTTGGTGGGGACAGGTGACTTGGGGACCCTACTCCTCCACCGTCTTGCCCCGCCTCTTGATCACAACTTTGTAGTACAGCTTGAAATCCAGCATTGTGATGTCCCAGGGTCTGGCTTTCTTTTTTTTAAAAAAAAAAATTTATTTTTTTAAATTTTTTATTTATTTATGATAGTCACAGAGAGAGAGAGAGAGAGGCAGAGACACAGGCGGAGGGAGAAGCAGGCTCCATGCACCGGGAGCCTGATGTGGGATTCGATCCCAGGTCTCCAGGATCGCGCCCTGGGCCAAGGGCAGGCGCCAAACCGTTGCGCCACCCAGGGATCCCAGGGTCTGGCTTTCTTTTTCAATACTCCCCGGGCTATTTGGAGTCTTTTCTGATTCCACACAAATCTTAAGATTATTTGGTCCAACTCTGTGAAGAAAGTCCATGGTATTTTGATAGGGATGGTACTGAATGTGTACATTGCCTTGGTTGCATAGACCTTTCCACAATATTAATTATTCCAATCCACGAGCATGAAATGTTTTCCCATCTCTTTATATCTTCCTCAATTTCGTTCATAAGTGCTCTGTAGTTTTTATTTTTTAATTTGTTTATATATATATTTTTTAATTGGAGTTCTATTTGCCAACATATGGTATAAAACACAGTGCTCATCCTGTCAAATGCTCCCCTCAGAACCCATCACCCAGTCACCCCATTCCCCCCGCCCACCTCCCCTTCCACTACCCCTTGTTCATATTCCCAGAGTTAGGAGTCTCTGATGTTTTGTCACCCTCTTTAATTTTTCCCACTCATTTTCTATCCCTTCCCCTATAATCCCTTTCACTATTTTTTATATTCCTCATATGAGTAAAACCATATAACTATTGTCCTTCAATTCTTTATCTTTTTGATAAGGTTTCTTCCTAGTTTTTCCTAAGGTTTTGGGTGCAATTGTAAATGGGATTGATTCCTTAATTTCTTTTACTTCAATCTCATTGTTAGTGTACAGAAATGCCTCTGACTTCTGTGCATTGATTTTGTATCCTGCAACATTGCTGAATTGCTGTATGAGTTCTAGCAATCTTGGGATGGAGTCTTTTGGGTTTTCTGCATACAGTATCATGTCATCTGTGAAGAGGTTGACTTTTTCTTTGCCAATTTGAATGCCTTATATTTCTTTTTGTTGCCTGATTGCTGAGGCTAGGACTTTTAGTACTAAGTTGAATAACTGTGGTGAGAGTGGACATCCCTGTTGTATTCCTGATCTTAGGGGAAAGGCTCTCAGTGTTTCCCCATTGAGAATGATATTCATTGGAGAAGGACAAACATATGTTCTCATTCATTTGGGGAATATAAATAATAGTGAAAGGGAATAGAGGGGAAGGGAGAAGAAATGGGTAGGAAATATCAGAAAGGGAGACAGAACATAAAGACTCCTAACTCTGGAAAATGAACTAGGGGTGGTGGAAGGGAAGAAGGACAGGGGGTGGGAGTGAATGGGTGATGGGCATTGAGGGGGGCACTTGACGGGATGAGCACTGGGTGTTATTCTGTATGTTGGCAAATTGAACACCAATAAAAAATAAATTTATTATTAAAAAAAGAGAATGATATTCATTGGGGGATTTTCATAAATGGGTTTTAAGATGCTGAGGGATGTTCCCTCTATCCCTTCATTTTGTTGAGTTTTAATCAGGAATGATTAAACATTTTGTCAAGTGTTTTCTCTGCATCTATTGAGAGGATCATATGTTTTTTTTCTTTTATTGATGCAATCTGTCATGTTGACTTTTTATTAATGCTGTACCATCCTTGCATCCCAGGGATAAAACTCACTTGGTTGTGGTGAATAATCCTCATAAGGTATTGTTGGATCCTAAGGTGATCCTATCTTGGTGATAATTTAGCATCCAAATCTATCCGGTATTTTGGTCTGTAATTCTCCTTTCCAGTGATATCTTTGGTTTTGGGATCAAAGTATTGTTAGCCTCATAAAACGAATTTGGAAGTAGTCTCTCCTTTTCTGTCCTTTGAAACAACTTTAGTAGAATAAGTATTATTTCTTCCTTAAACATGTGGTAGAATTCCCTTGGGGAACTATTTGGGCCTGGACTTTTGTGCCTTGGGACTTTTTGATGACTGCTTCAATTTCTTCACTGTTTATTGGTCTGATCAGGTTTTCTATTACTTCCTGTTTCAGTTTTGGTAATTTGTATATTTCCAGGAATGCATCCATTTTATCCAGGTTGCCTAATTTGTTGGCATGTAGCTGCTCATAATACGTTTTTAAAATCATTTGTATTTTCTTGGTATTGGTTGTGATCTCTCCTCTTTCATTCATTATTTTATTAATTTGAGTCTTTTTTCTCTTTAGTAAGGCTGGCTAATGGTTTATCTATCTTATTAATTCTTTCAAAGAACCAGCTCCTGATGTTGATCTGTTCTAATGTTCTTTCAGTCTGAATTTCATTGAGTTCTGTTCTAAATTATGTCCCTTCTTCTGCTTGGTTTAGGCTTTATTTGCTGTTCTCTTTCCAGTTCCTTTTGGTGTAAAGTTAGCTTGTGTATTTGAGCTTTATCCAATTTTTGTTGAAGCCTTGTATTGTGATATATTTCCCTCTTAAAACTGCTTTTGCTGTATCCCAAAGACTTTGAATAGTTGTACTTTCATTTTCATTAGTTTGCATGAATCTTTTTAATTCTTCTGTAATTTCCTGGTTGACCCATTCATCTTTTCATCTTTTAGTAGGATGCTGTTTAACCTCCTGGTGTATGAGTTTCTTTAAATTTCTTCTTGTGATTAAGTTCTAGTTTCAAAGCATTGTGGCCTGAAAAATGCAAGGAATAATCTCAATCTTTTGATACAGGTTGAGACCTGATTTGTGACCCAGTATGTGGTCTACTCTGGAGCAAGTTCCATGTGCACTGGAGATGAATGTGTAATCAGTTGCATTAGGATGGAATGTTCTGTATATTCCCATGTAGTCCATTTGGTCCAGTGTGTCTTTGCTCATCTTCTGCTTAGAAGATCTGTCTTTGGCTGAGAGAAGAATGTTGATGTCTCCTACTATTAATGTATTATTATCTATGTATCTCTTTACTTTCGTTATTAATTGGTTGACATAATTGGCCACTCCCACATTAGAGGCATAAATACTCATAATTGTTAGGTCTTCTTGTTGGGTAAACCCTTTAAGTATATATCATACTTGTTCTTCTTCATCTGTTACTACAGTTTTTGGTTTAAAATTTAATTTATCTGATATGAAGAACATTACCCCAGTTTTATTTTCAGGTCCATTTGCATGGTAGTTCTTCCTCCCTCCCTCATTTTCAGGCGTAAGGTGTCCTTAGGTCTAAAATGAGTCTCTTGTAGAGAGTGTATGGTGGGTCTTGGGGTTTTCTTTTTCCAATCTGATACCCTGTGTCTTTTGACTAAATCACTTAACCCATTCATGTTCGGAGTAACTATTGAAAGATATGAATCTAGTTTCATAGTATTACCTGTACAATTCCTGTTTCTGCAGTTTGCTTCTTTGGGCTCCCTCCGTCTCTTACATTGTCCCCGTTAATATTTCCTGAAGAGCAGGTTTGGTGGTCACATATTCTTTCAGTTTCTGCCTATCCTGTAAGCTCTTTATCTCTCTTTCTATTCTGAATGACTGCCTTGCTGGATAAAGTATTTTGGGCTACATGTTTTTGTCAGTTATTACCCTGAATAGATCATGATAGCCCTTTCTGGCCTTCTAGGTTCCTGTGAATATGTCTGCTATAAATCTGATATTTATCTCCATGTAAGTTAGGAATCTCTTGTCTCAAGCTGTTTTTAAGATTTACCCTTTATATCTGAAATTTGCAAGCTTCTTTATTATATGTTGGGATGTTGATAAGTTATCTCGTGGATTTGGGGGAGGGTCCAGTCTAACTCTTGGATGTGAATGCCTCTTTCATTTCCCAGATTAGAGAATTTCTCAGGTATGATTTGTTCAAACACACCTTCTTGTCCCCTCTCTCTCCACGCCCTTGAAATAATATCAATGTTATTCTTTCTCAAGCTATCATTTAAAACTTAGAGTCTCTCTTTGTGGGCTCTTAGTTGTTTTTCTCTCTTTTCCTCAGCTTCCCTCCTTTCCATCAACTTATCTTCTATGTCATTCACTAACTCTTCTGTTTCATTAACCCTAGCTGTTAGAGCATCCAGTTTAGCCTGCGTCTCGGTTAGAGTATTTTTAATACTCGACGTGGATGGAACTGGAGGGTATTATGCTGAGTGAAGTAAGTCAATCGGAGAAGGACAAACATTATATGTTCTCATTCATTTGGGGAATATAAATAATAGTGAAAGGGAATAAAGGGGAAAGGAGAAAAATTAGTGGGAAATATCAGAAAGGGAGACAGAACATGGAAGACTCCTAACTCTGGGAAATGAACTAGGGGTGGTGGAAGGGGAGGAGGGCGGGTGGTGGTGGTGAATGGGTGACGGGCACTGAGGGGGGCACTTGACGGGATGAGCACTGGGTGTTATTCTGTATGTTGGTAAATTGAACACCAATAAAAAATTTATTATAAAAAATAAATAAATAAAAAAAGAAAGATAAATGAGTCATAATGAAAAAATCTTGATTTCTATATACTATTTTTCCTCAGTCCTGGAGTTTCCCAGTAGTATTTGGTTAGTAAACTCACTGCTACCCTGTTCTTCCAAGTGGTCTTCTTTTTTCTTCTGTTGGATCTGAAACTTTCTTTTTAAAAAATATTTTATTTAAATTCAATTTGCCAACATACAGTATAAATACCCAGTGCTCATCCCATCAAGTGTCCTCCTTAGTGCTCATCACCCAGTTACCCTATCTCCCCACACTCCTCTCCTTCTGCAACCCTTTGTTTCTTTCCCAGAGTTAGGAGTCTCTCATGTTTTGTCTTCCTCTCTAATTTTCCCCCACTCTGCTTCCCTCCTCTCCTTTATAGTCCCTTTCACTATTTCTTATAGTCCACATATGCATTAAACCACATGATGATTGTCCTCTGATTGACTTATTTCATTCACCAGCTGGTCTTCTGGGGGGAAGGTGCCTGTCATGCTTGATTCTCAGGTGTCTGTGTAAGGTTCAGTGTAAGCTTTTTGCCCTGTGAGGCCTTTGTTCAATAGAGGCTGCACCTACCTTGGGAAAACAGAGAAAAAAAATGGCAGTGGCTAAATCTCCAGCCCGGGAGCCAAGTGTTCCCAGTATGTCCCACACTGCAGACTCTTAGTGCCCACTGGCTCAGATCCTTCTGAGGGCTTGCATGGGGACATAAATTTGAACAGTTTGAAAGGTGCCAGATGGTGATGGCACAAGAGTTTTTGTCATCTTGTGTGTTCACTGGCTCTGCCCCACCCAGAGGAAGTGGAGGATAGCCTGCTTCTGTCTGCTGCTGGGCCTTGGGGTGGAGAGCATTCACTGTTCTAGTCACACCCACTTCACCTCTCCCAGATGCCAGTGGAGGGTTCTTGCATTACAGTCCTTTATAGGGACCCAGCACAACACGGTCCCTGATCCAACCTTGGTTTACAGTTTATGGCATAAGTTGGGCTTTCTCCCAGGCTCACTACCTAAACCATTTTCCCTGCTCCAATGCTTGGGAACTTTGCTGGCTTAGACACCTCTGGGAATATTGAGACTTCACTGCCCCTCCTGTGAATCTGCCCTATTTCCCCACTGAGCACTTTTTAGACAGGGAAGACTCCTCAGGAGTGCATTTCTGAAGGTCCCAGTTTTGTGCTCCAGGGCTGTATCACTTTCCTGCATCTGGCTTGCAAAACCTCCCTCCCCCACCATTTATCTTCCAATATATCCATTTTGTTTCTCTTCTCTGGACTCCTATCTTGCAAGAAGTGATCACTTTTCTATTTGTAGTATTCCGATTATCATTTCTTTACATCTCAGGTTGAATCCATAGGTGTTCAGGATAGTTTGCAAATTATCTAGCAAAGTTTGGGGGACCAGATGAAATGAGGACCCCTAGTCTTCCACCGCCTTTGCCTCCCTCTTCTCCAAAAATTATTTTGGGTTTGTAGTTTCAGTCTCAGAAATTAATTAATGCTTTAGAGGAATCTATTTCAGAATTACAGTTATTCTGAATTACATATACATGTAATGTGCTTTTTCTGTCTCTTTGTGTCTGTCTCTCTCTGACTCCCAAGTACATGATTCTTATAGACTATTTAATAAGAGAATGAAGATTTTAATGATGTTCAATTGCTATTAATTATACTACAATCCTTCAAGTTGTACATAGTTAACCAGAAGGCAGTATGCTTTAGATGAAACAAAATGGGTGTGAAATCTTCAGCCCTCACATACCTTGTAAGTCAGGGCTTGTTCAGCAGAGGAGACCTAGGCTTGTGCAGTGGGAAAGCATCAGAATTCAGAACTTTAATTTAACTCAGCTCTTTGTCTAATACAGGGCAAATAGCTTAACTTCTCTTTTTCTGTAAAATGGGGAAAATTATGATACTACATACTACATAAGATTGTTGTGAAAATTAAGTGGGACAATTATGTAAAGAAATTTACTCAATGCCTGGCTCATAATATATAAATATGTTGTATCTTTGAGCATCTCAAAAATTCATTTTTTCTTTTGTAAGATTGAGATGGAAATAGTATCCTCATGGAGTAGCTGTAAGGAATAAATGAGATTCTATGGGTTAGGTACCTTTCTATTCTCCAGACATGTAGTGTTTCCTCTGTCCTTATAATAGTCATTGGTTTACTCCACAAATATCCATTAAGAGCCTAACATGTTCTTGTTACTATATGAATAAATACATATATCAGAATCTCATAAATGGATTAAAATATACAATAAGGGCTAGTGGAACAATCTCTGATTATAGAGAAGGAAATAAGGATTATTTTCTTAGCTTCACTATCTTTTAGCTTTATGAGTTTGGTTAAGTAACTTAACTTTCCTAAGGTAGCAACAAGTCCCCTTCCTGGCATCAGATAGGACCAAGATAATGCATGTAAAAATTTTGTGCAAAGTGCCAAGCATTACTATTGATAATAATTTCCAACTATTCCCCTAGATGAAGGGACAGGAGAGAGGAAATTCATTTGTGCACCAAGAATTCACTTCTCAAAAGGATCAGATAAGAAATGGCCTGGCAAAAAATCTTATTCTGACTTTCCCCTTCTAGCTTATAGAAAATCATTTATAAATTCCTAAAAGTAAAAAATCCCCTAAGTTCCATAGGTAATAATTGCATAGAATTTGAAGGTTGAACTTATCTATGTTAATATGACATAAGCAAGGAAGTTTGATGGTTGTTGTAAAAAATAATTTCTGCACTAAGTTAGCATTCCATGTAAGAATAAACCTCAGATGCTCAGCCCAAATCCAGATATCTCAGAAGCCAATTTAATGTTATTAAACCCACAAAGATTTAATTATATTATTGCTCCACACAGAACACACCTACAGTCAATCTGTGCTTGCCTGGCTTCAGAGAATTCTACATATTAGCAATATGCTGCTGCCTGCTTTCTTACTGGCAACCCGTTTTATTCCACCTTTTGTAAAAACAGTATTTAAAGTCTTAGTAGGGATCCCTGGGTGGCGCAGCAGTTTAGCGCCTGCCTTTGGCCCAGGGTGCCATCCTGGAGACCCGGGATCGAATCCCACGTCGGGCTCCCGGTGCATGGAGCCTGCTTCTCCCTCTGCCTGTGTCTCTACCTCTCTTTCTCTCTGTGTATCTCTGAAGAATAAATAAATAAAATCTTAAAAAAAATAAAAAAATAAAGTCTTAGTAATGGGGATCCCTGGGTGGCTCAGCGGTTTGGCGCCTGCCTTTGGCCCAGGGCGCCATCCTGGAGTCTCGGGATCGAGTCCCGCGTGGGGCTCCCAGCATGGAGCCTGCTTCTCCCTCCTCCTCTGCCTCTCTCTCTCTCTCTCTCTCTCTGTCTATCATAAATAAATAAATAAATAAATACATAAATACATAAATACATAAATATTTTAAAAAATAATAAAAAAAATAAAGTCTTAGTAATGCTTATAATGATTCAAATTTGCAAAAGACATTATTGGCCACTGCAGTGACATTCTGTGTTGTGTGTGTGTGTGCTTGTGTGTGTGCTTGTGTTTATAATACTCAAACTTCCAACCTTGAGTACAAGAAACTGAATAAGGCAGTCAATCATAGAGATGTGAAGTGTCAAGGAGCCCCAGTTTTTAAATTGGTAAGGTACTAACTGTGAAGTGAATCATTTTCTTCCCAATGGTGTTTACACTCCTTTCACGGGGAGTAACAATTTAGTTTTCTGTCCATAATCGTTTTCATGTTTTTTGCTCAAGTTATGTCTTTATAAAAGACATCTGTGTACAATTTGGAGAGTTAAACAAAGCATAAGAATTTCAAAAGTACATTCCAAAATCTGGAAATGTCAGGCAAATATTTACAATTAGTAAAATAAACTTTCCCTGAATTAGAAATATTTTTGTACATTTTCTCCAGGAATTACAGTGATCATACTAATGACAGAATGTCAAAGGCCATATGTTTCTGGACGTCAGAAGTGTCATAAGCTGTCATGGAGCCTTATGTGTAGATAAAGTAGAAAGACCGCTTGGTGGTATGACTTGGTCAGAAATATCTCATTCACCTCAATGTCTGCATTGCTTGAAGTTATTCCTTTGGGAGGCTGGTGGGGAAATGTGGGGCACTATTAGACAAATGGGCAAGTAAATTAAGACTCTGATAAGATCTGAAGCTGGATAAGTTTTAATGAGGAAGAAAAGGTTTTCTCAGAATTAATATGACAGTATTAGGAATGTGATATAGAAAGAGGGAAAGAAGCCTCCTTCTTTCATTAATTCAACAAGTATTTGAATATAAAGTTGTGTTAGGCTCAGGAATTTTCACCTTCAAGAAGCTTGAAATAGAAGAAATCATAAACAGGTAATTTACATATCTTATATGGCATGCTACAATAAGAGTAGTACAAGAATAAGCACAAGAGGAAGGGCACCTAACGACATCAGTTTCCTGGAAGTGGTGAACTCTGAACTGGCATTTCTGTTATTTAGGCAAAAAGAAATGTCAGAGGCAGAGGAAATAACATGATCTCCCTATCACCTCAAGGATGCATTTCAGAAGAGCTGCAATGACTTCAATATAGTTACAGCAGTGTATTAGGAAAAGACTTGACCAGAAATGAGGCTATAAAACATAGACTCAATCCCTAAATGGATGTTCCAGCTTTGCTAAGAATTGAACTTTATCCTAAAGGTAATAGGGACAATGCACTTTCTATAATCCTATAGGAAGAGGCTGCAGTTGTAGGATTTGGATTTTGGACTCTGTGCCTTAGTTCCCTTCTATAAAATGGGATAATAATGATAAAACCATCCTCATAAGGTTTTTGAAATAATTGGACAACTTAAACCACATGAAGCACCTAGAACAGAGCCTGAAACATAGTAAACACCCTCAATAAGTATGATATATTAGAATTATGATATGTTGTAATGAAATGATTATGCTGATGTTGTGAAATGATCACATTTCCTCAGAAGAGGAATGGTTTTATAGTTTAAGCAGCAGTGTAAGGATTTTCAATGTGGAGAATACTTGAATGTGTGTGTTGGTTGTGGGTAAGGGATGAGACGGTGTTCAGAGTAAACACTTTGTTGAAATTAAAAGGTAGAGTTTTTGAATTTTAAAACTGAGCAGAATTTTATATGATTTTTTAGCTTTAATGTTATCATTTAACATACAGGTTAACTAAGGCTTAGTGAAATTAAATGACTTTACTCAAACTCCCACAACTAATGGTAGCAAAAATCAGGTTCTTTGGATCTTATTCCATATTTTCACTCCCCTTTAATATATCATGAGAGAGATGGGTCACAATGACTGAAGTTTGTTCCTTAGGCCCTTTTGTCTGAAGCAAGAAGTCTCATCCAAGCTACCAGAAAATACTGTACCCTGCATTAAATAAAAATCTTCCCAGGCACTGTTGCCATATTATTGAATAATTTTTGTTGACTTTGTTTCTATCTTAAATTTCAAGAATGAAAGTAGTTCATAGTTGAGGGAGGAGATTCAATTTCCCAATTTCTGACAAAATCCCTTCTGCTTAATGAAAAACAAACTACCCTCTTGAATACAAGTGGTTGTTAGGAATGGAGATAACCTTGGAAATGTTTGTTTCACAGAAAGTATCCCATGATATAACATTTAGGAATTGCTTCAAGATTAGTATCTTTCACTATAGAAAATAAGGAGTAACTTTGATGCTACTTCAGTCAAGTAAATTAGAGAAAGGAAAGCTTTTAGGGCCTATGATTCCACCTCTTTTTGTTGATGCATTGTTCATCAGAACTGCACA
The DNA here is from genome assembly GCF_018345385.1 of Vulpes lagopus. NCBI lineage: Eukaryota > Metazoa > Chordata > Mammalia > Carnivora > Canidae > Vulpes > Vulpes lagopus. Next base: position 49,590,721 of record NC_054838.1, on the reverse strand, counting down.
AATAGCCTTATGCATCTCTTTGTTGAGTGGTGTAATCACGGGGCTTGGTGCCAGTATTATTTGTGCCGTTGAGCAAATGATTTAATCCCCCTTTTGACTCCTCTATAAAACCAGAAAGAATGGATGATTTATAAAAATAGGTTTCTAACATGACATGATATAACATAGTCAAGAGAATTTATTTTTTAAAGATTTATTTATTTATTTATTTATTTATTTGAGAGAAAGAGAGAGAGAGAGAGGGCATGTGAGCAGGAGAGGGGCAGAAGGAGACAGAAATTCTCAAGCAGACTCCCTGATGAGAGGAAGCCTGATAATGGGACTCCATATCATGACCCTGAAATCATGATTTGAGCCAAAACCAAGAGTTGAGGTCTTTTTTTAAAAACTAAATTTATTTTTTATTGGTGTTCAATTTGCCAACATACAGAATAACACCCAGTGCTCATCCCGTCAAGTGCCTCCCTCAGTGCCCGATACCCATTCACCCCCAAACCCCGCCCTCCTACCCTTCCACCACCCCTAGTTCATTTCCCAGAGTTAGGAGTCTTTAGTCTCCCTTTCTGATATTTCCCACACATTTCTTCTCCCTTCCCTTCTATTCCCTTTCACTATTATTTATATTCCCCAAATGAATGAGACCATATAATGTTTGTCCTTCTCCAATTGACTTACTTCACTCAGCATAATACCCTCCAGTTCCATCCATGTTGAAGCAAATGGTGGGTATTTGTGGTTTCTAATGGCTGAGGAATATTTCATTGTTAATTTAAATTTTAGTTAGGAACATATAGTGCGGTATTGGTTTCTGGAGTGGATTTCAGTGATTCATCACTTACATAAAGCATCCAGTGTTCATCACAATTGACTTATTTTATTTTTATTTATTTATTTACTTTTTAGAGAAAGAGAGCACTCAAGCAGGGGGGAGGGGTAGAGGGAGAGAGAGAATATTAAACAGGATACACATTCAGCATAGAGCACAGTGTGGGGCTCAAACTCACAATCTTAAGATCATGACCTAAGTTAAAATCAAGAATTGGAAGCTTAACTGACTGAACCACCCAGGTGCCCCAACAAATGCCCTCTTTAATACCCACCATCCATCTAGCCCATTCCCAACCTCCCTCCCTCCATCAACCTTCAGTTTGTTCTCTAGCCTTAAGAGTCTCTTATGGTTTGGTTCCCTCTCTCATTTTTCCCCTTTTCACCCTTCTGATATATCCATCTGTTTTCTTTCTTAAATTCCATATATGAATGAAATCATTTGGCATTTGTGTTTCTCTGACTGACTTATTTCACTTAACATAATACACTCTAACTCCAACCATGTCATTGCAAATGGTAAGATTTCATTTTTTGATGGCTGAGTATTATTCCATATACATATAGATGTAATATATATGTCACGTCTTCTTTAACCATCTGTCAGTGGACACCTGTGCTCTTTCCATATTTTGGCAATAGTGAGCTTTGCTGCTATAAACATTGAGGTGCAATTGCCCCTTCAAATCATTATGTTTGTATCTTTTGGATAAATGCCTAGAAATGTAATTCATGGGTAATAGGGTAGCTCTAATCTTCCTTTAACATTTTGAGGAACCTCCATATTGTTCTCTAGAGTGCTGCACCAGTTTGCATTCCCACCAATGGTGCAAGAGTGTTCCCCTTTCTCCACAGCCTCACCAACACCTGTGTTTCTTGTGTTATTAACTTTAGCATGCTGACTGGTGTGAGGTGATATCTCATCATGGTTTTGATATGCATTTCCCTGATGATGTGTGATATTGAGCATATGTGTCTATTAGCCATCTTGGATATATTCTTTGAAAAAGTGTCAATTCATGTCTTCCTCCCATTTCTTAACTGGATTATTTGTTTTTTAGGTGTTGAGTTTGTTAAGTATTTTCAGAAGATATTTGTAGGGGGACAGGATGGTGGAAGGGTAGGAGTCCTCAACTCATCTGGTCCCACCAATTTACCTGGATAACTTCCAAACCGTCCTGAACACCTATGAATCCAACCTGAGATTTAAAGAGAGGACAGCTGGAACGCTACAGAGAGAAGGGTTTTCACTTCTAACAAGGTAGAAAGGTGGGGAAAAAAATAAATAAAACAGAATCAAGTGGTGGAGGGGCCCCGTGAGGAGCCAGGCTAAGAATGGGCAGCAGAAACCACTGGGACAGGAAAGCCCAGCCCCAGAGAAGCGGGAACTTTAAAAATCCGCACCAGATTCTTCCCCTCTGCTTAGAAGGGAAATAGGGCAGAATTGCAGGAGGGGCAGTGAAGCCTCCAGTTTCCCCGGAGTCACTAATAGAGGAGGGGTGCCCAAGGGAAAGTGCACAGCACACTGCGGGCTGATCTTGGTAAAGGGCTGGAGCACACACTGGCTGGGCATCGGGGAGAAGCCTGGTGGTCAGGCGGGGGCTCCAGGTGGGGGTCTGCCCCTGCTGATTTTGGGAACCGTAGCCTTGGGAGTGGGATTCCAGCAGCACAGGGCTCCAGATCCCAGGGGGCTGATTGGACACAGCCCATGATCCTAAAATCGCCCCAGGACAGGTGGAGGGGGGGAGGGCACAGGACAGAGAGGACTCTTCTGCCGCCAGGCGCCCCCAAACTGTGCAGATCAGTGCCGCCAAGAGCATCTAGGCCAGTGTGGACTGGGTGCTATGGGTGGCTACTGGGGGAGCTCACTCCAGAGCTGGAGATCTGGCTGCCAGTGTTGTTCCTCCATGTGTCACCTTGTGCCTGGGGACAGACAGGGCCACCTAGGACAGAGGCCTCACGGGGTAAACAGCTCCCACTGAGCCTGGCACCTGGCAGGGGGTGGGGCATCTCCCCCAGGTACATGCACCTGAGAGTCAGCAAAGCAGGTGGCTCCCCAAAATGACCAGCTGGAAGAACAAAGGAAGAGCAAGTTCTTGACCAAGCAGTGCTGGAAAGCTCCAGGAAAATAGTATGTAGAACTAGAGGGCCCCCCCCCTTTTCAACAACTCATTTTCATATCAGAGTAAATTTTCCAATATCTTTTCTCTTTTATCACCTTAGCTATAATATTTTACCACCTCTTCATTTTTAAGATTCTTCCGTTTTGACTTTCATAGTTCTACAATTACATGTCTTAATTGTATCTTTTTTTGAGTCTTTGATAGGATCTCATGTTTAAAAAAATCACGCATAGTTATAAAGAACATTTTATGGGACAACTGAGGGGATTTGGATAATATAAGCTATATGTTAGATAAGATCATTGTATCAGTGTTACATTTCTTAGGTTTGATAACAATATATTGGTTATATGGGAAACTGCTACTGTTATTAAAAATACAAACTCAAGTATTTAGGGAAATGACGTGCCATTCATGATGTTTGTAATTACTTTCAAATAGTTTATCCAAAGACAAACAATGTGTGTGTATATGATGCACCTAGACACAAACACACAGACTAAAAGAGATTCATGCTGAGATGAGAAAATGTCAAACAAAATAATAAGCAATCACTGAAACACCTGTTATACGTGATGTACCAATTAGGTGTTGGGTGTAAGTGAATAAAACAGCACTGTTCCTGCCCTAATGATCTGATCTTCTGGTGTGTCAGTTTCCTAGGACTTCCAAAACAGACTATCACAAACCAGGAGGCTTAAAACAACAGAAAGCACGCTCAATTACATGTCTTAATTGTAGAACTATGAAAGTCAAAAGGGAAGAATCTTAGATATATTTTCCACTTCTAGATTCCCTTCAACATAATCTAATTTTGGGAGATATATGAGATATGGTTTTTCATTTTGTGGTTTTTGTTTTCTCTGCCTCATTTTGTTCTACAATGGCTGAAGTTAATATCTTCTAAAACACAATGAGCATGAACCCAGAACCAAGTGGTATACTGTACTGGTTCATTCTGTAAGATTCCTCATTACTATTCTGCCTCCCCCTTTTATCTCATTTATGTTTTGGTGGTCAATGTTAGGGCCTTCTACAAGTATTTCTGATTTATATAAATTTGGGACTGAGCATATTCTAACATACAGAACTATATATACTCAAAAGCAAGAGGATCACCCTCTAAACCCCTCAGGTAGACTACTACATTCTCCCTCCACTACAACTTCTTTACCATCACCATCTCCCAGTTCCCCCCTTTTTAATCTTCTCCTTTTTTTCTCTTCTCTGGGTTTCTTGGCCTTTTATTTTTTACTATTTGTTTCAAAATTTGTTTTTCAATTTAGTGGTCTTTTTGTTTTATTTTGTCCTGATCTTTATTTTCAATTTCTGATCTCTGACCTCGGCAAAATCATCTAGGGTGAAATTTAGTTAGATTGTGGTTGATATTCTTGACTCAGCCCACTCATAGCCAACTGTAACTGAGCAAAATGACTAGAAAGAACTCACCACAAAAGAAGGAATCAGAAACAGTCCTCTCTGCCACAGAGTTACAGAATTTGGATTACAATTTGATGTCAGAAAGCCAATTCAGAAGCACAATTATAAATATACTGGTGCTCTGAAAAAAATCATAAAACGTTCAAGAGACTTCACGACTGCAGAATTTAGATCTAATCAGGCTGAAGTTAAAAATCAATTAAAATGAGATGCAATTGAAACTGGAGGTCCTAATGATGAGGGTACATGAAGTAAAAGAAAGAGCGAAGACATAGCAGAGAAGTTGATGGCAAGGAAGGAAGCTGAGGAAAAAAGAAAAAAAAACAATTAAAAGACCATGAGGAAAGGTTAAGGGAAATAAATGATAGCCTCAGAAGGAAGAATGTACATATAATTGCGGTTCCCGAAAATGTCAAGGGAGAGAGGGCCAAAAAGCATATTTGGACAAATCATAGGTGAGAACTTTCCTAATTTGGGTAGGGAAACATGCATTCAGATCCAGGAGATAGAGAGGTCCCTCCAAAATCAATAAAAACCATTCAACACCCCGACATTTAATAGTGAAACTTGCAAATTCCAAAGATGATGAGAAAAATCTTTAAAGCAGCAAGAGACAAGAGATTCCTACTTATGTGGGAAGAAATATTAGATTAAGAGCAGACCTCTCCACAGAGACCTGGCTGGCCAGAGAGGGCTGGCAGGATATATTCAGGGCACGAAATGAAAAGAACATGCAGCCAAGAATACTCTATTCAGCAAGGCTCTCATTCAGAATAGAAGGTGAAATAAAGAGCTTCCAAGATAGGCAGAAACTGAAAGAATATGTGACCCCCAAACCAGCTCTGCAAGAAATATTAAGGGAGACCTGTAGAAGAAAGAGAAAGCCCAAAGAAATAATCCACAAAAACAGGGGCTGAATAAGTATTGTGATGACACTAAATTCATATCTTTGAAGTTACTCTGAACGTGAATGGGCTAAATGATCCCATCAAATGATGCAAGGTTTCAGAACGGATAAAAAAGCAAGACCCATCTATTTGCTGTCTACAAGAGACTTATTTTAGACCTAAGGACACCTCCAGGCTGAAAATGAAAGGGTGGAGAACCATTTAACATTCAAACTGTCCTTAAAAGAAAGCTGGGGTAGCAATCCTCATATCAGGTAAATTAAATTCCATCCCAAATTCTGTAGTAAGAGATGAAGAGGGACACTATATCATACTTAAAGGATCTATCCAACAAGAAGACCTAACAGTTATGAATATTTATGCTCCTAATGTGGGAGCTGCCTAGTATATCAATCAATTAATAACCAAAGTTCTGACAGAAAAAGAAACAGTCAACAAAACTAAAGGACAACTTACAGAATGGGAGAAGATATTTGCAAATGACATATCTCAAAGAGGGCTAGTATTCAAGTTCTATAAAGAACTGATTAAACTCAACACCAAAGAAACAAACAATCCAATCATGAAATGAGCAAAAGACATGAATGGAAATTTCACCAAAGAAGACATACACATGGCCAACAAGCACATGAGAAAATGCTCTGCATCACTTGCCATCAGGGAAATACAAATCAAAACCACAATGAGATACCCCCTCACACCAGTGAGAATGGAGAAAATAAACAAGACAGGAAACAACAAATTTTGGAAAGGCTGTGGAGGAAGGGGAACCCTCCTGCACTGTTGGTGTGAATGTGAACTTGTAAAGCCTTCTAGAAAATTGTGTGGAGGTTCTTCAAAGAGTTTAAAATAGAACTACCCTAAGACCCAGCAATTGCACTACTGGGAATTTACTCCAAAGATATAAATGCAGTGAACAACTGAGACAGTGCACCTCAATGTTTATAGCAGCAATGTCCACAATAGCGAAACTGTGGGAGGAGCCTTGGTGTCCATTGAAGAATGAATGGATAAGGAAGATGTGGTCTGTATATACAATGGAATGTTACTCAGCCATTGGAAAGGACTAATACCCACCATTTGCTTTGACGTCGATGGAACTGGAGGGTATTATGTTGAGTTAAGTAAGTCAATCATTATATGGTTTCACTCATTTGGGGAATATAAAAAATAGTGAAAGGGATCATAAGGAAAAGGAGAGAAAATGAATGAGGAAAATTCAGAGGATGAAAAACATGAGAGACTCCTAACTCTGGGAAACAAACAAGGGGTACTGGAAGGCGAGGCGGGCAGGAGCATGGGGTGACTTTGTGACGGGCATTGAGGAGGGGCACTTGACGGGATGAGGACTGGATATTATACTATATTGGCAAATAGAACTCCAATAAAAATTTTAAAAAATGCTTGATACTTCCCCATAAAAATTTAATAATCAAAGTAAAGACATACTTAGATAATAAAACACTAATCATTGTGGACTTCAACACTTCAACACAGCACTTTCTGCAAATGACAGATTTTCTAAGAACAACATTACCAAAGAAACAAGAGCTTTAAATGATACACTGGACCAGATGGATTTCACAGGTATATATAGAATTTTCCATCTGAACGCAGCTGAATACACATTCTTCTCAAGCGCACATGGAACTTTCTTCAGAATAGACCACATACTGGGTCACAAATCAGGTCTCAACTGATACCAAAAGACTGGGATTGTCCCCTGCATATTTTCAGACCACAACGCTCTGAAACTAGAACTCAATCACAAGAAAAAATTTGGAAGAAACTCAAACACGTGGAGGTTAAAGAGCACCCTATTAAAAGTTGAATTAGTCAACCAGGAAATTAGAAAAGAATTAAAAAGATAATGGAAACTAATGAAAATGAAGATACAACCGTTCAAAATCTTTGGGATACAGCAAAAGCAGTGCTCAGAGGGAAATACATCACAATACAAGCTTCCCTCAAAAATTTGGAAAAAAACTCAAATACACAAGCTAATCTCGCAGCTAAAGGAACTGGAGATAGAACAGCAAGCAAAACCTACACCAAACATAAGAGGAGAGATAATAAGGATTCAAGCAGAACTCAATGAAATAGAGACCAGAAGAACTGTAGAATACACCAACAAAACTAGGAATTGGTTCTTTGAAAGAATTAACAAGATAGGTATACGTTGGCCACCCTTAATAATAAGAAAAAAGACAAATTAATAAGATCATAAATGAAAGATGAGAGACCTGTTTCCCTTGCCTTCATAGCTGTATCTTGCAAGAAATTGCTGTGGCCAAGTTCAAAAAGGGTGTTGCCTGTGTTCTCCTCTAGGGTTTTATTGATTCTTATCTCACACTTAGATCTTTCATCCATTTTGAGTTTATTTTTGTGTATGGCGTAAAAGCAAGGGCATGAGAAAATGCTCGGCATCACTTGCCATCAGGGAAATACAAATCAAAACCACAATGAGATACTACCTGAGAATGGCGGAAATTAACAAGACAGGAAACAACAAATGTTGGAGAGGCTGTGGTGAAAGGGGAACCCTCTTGCACTGTTGGTGGGAATGTGAACTGGTGCAGCCACTCTGGAAAACTGTGTGGAGGTTCTTCAAATAGTTAAAAATAGACCTGCCCTACGACCCAGCAACTGCACTGCTGGGGATTTACCCCAAAGATACAGATTCAGTGAAATATCAAGGCACCTGCACCCCAATGTTTATAGAAGCAATTTCCACAATAAGCAAACTGTGGAAGGAGCTTGAGTGTCCATTGAAAGATGAATGGATAAAGAGGATGTGGTCCATATACACAATGGAATATTACTCAGCCATTAGAAACGACGAACACCCACCATTTGCTTTTGATGTGGATTATGCTGAGTGAAGTAAGTCAATAGGAGGACAATTATTATATGGTTTCACTCATACAGGGAATATAAAAAATAATGAATGAGATTATAGGGGAAAGGAGAGAAAAATGAGTGGGAGAAATTAGAGAGAGGCAAACTATGAGAAACTCCTAACCCAGGGAAATGAACGAGGGGTAGTGGAAGGTCAGGTGGATGGGGGATGGGGTGACTGGTTGATGGGGACTGAGGGGAGCACTTGATGGATGAGCACAGGGTGTTATACTCTATGTTGGCAAATGGAACTTCAATAAAATATATATAAAAGAGAAGATATTTGTAAAGGATATATCTGATAATGTGTTAGTATCCAAAGTCTATAAAGAACTTTCCAACTCAACACCTAATTTCTTGCTTTCTAAATTCTGCAAAGAGGGACATAGGAAAGAATGGTGGGTAGGTCATAGAAGGCTCTGGAAGGTTTTAAGCTTAGGAATGACTTGATTTGGCTTACCTTTTTAAAGGATCACTCTGTCTTCTAATTTTGGAGGCTATTGAAACAATTCAAGTGAAAAATGACTAGAGCTCAAGCTAGGATGGTAGTAAGAAAATGGAGAGAAGTAGTCAGATTTTGGATATATTTTGAAGATGGAATGTACTAGATTTTCTTGTTAGATTATCTGTCAGACATGAGCAAAAAGAGGAGCTAAGGATACTCCCAAAGTTCCTGGCTTCAGAAAATAAAATTATGAAAAAAAAAGAAAATAAAATTATGGGTTTACAGCAGCTAAGATGGAAAATTTGCAGGTGAAACAGGACTGTTGTATGTGGGGGCGGGTTGATTGGCAATTCAGTTTTAACACATTAAATTTGACATTTGTACTATTTTTTTATTTTGCATGGAAATCTTAGCAAAATGACCTCAAATATGTCAAGCAAAGGAGTATTGAAAACTATATGGACATTACAGCCTTACAGATCTGGACTCCAGTCACATCTCCTCCATTTACTGATTGCTGGAATTTGGGCAAGACACTTAATTGAGTGAGTTTCAGCTTCAAGTTCTGTAAAATAAACACAGTGAAATATGCAATTGTATCTATTGCATATTTATATCTATTGTATGTTTATGAAGATAAAATGAGAAACCATAAATGAAACAACTGACACATAGTGTATAATTATTATTATTGTTAATGATAGGGCATAATGTTCTATACATAGTTAGTAAGTTTTGACTTTCCAGATGCTATTCTGAACTATGCTCTCAATATTTCCTGTGTATTTTAGACCCCAGAGCAGTTTCATAGTCCTGCCTAACTTCTTGCATTAATTTGTACTATATGCTATTTCTCCTCATTCTCTGTTACTTGTATCCTGGTACCCTTTTCCCTCAATGGAGTCCAAGTTCACAGATTTTCTTTACTTGCCACTATATAATCCAATATATTAATATTGACTTATATGTAGTAGAAAACAAGAAGAATGGGGTAAGAAAGGTTAGTAGCAAAGGTGACATCTTCACAGTTTGAGAGTGAGCTGGAAGCTACAGTCATAAAAACTCAACTATTCTGGCCTGGAGGATCCAAGGACAACACTGAGAAAAATCACCAAGGCCAGCAAGAGTGAACTTAGGAAGGTCCACATTAATGGATGTATCTCATATTCTTTTTACTAAGGTCTCACCTATTTGAGGATCCTGGCCTTATGCAAAAGTCTCAATTCTAATTCCCCTACTTCATAAAAGACCAAATTAAGTCTGTTGCAGAAGCCTGTATAATAAATTCCCATTTCCTTACTGTTGGGGCTTCCATCAGCATCAAGTTTCCATTTTTCTTTGATTTTGGTATATATGGATTTTTCATTCTATCTGGAGAGATCAGCTAAAACAAAGTACAACACACACACACTCACAGATTTATATAAAATTTAGCTTTTCTAGATGTTTGTAAGGAGAATTTCTCCATTATTACTCTTCTTCTTGCCTGGAACACCAAAAGAATTCCTCCTGAAACAAACATAAACGTGAATTTTCTGCTTACTTATTTTTTCTCCCTCATTGTGTAAAACTTTCTATTGCAATAAACCAAAGAAATTATGTATTCAACTTTCATAGCATGCCATATGCTGATGCCATGAAGGAATACCCGTGAGACAGGTATAAGAAGTCTTTACCTTCCAATACAGAAAAAGAGAAAAAATTATGAAATTGACTGGAAAATAATCAGTATAATTCTATGAAAATTAACAAAAACATTTACTTTTTTTCTATTTGAGATTCAGATTTGTTTATTTGAATTTACTTTGCAAAGTAAAAACACAATTTAAAAATCTTTAATGGTAGAGAGAGGAAAATAAATTCACTTTTGGCATTAGTATATTTTTATTTACCTTTTCTTTTTGAATTTCAAATACTGTTGACATTTCTTAGGATGTGGGATTATAAAAATGTTTCCTAAAGTTTTTTAAATCAGAAAAAGAAATAATCAAGCAAAATAATTGTTGCATAATACAAATGTAAGCTCAGTTTATATGATAAAATGAGAGATGTATAGTATTAAGAAATTTGGGGGAAAAAAGAGATCATTTAAACTAAGAGCTGTTGTTTTGAAAAAATAAACCAAACTGGCAAACCTTTAGTGAGACAAAGAATAAATAAAGAAAGACAACTCAAATGAAATTAGAAATGAAAGAAGGAATGTTATCCCTGATACCACAGAAATACAAAGGATTGGGGATCCCTGGGTGGCTCAGCAGTTTGGCGCCTGCCTTTGGCCCAGGGTGCAATCCTGGAGTCCCAGGATCAAGTCCCACATCAAGCTCCTGGCATGGAGCCTGCTCCTGTGTCTCTGCCTCTCTCTCTCTCTGTCTATCATAAATAAATAAATAAATCTTAAAAAAAGAAATACAAAGGATCATAAAGAGGCTATGAATTATAGGCCAACAAATTGGATAACCTAGAAGACATAGTTAGTAGGCCTCCTTCACAGTAAGGCTAGGGGGTGTGTTTTAGTCAGCTGTCTATGTGCTTATGGGGGATCAGGTGGCCAGTTATGTTCTTCATTTATAATAGTCCTGCAGTATCTGTGAATTAAAACTTCATATACCACCAGAGTCAGATGAGCAAGTGGTAGCCTGTGGGGGAGAATTGCAAAAAAATTGGGTTGCCAGATAAGTGCACAAGTACCAGAGATACCAGAAAACTGGAGAAAGCAAAGAGAATGTAGAGATGGTGCTTGCCAGTTTCCATTCTTGCAGAATACCTTAGTAAGGTATTTTTAGTAAGATTTTTAGATTTTATTTATTTATATATTTATTTTAGATAGAGAGAGAGAAACTGGAGAAAGCAAAGAGAATGTAGAGATGGTGCTTGCCAGTTTCCATTCTTGCAGAATACCTTAGTAAGGTATTTTTAGTAAGATTTTTAGATTTTATTTATTTATATATTTATTTTAGATAGAGAGAGATTGCACACAAGAGAGGTGGAGTGAGTGGGCTGAGGAACAAGCAGAGAGGGATAAGTAGAGTCTGCGCTGAGAATGAAACCCAATGTGGGGCTTGGTCCCACGAAACTGAGATCATGACCTGAGCCGAAATCTACAATCAGCTGCTTAATCATCTGTGCCACCCAGGCAATCCTCTTAGTAACATTTTAGACTTTTATCAAACTAGAAAGCTGCCCCTATGTCGGAAGCCCTAAGACAAGCAAATAGGTTTTATTTTTTCTCATGGAGAGACTGGGAGTGTTAGTCTACTGTCTTTGCACTGTATCCTGAGGTTGGTAGATGGACAAAACCCTATTTTTATCTGTTATAGTCCCATGGGACAATGAATACAATCATACTGGCCACCAGAGCCAAGTAATCAGGAGGTATCCCCTGGGAGTCAGCCACATAGCCAGGGTACCAGAGATAAAAAGTGAGTAACCAGATACAAGCACAGTATTCCTTTTGGGAAAAAGTGGCTCTCTGGGGAACAGCAGAGGAAGTGAAAGGTGATAGCACCCATCTACCAAGGTCTTTGAAGAGTGTTATAGTCAGCGCTTAGATGTATTTTTAATTAAATGCTTGCACCTCAGTATGTAGCTATGAAAATAAGCCAATAATTCTCCTTTATCAAAAGACTGGATACTTCAGTCTTTTGCCTTTCTGCTGTTCCCTGAGTGTAGTAGCTAGTTAAGAACTTACTCTGCATTTGTTACGGTCTTGGGGGACCTGCAAGCATAAGCCCTATTGGAACCAGAACCAGACAACTTAGAGGTGTCCTCTAGGCAGAAACTGCAAAAATAGGGACACTAGACAAGTTTAAAAGCTCCTTTATAGGAGATATTAGTGAACTGGAGTGGGACAGAGTACAAAGGCATTCTCCAGCCTCTGAGATTGGAAAGTATTTCAGTAGGACTCTAGATTTGTACAAAATTAGATGCCTGTTTCTCATACTGATGTTTTAAATATATGCAAATAAGGGCAGTTTGGGAAGATGGCAGAGTAGGAGGACACTGAGCTGGCCTAATCCAATGTTTTCAACTAAATATCATCCACATCCAGGAGTGCCTGGATAGCTCAGTCAGTTGAGCATCTGGCTCTTGATTTTGACTCAGGTCATGACCTCAGAGTTATGGGATCTGCCCCATGTGGGGCTCCACACTCAGTGGGGAGCCTGCTTCTCTCCCTCTGCTCCTCCTCCTCTCAATAAAAAATATTTTAAAAATATGAAAAATAAACAAATATCATCCACATCTAAGTCAACAACTGGAGAGTGATACAAAGAGTGACAGAACAAACTTTACAAAATAATGGATGTCCTCTGTGCCTCTTGAATTTCCATGTCTGTTTTATCCCACAGATTTGGGAAGTTTTCAGCTATAATGTGCTGAAATAAACCTCCTGCCCCTTTTCCTCTCTTTTCACCTTCTGGGCATCCTATGATATGAATGTTGTTGTGCTTTAAGTAGTCTCTGAGTTCCCTAAGCCTACACTTGAAGTGCATACATTTCATTCCCTCTTCTTTTAAACTTCATTATTTTCCATAATTTTATCTTCTATATCACTTATCCATTCCTCTGCTTCATCCATCTCTATTGTCATGACATTCTATTTAGTTTTACATTTTAGTTATAGCATTTTTATTTTCAGCCGGACTAGTTAGTTCTCTTATTTCTGCAGTAAGGGATTCGCTAGTGTCTTCTATGCTTTTTTCAAGCCCAGCTAGTATATTTATAATTGTTTTAAATTCTAATTCAGACACATTACTTTTTTCTGTATTGATGAAATCCCTGACCAATACTTCTTCCTGTTCTTTCTTTTGGGATGAATTCCTATGTCTCATATTGTGAAGGTAAAAAAAAAAAAAAAAAAAAAAGGAACCTACATCCTATTTCCCCTAGAGCTGAAGTGTTACAGCATCTCCTGAAGGGAATAGGGCACAGCCACCCCTTTCTGGAGCCAGCCCGCCTAACTGACTGTCTTCTCCCAAATCCCCCGGGGGCTGCTGCACTCCAGCCCTTTATGGAGATTGGCTCAAGATTTGCAGTGAGCTTTTCCCTGGGCACCTCCCTCTTACAGTGACTTGGGGAATCTGGAGGCTTCACTGCCCCTCCTGAGATTCTGCCTGATTTCCCCGCTAAGCACATCTCCATCAAGGAAAACTCTGACATGGATTTTTAAAGTTCCTGCTTCCCCAGGGATAGACTTTTGCCGTGCCGCTTTAGCCTGGCTACTGGTGGTTCCCCTCCCCCATTTATTCTTTTTTAAAATTTTTTTCACCTTCTTACCTTGTTAGAAGCAAAAACTATTCTCTCTGTAGCGTTCCAGTTGTTATCTCTTTAAATCTCAGGTCAAATTAGTGGGTGTTCAGGATGTTTTGAAAGTTATCTAGGTAAGTTTGTGGTGCCAGGTGAGTTGAGGACCCTACTCTTCCACCATCTTGTCCTGGGAGCAAGGGTTCAGCAGCACAGGACCCTGGATCCCAGGGTGCCTAAGTGGACACAGCCGGCTATCCTGCTTTCCTCTCGCGACAGGTGGAAGCGGGGAGGGAACAGGACAGTGAGAACTCTCCTGCCACTGGGCGCCGTCAAACTGTGTAGATCAGCTCACCTGCATCTGGGCCAGTGCAGACTGGGAGCTGCAGTTAGTGACTCTCGGGGAGCTGACTCCAGAGCTGGAAATCTGGCCACCACCATTGGTGTTTCTCCTCTTTGTTTCACCTTACTTTTGGGAGAGGTGGGGCTTCTAGGGACCAAAGGCCTCATATGAGAAACAGTTCCCACTGAGCCTGGCACCTGGCAGGGTGTGGGGCAAATCCCCCAGGCACAGACACTTGAGAATCAGCACAGCAGAATCTCCCCCAGAAGATCAGCTGGAAGAAAGAGGGAAGAGCAAGTTTATTAACGAAGCAGGACTGGAAGCTCCATGACTGAGGGAAAATAGTATATAGAACTAGAGGGTCCGTTTTTCTCTTTTTCCATTATGACTTGTTTTTTTTTTTTTTCATTATGACTTGTTTTTATATCAGACTAAAAATTTCCAATATTTTTTCTCTTTCCCCACCTAAACTACAATATTTTACCAGCTCTTCATTTTTAAGTTTTTTTCCTTTTTGACTTGCATATTTCAAATTACAGGTCATAGATATATTTTCCAGTTCCCCCCTTCAACATACTCAATTTAATTTTGGTAGGTATAAAAGATATCTATTTTTTTGTGTGTGTATGTGTGTGTGTGTGTTTCTGCTTCATTTTGTTTTACAATGACAGAAGTTAATACTTCTAAAACACGATGAACCTACACCCCGAACCAAGTGGAATATTGTACTAGTTCATTCTGTGAGATTATATTCTCTCTTCATTCCCATCTTTTATATTGTTAATGTTTTTGTGGTCAATGTTGGGGCTTTCTATTGCTGGTTTATGTAAATTGGGGATTGATCATCTTCTAACATACAGAACAAAATATACTCAGTATCAAAAGGATCATCCTCTAGGATGCCTCGTGTAGACCACATTCTCTATCCACTACCACTTTTTCACCACCACCACCCCCTTTTTTCTTTTTCATCTTTTATTTACTTTTTTATTTTTCTTTTTTCTTCTTTGTAGTTTTTGCCTTTTATTTTTACTAATTTGTTTTTAAAAATTTCACTTTAGTGTTCCTTTTGTTTTATTTTGTTCAATACCTTTTTTCTTTTATTTTCTGGACTCTGACCTCTTCAGAATCATGTAGGGAGTATTTTACTTAGGCCATGGTTGATATTTTTGACTCATTCCAGTCATAAAGCCACTTTGCACTGGACAAAGTGCAAATGAGCCACAAAAGAAAGACACAATACTCTCTGCCACAGAATTACAGAATTTGGATTTCAATACGATGTCAGAAAGTCAATTCAGAAGTACAGTTATAAAACTACTAGTGGCTCTAGAAAAAAACATAAAGGACTCTAGAGACTTTGTTACTTCAGAATTGGGATCTAATCAGGCCAAAATTAAAAATAGATTAAATAAGATGCAATCCAAACTGGTGTCCTAACTGCTAGGGTTAATGAGGTGGAAGAAAGAGTGAGTGACATAGAAAACCAGTTGATGATAAGGAAGGAAGCTGAGGAAAGAAGAGAAAAACAATTAAGAGCCACGAGGAAAGGCTTAGGGAAATAAATGATAGCTTGAGAAAGAAGAATTTACATCTAATTGGGATTCTAGAAGAGGCTAGAGAGAGAGAGAGAGAGAGAGAGAGGACCACAAAGTATATTTGAACAAATCATAGCTGAGAACTTCCCTAACCTGGGGAAGAAACCAGACATTGAGATCTAAGAGATATAAAGGACTCCCCCAAATCAATAAAAACAATTAACACTTGGCATTGAATAGTAAAACTTGCAAATCCCAAAGATAAAGAGAAAAGTCTCAAAGCAACGTGAGACATAAGAGATTCCTAATGTATATGGGGAGAAATATAAGATTAACAGAAGACCTCTCCACAGAGACCTCACAGGCCAAAAAGGGCTGGCAGGATATATTCAGGGCACTAAATGAGAAGAAAATGCAGCCAAGAATACTTTATCCAGCAGGGCTCTCATTCAGAATAGAAGGAGAAATAAAGAGCATCCAAGATAGGCAGAAACTGAAAGAATATGTGATCACCAAACCAGCTCTGCAAGAAATATTAAGGGGGACCTATAGAAGAAAGAGCAAGCCCAAAGAAATAACCCACAAAAACAGGGACTGAGTAAGTATTGTGATGACACTAAATTCATATCTTTGAAGTTACTCTGAACGTGAATGGGCTAAATGATCCCATCAAAAGATGCAGGGTATTGGAGTGGATACAAAAGCAAGACCCATCTATTTACTGTTTACAAGAGACTAATTTTAGACCTAAGGACACCTTCAGGCTGAAAATGAAAGGTTGGAGAACCATTTACCATTCAAATGATCCTCAAAAGAAAGCTGGGGTAGCAATCCTCATATCAGATAAATTAAAGTCTATCCTAAAGACTGTAGTAAGAGATGAAGAGGGACACTATATCATACTTAAAGGGTCTATCCAACAAGAAGACCTAATAATCATGAATATTTATGTCCCTAATGTGGGAGCTGTCAAGTATATTAATCAATTAATAAACAAAGTAAATGGGCAGCCCGGGTGGCTCAGAGATTTAGCTCCGGCTTCAGCCCAGGGCGTGATCCCGGAGATCTGGGATGGAGTCCCACGTCGGGCTCCCTGCATGGAGCCTGCTTCTCCCTCTGCCTGTGTCTTTACCTCCCTCTCTCCTCTCTGTGCTTCTCATGAATGAATAAATAAAAACCTTTAAAAAAGTAACCAAAGTAAAGACTTACTTAGATAATAATACACTAACAATAGGAGACTTCAACACTTCAATGCAGCACTTTCTGCAAATGACAGATTTTATAAGAACAACATAACCAAAGAAACAAGGGCTTTAAATGATACACTGGACCAAATGGATTTCACAGATGTATATGGAATTTTCCATGTGAACACAGCTGAATACACATTCTTCTCAAGTGCGTATGGAACTTTCTGCAGAACAGACCACATACTGGGTCACCAATCAGGTCTCAACCATTACCAAAAATTGGGATTGTCCCCTGCATATTTTCACACCACAATGCTTTGAAACTAGAACTCGATCCCAAGAAGAAATTTAGAAGAAACTCAAACACGTGGAGGTTAAAGAGCATCCTACTGAAATATGAATGGGTCAACCAGGAAATTAGAGAAAAATTATAAAGGTTCGTGGAAACTAATGAAAATGAAGATACAACCATTCAAAATCTTTGGGTATAGAAAAAGCAGTCCTCAGAGGGAAATACATCGCAATACAAGCCTCCCTCAAAAAATTGGAAAAAAACACAAATACACAAGCTAACCTCACACCTAAAGGAACTGGAGAACAGCAAGCGAAACCTACACCAAGCAGAAGAAGAGAGATGCAGTGCTGGAGCACTCTGCGATCAACTGACTTGATTCATGCAAGGGGTTTGTGCAGGTCTTCTTGGGGCAGTGCCTGCTATGCTGATTCTTGGCACTTGCCCTCTTGAAGATGCACCTGAAGGACGCAGGGGGGCATAGCTTGGTGTAAGTAGCTCTTACAATGGTCCAATAGGTGATGCTATTTTGCTCACTGACGTTGGTTAGTGCTGATGGGTGCGGTGAAGGTGGTGTTGTCTTGCTCTGTGGTTCCCTGGCTGAGGAGCCTACACCTACCACTTTTCAGGAAGCCCTCACAGAACAGCAAATAATCATCTCTCTCTTTTCCCCCAGATTCTGCCCGATCTCTGCCTTCACTCTGCCTGTACTTGAGCTGCCTGCCAGGTGGCATACTACTCCTGTGTAGTATTTCAGATATGTGGTTAAAATCTGCTCATCACCAAGACATTTCATACCCATATTGACAAAATACACAGACAAGAAAAGGATACTGAATGGGGGGAAATGTCCTTGGCCTATAAGGGAAGACAAATTGTGCTGGCAGCAGATCTGTGCACAGAAAGTTGGCAGGCCAGAAAAGAGTGTCATGACATATTCAACAACTGAATGGTTGAATTATCCAGCCAAGAATACTTTATCCAGCAAGGCTGCCACTCAGAATACAGGGAGAGTTAAGGAGCTTCCTGACAAACAAAAACTAAAGGAATTCATGACCACTAAATCAGTCCTGCAAGAAATATTAAGTGGGATTCTGAGTGGGGATAAGATGACCAAAAGCAACAAAGACTAAAAAGCAAGAGAACATCACCAGAAATACTAACTTTACCAGTAACACAAAATTTATATCTATCAATAATCACTCTGACTGGAAATGGATTAAATGCCTCAATCAAAAAACTTGCGGTATCAGAATGTATTTAAAAAGACCCATCTAATGCTCCCTAGAAGAGACTCATTTAAGGTCTAAAGACACCTGCAGATTGAAAGTGAGGGGATGGAGAACAATCTCTCATGCTAATGGCTGTCAAAAGAAAGCTGAAGTAGGCAAATTTATATCAAACTAGATTTTATTTTTTATTTTTTTTTTTCAAACTAGATTTTAAAAGAAAGACTGTAACAAGAGATGAAGAAGAGCACTACATCATAATTAATGGGTATATCCATCAAGAAGATCTAAGAATGTATATATTCATGCCCCCAACTTAGGAGCACCCAAATCTACAAATCAGTTAATAACAAATATAAAGACACTCAATCATAATAATAATAATACAATAATAGTAGGGGACTTTAACATCCTACTTATGGCATGGTGGATCATCTAAACACAAAACCAACAAGGAGGGATCCCTGGGTGGCTCAGCAGTTTAGCACCTGCCTTTGGCCCAGGGTGTAATCCTGGAGTTCCAGGATCGAGTCCTGCATCAGGCTCCCTGCATGGAGCCAGCTTCTCCTTCTGCCTGTGTCTCTGCCTCTCTCTCTCTCCCACTCTCTCTCTCTCTCTCTCTCTCTGCATTTCTCTCATGAATAAATCAATAAAATCTTTTTTAAAAATCAACAAAGATACAATGGCTTCGAATGACACACTGGAACAGGTAGACTTAACAGATATATTCAGAGTACTAAAGCAGCAGAATCCACATTCTTTTCAAGTGCATATGGAACACTCTCCAGAATAGATCATATACTGGGTCACAAATCAGTTCTTAACAAGTGCAAAAAGATTAAGATCATAACATGAATATTTTCCAATCATGTTATGAAAGTTGAAGTCAACCACAAGAAAAAAAATTGAATGACCACAGATACATGGAGGTTAAAAAACACCTTGCTAAAAATGAATGAGTTAACCAGGAAATAGAAGAAATAAAAAAGTATATGGAAGCAAATGGAAATGAAAACGTGATACTCTAAAACATCTGGGATGCAGCAAAAGCAGTCATAAGAGGGAGGTACAGCTTGGTGTAAATAATACAGGCCTATCTCAAGAATCAAAAATTATCAAATGCACAAACTAACCTTACACATAAAGGAGATAGAAAAGCAACATCGAATAAAGCCTAAAGCCAACATAAGAAGGGAAAAATAAAGATTAGAGCAGAAATAAATAACATAGACACAAACCAACAAAACCAGTACCACAGATAAACTCATTTAAGAGTTGATTCAAAAAAAAAGTTGATTCATGAAAGAATTAATAAAATTGATAAACTCAAGTCTTACCAAAGGAAAAGAAGAAAGGACCCAAATAAATAAAATTGTGACTGAAAGAGGAGAGATCACAACTAGCATAGCAGAAATATAAGCAATCATGAGAATATTATGAAAACTAATATGCCAACAAACTAGGCAAACTGGAACAAATGGAAAAATTCCTACAAACATACAAACTACCAAAACTGAAATAGGAAGAAATAGATAATTTGAACAGACCCATAACCAGCAAAGAAATAGAATCAGTAATAATACATCTCCTAAAAAATAAAAGTCCAGGGCCAGATGACTTGTAAGGAGACTTATACCAAACATTTAAAGAAGAGTTAATAGCTATTATTCTCAAAAAAATTCAAAAAATAGAAATGGAAGGAAAACTTCCAAACTCATTCTGCAAGACCAACATTACCTTGATTCCAAAACCAGACATAGACCCCCACACACTAAAAAGGAGAATTATAGGCCAATATTCCTGGTGAACATGAATGGAAAAATTCTCAACAAAATACTGGCAAATCAAGTCCAACAGTATATTAGAAGAATTATTCACCACAATCAAGTGGGACTTATTCCTGGGCTGTAGGGGTAGTTCAATAATCACAAATCGAATTACACATATTATATCAAATTACAAATGTGTCCCTTCCTCTAGCAGGCAGGAATATCTAAAACTGTGATACACCATTAGAAACGACAAATACCCACCATTTGCTTAGACATGGATGGAACTGGAAGGTATTATGCTGAGTGAAGTAAGTCAATCAGAGAAGGACAAACATTATATGGTCTCATTCATTTGGGGAATTTAAAAAAATAGTGAAAGGGAATAAAGGCGAAAGTAGAGAAAATGAGTGGGAAATATCAGAGAGGGTGACAGAACATGAGAGACTCCTAACTCTGGGAAATGAACTAGGGGTAGTGGAAGGGGAGGTGGGCGGGGGGTTGGAGTGACTGGGTGACGGGCATTGAGGGGGGCACTTGATGGGATGAGCACTGGGTGTTATGCTATATGTTGGCAAATTGAACTCCAATAAAAAGAAATTTAAAAAATAAAAATAAATAAAACAGCAAAAAAAAACTGTGGTACACAAAAAAAAATTGACATTGTGAAATTTTGTAGTGCAATCTTTTAGGTTTGAAGATATCTATGCCTCCCTTATCTCCAAAGCAAAATGGAAATGTGTGGAAATTTTCTAAATTGAGAGAGGGTTTTATGTTAAGATCTTTTTGAAAATGTAATGATACTACCTGAGATAATTGTGCCATGTTGCAAAACAAAAATTTGGAATCACTGATTGAGTGACACTAATAATCCCAGCCATATAATTTCAATAAGAAATGAGTGATGGAAAAATTATTTGTAGAAGCAAAGTGCCAAAAATATCATCCCTAAGATTATTCTGTTAGTAGTTAAGCAGAGAAGATAATATATGTATTTATACAAAATATTGATTTGATTCAGTTCTTCAATTAAGAATCTATTTTATGCACAGAACTATAGATAGTCCTTTATTTGATACAATGACAAGTAATATATGGTTTCTGTCACCTTGGAATTTACATTCTAGTAGAGGAAATGAAATACACATTATATACTAGTAAAGGTAGAGTGGAATATAATGGTTTAAATAAAATTCTGTGGGGTTCAAGGCAAGATGGCAGAAGAATAGGGGTCCAGACTTCATCTGGTTCCTTTATTTAGCTAGATAACTATCAAGTCATCCTGAACACCTATGAATCCAAACTGATATATAACAAAAAAATGGCTGGAACTATACAAATGGTGGGGGGAAGGAGTCTGCATAAGCCAGCTACTGAAAGGTGATTTGGTCCTGGTGTTCAAAATCAAAAGTGATTTGGACCTTTAGAAAATTGCTCTAGTGAAATACTTCCCTGCCTGAAAGGCGCTTAGTGGTGAAGTGGGACAGAATCCCAGGTGGGACAGTGGGGTCTCAAGATACCCATAGAAAATAACAGGAGTGCCTGAGTTGGCAAAGTTCCCAAGCATCAGAGGAGGGAAACTGGTTTAGAGCAGCAAGCCAGGAAGGGGCCTCAAGCTCATTGCACCATAAACCAAGAACCACAACCTAACTGAGTGGCCCATGTTGGGACCTCCATGTTGGGACCCAGCAAAGCCTGGAATGCAGTAATCCTCCATCTTCCTCTGGGAGAGGTAGAGTGGGTGCACACTCCACCTGGCAAACACGTGCCCATGCCAGGGCCCTGTAAAAGACAGAAAAATGGTGGTCCTCTGCTTCCTTCCAGAGGGGCTAAGTAGGTGAGCATATGATCAGGTGAAAGCTCTCCCTACTGGGACCCTGCAAATTGCACAAATCAGTGTCCCTCCACCTTTCCCCCTGAGAAGGATCAGAGTAGTAGTCTGCAGAGTTTAGCACATACACAATCTTTCAGCTCCAAGGCTAGAGATCTGGCATGGCCACTTTTAATTTTTATCCTCTAAAGAGGCATGGGAAGCCTTTAAGGAACAAAAGCCGCACAGATTGCACTGAGAACAGTCCCTCTACAAGGGTCAGTGCAACTCTGCTCAGGCACAGACACCTGACCTCCTCCTGAAGAACAGCTAGAAGGGCAGGTGAACAGTAAGTTTATGGAGCACACAGGATTGTAAAACTCCAGTGCCAGGGGAAGATGATATATAATTAAAGGATTTTTCCTTATAATTTATCCATCTTTCAGTTTAAAAATTCCCATTTTTTCTTTCTTCCCATTTCAACTAGAATCTTATTTTATCAACTCTTTTATTTTAAATCTTTTTTAACTGTCATTTTTTACAATTACATGTTAAAGATATAATCTTTATTTTTGGTTTTCTTTCACTGTATTCAATATATATATATATATATATATGTTATATATATGTCTCTCTATATATATGTTTTACTTTCATTATAATTTTGGAATTTAGTATCTTCTTACAAACAGACCAAAATACACTCACTTTTCTGGTTTCTGACCTCTTTGGATTTGTCTAGTGAGTATTTTGCTTGAAATTTTTTATTTTATTCACTTATTCAGCCATTCTTCACTGAACAAAATGACTAGACAGTGGAGTTCACAACAAAGAAATAGCCAGAGGTAATACATTCTGCCACAGATCTAATGGATATGTATTTAAGTAAAATCTCAGAGACAGAATTCAAGACAACTATAAAGTTACTAGCTGGGCTTGAGGAAACCATAAGAGACAGAATTCAAGACAACAACTATAAAGTTACTAGCTGGGCTTGAGGAAACCATAAAAGACTCTAGAGAATCTCTTAGTGCATAAATAAAATATAACCAGGCCAAAATTAAAAATACTCTAATGAAGATGCAGTCTAAACTGGTTGCTGTAACAGCTAAGGTAAATGAGGTAGAAGAGAGAGTAAGTGACAGAAGACAAGTGGATGGAAAGGAAGGAAGCTGAGGAAAAGATATAAAAACAATAGCTCTAGGGATCCCTGGGTGGCGCAGTGGTTTAGCGCCTGCCTTTGGCCCAGGGCGCGATCCTGGAGACCCAGGATCGAATCCCACGTCGGGCTCCCGGAGCATGGAGCCTGCTTCTCCCTCTGCCTATGTCTCTGCCTCTCTATCTCTCTCTGTGACTATCATAAGTAGATAAATAAGAAATAAAAATTAAAAAAAAACAATAGCTCTAGAAGAGAAGCTCTGAGAGATAAGTGATGCCATTAAAAAAGTCAGAATGATTGGAACTACTGAGGAGGGAGAGAGAGACAGAGAGAGAGAGAGAGAGAGAGAGAGAGAGAGAGAGAGTCAGAAGATATCTTTGAACAAATCATAGCTGAGAATTTCTCTAGTCTGGGGAAGGAAACAGGCATTCATATCCAAGAGATAGAGAGGACCCTTCTCAAAATCAATAAAAATATATCAGTCCCCCAACATAGGATAGTGAAGCTTGCAAAATTCAGAGATAAAGACAAAAATCCTGAAAGCAGCTCAAGACAAAATATTCCTAGCATACAGAGGGAGATATATTATATTGACAGCAGACCTATACACATACAACTGGCAGGCCAGAAAGGGCTGGCATGATATATTCAGGGTACTAAATGAGAAAAACATGCAGCCAAGAATACTTTACCTAGCAAGGCTGTCATTCAAAATGGAAGAAGAGATAAAGAGCTTCCAGGACAGACAGAAACAGAAACAATATGTGACCACCAAGCCAGCCCAGCTAGACATATTAAGAGAGATTCTATAAGTGAAGAGAGAGCCCAAGAGTAACATATACCAGAAAGAAACTGGGACTTTACAGGTAATGCAATGTCACAAAATTCATATATTTTACTCTAAAGGCAAATGGGCTAAATTCTTCAATCAAAGGACACAGGATATCAGGCTGGATTAAAAAGAAAGACTCATCTATATATTGTCTATAAGAGACTCTTTATTTTATTTTTAAAGATTTTATGTATTTCTTAGAGAGAGAGTATGAGAAAGGACCAGGGAGAGAGAGGAGCAAGACCCCCAATGAGCAGGGATCCCGATAAGGCACTTGATCCCAGGACTCTGGGATCATGATATGACCTGGAGGCAGCCACTCAGCTGACTGAGCCACCCATGCATCCCTGTAATAGACTCATTTTATTTTTAAAATATTTTTAAGCTTATTTATTCATGAGAGACAAACATAGAGAGGCAGAGACATAGGCAGAGGGAGAAGCAGGCTCCTTCCAGGGAGCCTGATGTGGAACTTGATCCCGAGAGGGGATCATGCCCTGAGCCAAAGGCAGACACTCAACCACAGAGCCACCCAGGGTTCGATGTAAGATACTCATTTTAGACCTAAAGACACCTACAGACTGAAATTGAGGGGGTTTAGAACCATTTACCATGAAAATGGATCTCAAAAGAAAGTTGGGTTGGAAACTTCATATCAGATAAATTAGATTTTAAAGCAAAGACTGTAGTAAGAGATGAAGGGGAACACTATATGATACAAGAACACCTAACAATTATAAATATTTATGCCCCTAATGTGGGAACAGTCAATTATATCGACCAATTAATAACTAAAGTAAAGTAAATCAATAACAAAAGTAAAAACAACACCTAGATAATAATACATTAATAGTAGGGGACGTCAACACCCCACTCAAGCAATGGACAGATCACCTAAGCAGAATACCAACAAGGAAACAAAGGCTTTTAATGACACTCTGGACCAGATGGACTTCATGGATATATACAGAACATTCCATCCTAATGCAACATTGTATCCTTCTCTAGTGCACATGGCACTTTCTCCAGAAGAGATCACATATTGGGTCATAAATCAAATCTCAACTAAAACCAAAAGATTGAGATTATTCCCTGAATATTTTCAGACCCCAATGATTGAAACTTGAACTCAATCACAACAGGAAATTTTGAAGGAACTTAAACACTTGGAGGTTAAAGAGCATCCTACTAAAGAATGAATATATCAACCAGAAAATTAAAGAAGAATTAAAAAGATTCATGCAAACAAACAAAAATGACACACAACTGTTCAAAACTTTTGGGATACAGTGAAGGCACTCCTAAGAGAGAAGGACTTCTATCTTAATAGAAGCTTGTCTCAAAAAATTAGAAAAATCTCAAATACACAAGCTAAATTTACATCTAAAGGAACTGCAGAAAGAACAGCAAATAAAGCCTAAACCAAACTGGAGAAGATAAATTATAAAGATTAGAACAGATATATATGAAATAGAAACCAGAAGAACAGTAGAACAGATCAATGAACCCAGGAGCTTGTCCTTTGAGAGAATTAATAAGATAGATAAACCCCTACCCAGACTTATCAAAAATAAAAGAGAAAGAAGCCAACTTAATAAAATCATGAATAAAGGAGGAGAGATCATGACCAACACCAAGATATATGAACGATTTTAAGAACATATTATGAGCAACTACCAACCCACAAATTAGGCAATCTGGAAGAAATTAAGGCATTTCTAGAAACTTATAAACTACTAAAATTGAAACAGGAAGAAATAGGAAAGCTGAACAAACCAATAACCATCAAGGAAATTGAAGCAGTAATAAAAAATGTCCCTAAAGAAACAAGAGTCCAGGGACAGATGGCTTCCCAGGGGAATTTAACAAACATTTAAAGAAGAAAAAAGAACTTATTCTGTTGAAGCTTTTTCAAAAAATAGAAATGAAAGGAAAACTTCCAAACTAATTCTGAGGCCAGCATTATCTTGATCCCAAAACCAAAAGACCTCACCTAAAAAAATTACAGACCAATACCCTTGTGAACATGGATGTTAAAATATTCACCAGGTTACTAGCCAATGCATTCAACAGTACATTAAAGGATTATTCACCACTACCAAGTGGAATTTATTCCTGGGATGCAAGAGTGTTTCAATTTTGCAAATCAATCAACATGGTAGATCACATTAATAAGAGAAAAGACAAGGACCATATGATCTCTCAATTTACGTGGAAAAAGCATTTGCAAAATACAGCATTCTTTCTTGATTAAAACACTTCAAAGTGTAGAGATAGAGCAAATATACCTTAACGTTAAAAAAAGCCATCTGCAAAAACCCAGAGTAAACATTAATCTCAATGGGGATAAACGGAAAGCTTTTCTTCTAAGGGGAATACAACAGGAATGTCCACTTTCACCACTGTTTAACAAAGTATTAGAAGTCCTTGCCTCAGCAATCAGACAGCAAAAAGAAATAAAATGTATTCAAATTGGCAAAGAAGAAGTCAAAGTCTCCCTCTTCGCAGATGACATGATACTGTACATGGAAAACCCAAAGCCTCCACCCCAAGATTGCTAGAACTCATACAACAATTTGGCAATGTGACAGGATACAAAATTAATGCCCAGAAATCAAAGGCATTTCTCTACACTAACAATGAGACTGAAGAAAGAAATTAAGAAATCAATCCCATTTACAATTTTACCCAAAAGCATATAATTTCTAAATAAACAATTATGTTTCTGCTTTCCTTATTTCACATATATTTCTCAGAGAGCTTTTTATCATAATTAATATACATTTACCTCAATATTTTAATAACTTAAGATGCATCATATAGATACAATAATTTACCTATTTTCCCATTGGTACATAGTTTATTTCTAAGCTTTTGCTATTAATATTACACTACAAAAAGATCTGTGTTAGCTTTATTGCTGTATTGAAAGGTATGAGGAATTTTATCTTATTTTTATTAAATATTTTATTTATGTATCCGTGAGACATACACACACACAGAGAGAGAGAGAGAGAGAGAGAGAGACAAAGACAGAGACAGAGACACAGGCAAAGGGAGAAGTAGGCTCCCTGCAGGGAGCCTGATGTGGGATTTGATCTTGGGACTACGGGATCATGCCCTGAGCCAAAGGCAGGTAGGTGCTCAACCGCTGAGCCACCCAGACATCCTGGTATAAGGAATTTTAATTTAATATGTTGTTAATGGGATTTATAGTTAACCATATCTTTACCAACTGTAGATAGTATTGATCTTAAAAAAACAACTGCCAATATGGTGAGGAAAATATATCACGCTGTCATTTTAATATTACTTGCCTTAACTGTTAGATAAGTTTTATTTATTAAATCAACAACTCTTTTTGAAGTACTTACAGTATGCAAGACCAAGATACAATATGCAAGATGTGCTCTTATGAGGCTATCTTATTAGATGGGGATAGAGTGGTAAGTAAAACAGACGGGCTTCCCATTTTCATGGGATTTATATTCTACTTCAGGGAAACAGACTAGGAAAAATAAACACATGTGTATTTAAATTCCCTGAGTCACAATGAAGTAGAGAATAGAAGATAGAGAGTGCCTTGGGGAGCATAATGTTTTATACAGGGTGGGTATAGAAGGTATTCCTGACTAGATGACATTAAAACAGAGAGTTGAAAGAGTTGAGATGAGTCAAGTGGGTATCTGTAGACAATGGGCTTTTAAGCAGAGGACACAGAAAGTGAAAAACAATTTGGCAAAAACACCTTGGCATGTTCAATTCCATGGCCATTTGGTATTTTTTTCTGTGTGTCATTTATTCATACACTTTCTAGATGTGCCCACAGGGTTATTACTTTTTACATTTAATAAACAGGAATTCAATATATTAAGGATAGTCATCTTTGGGGGGAGGGGCAAGATGGCGGAGGAGTAGGGTCTCCAGGTCACCTGTCCTCAGCAAATTACCTAGAAAACCATCCAATCATCCTGAAAACCTACGAATTCGGCCTGAGATTTAAAGAGAGACCAGCTGGAACGCTCCAGTGAGAAGAGTTCGCGCTTCTACCAGGTAGGAAGACGGGGAAAAAGAAATAAAGACACAAAAGGCCTCCAAGGGGGAGGGGCCCCGAGGAGCCGGGCTGAGGCCGGGGCGAGTGTCCCCAGGACAGGAGAGCCCCGGCCCGGAGGAGCAGGAGATGCACCAACCTTCCCCGCGGAAAGGGGCTCCCCGGGAATTGGAGCAGGATCCCCAGGAGGGCGGGGACGCCCTCGGGCTCCCTGGGACAGTAACAGGCACCTGCGCCCCGGAGATGCGCTGAGCTCCCTAAGGGCTGCAGCGCTCGGCGGGACCCGGAGCAGCTCGGAGGGGCTCGGGCGGCGGCTCCGCGGAGGGGGCTGCGGGGCTCCGGGAACAGCTCAGCGGCGGCGGCTCGGGCAGAGGAAGAAGCTCCGCGGAGGGGGCGGCGCGGCTCCGGGAACAGCTCGGAGGGGCTCGGGCGGCGGCTCCGCGGAGGGGGCTGCGCGGCTCCGGGAACAGCTCAGCGGCGGCGGCTCGCGCAGAGGAAGAAGCTCCGCGCGGAGGGGGCTGCGCGGCTCCGGGAACAGCTCGGAGAGGCTCGGGCGGCGGCTCCGCGGAGGGGGCTGCACCGCCGGGAGCGCGAATCCAACAGCGCAGGCCCCGGAGCACAGGGCGCAGGGACACAGCCCAGGATCCGGCCTCCCCCGGGACAGGCAGAGGCCGGGAGGGCCCAGGACAGCAAGGACGCTCCTGCCTGGAACTGAGCAGATCAGCGGCCCCGCCCCGGAGCCCCCAGGCCCTGCAGACGGAGAGCCCCGGAGCTACTGCGGGGGCTGGATCCAGGGTCCCAGAGCTGCCCCCGCCACTGTGGCTTCCTCCCGGGGCCTCACGGGGTGAACAACCCCCACCGAGCCCTGCACCAGGCAGGGGCAGAGCAGCTCCCCCAAGTGCTAACACCTGAGAATCAGCACAGCAGGCCCCTCCCCCAGAAGACCAGCGAGACGGACCAGTTCCAAGGGAAGTCAAGGGACTTAAACTACACAGAATCGGAAGATACTCCCCCGTGGTTTTTTTTGTTTTTTTGTTTTTGGTTTTTTTTTTTTTGTTTTGTGCTTTTTTTTTTTTTTCTCTCTTTCTTCTTGATTTCTGATTGCTTCCCCCACCCCCCCCTTTTTTCTTTTTTCTCCTTTCTTTCTTTTTCTTTCTTTTTCTTCTCTTTTTCCCCTATTTTTTTCTTCTTTCTCTTTTTTTCTTTTTCTCTTTTCTTTCCTTCTCTCTCTTTTTCTCCTTTTCCCAATACAACTTGTTTTTGGCCACTCTGCACTGAGCAAAATGACTAGAAGGAAAACCCCTCAAAAAAAAGAATCAGAAACAGCCCACTCTCCCACAGAGTTACAAAATATGGATTACAATTCAATGTCAGAAAGCCAATTCAGAAGCACTATTTTACAGCTACTGGTGGCTCTAGAAAAAACCATAAAGGACTCAAGAGACTTCATGACTGCAGAATTTAGATCTAATCAGGCAGAAATTAAAAATCAATTAAATGAGATGCAATCCAAGCTAGAAGTCCTAACGACGAGGCTTGACGAGGTGGAAGAACGAGTGAGTGACATAGAAGACAAGTTGATGGCAAAGAGGGAAACTGAGGAAAAAAGAGACAGGCAATTAAAAGACCATGAGGATAGATTAAGGGAAATAAATGACAGCCTGAGGAAGAAAAACCTACGTTTAATTGGGGTTCCCGAGGGCGCGGAAAGGGACAGAGGGCCAGAATATGTATTTGAACAAATCCTAGCTGAAAACTTTCCGAATCTGGGAAGGGAATCAGGCATTCAGATCCAGGAAATAGAGAGATCCCCCCCTAAAATCAACAAAAACCGTTCAACACCTCGACATTTAATAGTGAAGCTTGCAAATTCCAAAGATAAGGAGAAGATCCTTAAAGCAGCAAGAGAAAAAAAGTCCCTGACTTTTATGGGGAGGAATATTAGGGTAACAGCAGACCTCTCCACAGAGACCTGGCAGGCCAGAAAGGGCTGGCAGGATATATTCAGGGTCCTAAATGAAAAGAACATGCAACCAAGAATACTTTACCCAGCAAGGCTTTCATTCAAAATGGAAGGAGAGATAAAGAGCTTCCAAGACAGGCAGGAACTGAAAGAATATGTAACCTCCAAACCAGCTCTGCAAGAAATTTTAAGGGGGACTCTTAAAATTCCCCTTTAAGAAGAAGTTCAGTGGAACAATCCACAAAAACAAGGACTGAATAGATATGATGACACTAAACTCATATCTATCAATAGTAACTCTGAACGTGAACGGGCTTAATGACCCCATCAAAAGGCGCAGGGTTTCAGACTGGATAAAAAAGCAGGACCCATCTATTTGCTGTCTACAAGAGACTCATTTTAGACAGAAGGACACCTACAACCTGAAAATAAAAGGTTGGAGAACCATTTACCATTCAAATGGTCCTCAAAAGAAAGCAGGGGTTGCCATTCTTATATCAGATAAATTAAAATTTACCCCGAAGACTATAGTGAGAGATGAAGAGGGACACTATCTCATACTCAAAGGATCTATCCAACAAGAGGACTTAACACTCCTCAATATATATGCCCCGAATGTGGGAGCTGCCAAATATTTAAACCAATTAATAACCAAACTCAAGAAATACCTTGGTAATAATACACTTATACTTGGTGACTTCAATCTAGCTCTTTCTACCCTGGATAGGTCTTCTAAGCACAATATCTCCAAAGAAACGAGAGCTTTAAATGATACACTGGACCAGATGGATTTCACAGATATCTACAGAACTTTACATCCAAACTTAACTGAATACACATTCTTCTCAAGTGCACATGGAACTTTCTCCAGAATAGACCACATACTGGGTCACAAATCGGGTCTGAACCGATACCAAAAGATCGGGATAGTCCCCTGTATATTCTCAGACCATAATGCCTTGAAATTAGAACTTAATCACAACAAGAAATATGGAAGGACCACAAACACGTGGAGGTTAAGGACCATCCTGCTAAAAGATGAAAAGGTCAACCAGGAAATTAAGGAAGAATTAAAAAGATTCATGGAAACTAATGAAAATGAAGATACAACCGTTCAAAATCTTTGGGATGCAGCAAAAGCAGTCCTGAGGGGGAAATACATCGCAATACAAGCATACATTCAAAAACTGGAAAGATCTCAAATTCAAAAGCTCACCTTACACATAAAGGAACTAGAGAAAAAGCAACAAATAGACCCCACCCCCAGCAGAAGAAGAGAGTTAATTAAAATTCGAGCAGAACTCAATGATATCGAGACCAAAAGAACTGTGGAACAGATCAACAGAACCAGGAGTTGGTTCTTTGAAAGAATTAATAAGATAGATAAACCATTAGCCAACCTTATTAAAAAGAAGAGAGAGAAGACTCAAATTAATAAAATCATGAATGAGAAAGGGGACATCACTACCAACACCAAGGAAATACAAACGATTTTAAAAACATATTATGAACAGCTGTACGCCAATAAATTAGGAAATCTAGAAGAAATGGACGCATTCCTGGAAAGCCACAAACTACCAAAACTGGAGCAGGAAGAAATAGAAAACCTGAACAGGCCAATAACCAGGGAGGAAATTGAAGCAGTCATCAAAAACCTCCCAAGACACAAGAGTCCAGGGCCAGATGGCTTCCCAGGGGAATTCTATCAAACGTTTAAAGAAGAAATCATACCTATTCTACTAAAGCTGTTTGGAAAGATAGAAAGAGATGGAGTACTTCCAAATTCGTTCTATGAGGCCAGCATCACCTTAATTCCGAAACCAGACAAAGACCCCACCAAAAAGGAGAATTACAGACCAATATCCCTGATGAACATGGATGCAAAAATTCTCAACAAGATACTAGCCAATAGGATCCAACAACACATTAAGAAAATTATTCACCATGACCAAGTAGGATTTATCCCTGGGACACAAGGCTGGTTCAACACTCGTAAAACCATCAATGTGATTCATCATATCAGCAAGAGAAAAACCAAGAACCATATGATACTCTCATTAGATGCAGAGAAAGCATTTGACAAAATACAGCATCCATTCCTGATCAAAACCCTTCAGAGTGTTGGGATAGAGGGAACTTTCCTCGACATCTTAAAAGCCATCTACGAAAAGCCCACAGCAAATATCATTCTCAATGGGGAAGCACTGGGAGCCTTTCCCCTAAGATCAGGAACAAGACAGGGATGTCCACTCTCACCACTGCTGTTCAACATAGTTCTGGAAGTCCTCGCCTCAGCAATCAGACAACAAAAAGACATTAAAGGCATTCAAATTGGCAAAGAAGAAGTCAAACTCTCCCTCTTCGCCGATGACATGATACTCTACATAGAAAACCCAAAAGCCTCCACCCCCAGATTGCTAGAACTCATACAGCAATTTGGTAGCGTGGCAGGATACAAAATCAATGCCCAGAAATCAATGGCATTTCTATACACTAACAATGAGACTGAAGAAAGAGAAATTAAGGAGTCAATCCCATTTACAATTGCACCCAAAAGCATAAGATACCTAGGAATAAACCTAACCAAAGAGGTAAAAGATCTATACCCTAAAAACTATAGAACACTTCTGAAAGAAATTGAGGAAGACACAAAGAGATGGAAAAATATTCCATGCTCATGGATTGGCAGAATTAATATTGTAAAAATGTCAATGTTACCCAGGGCAATTTATACGTTTAATGCAATCCCTATCAAAATACCATGGACTTTCTTCAGAGAGTTAGAACAAATTATTTTAAGATTTGTGTGGAATCAGAAAAGACCCCGAATAGCCAGGGGAATTTTAAAAAAGAAAACCTTAGCTGGGGGCATCACAATGCCAGATTTCAGGTTGTATTACAAAGCTGTGGTCATCAAGACAGTGTGGTACTGGCACAAAAACAGACACATAGATCAATGGAACAGAATAGAGAACCCAGAAGTGGACCCTGAAATGTACGGCCATCTAATATTCGATAAAGGAGGAAAGACTATCCATTGGAAGAAAGACAGTCTCTTCAATAAATGGTGCTGGGAAAATTGGACATCCACATGCAGAAGAATGAAACTGGACCACTCTCTTTCACCATACACAAAGATAAACTCAAAATGGATGAGAGATCTAAATGTGAGACAAGATTCCATCAAAATCCTAGAGGAGAACACAGGCAACACCCTTTTTGAACTTGGCCACAGTAACTTCTTGCAAGATACATCCACAAAGGCAAAAGAAACAAAAGCAAAAATGAACTATTGGGACTTCATCAAGATAAGAAGCTTTTGCACAGCAAAGGATACAGTCAACAAAACTAAAAGACAACCTACAGAATGGGAGAAGATATTTGCAAATGACATATCAGATAAAGGGCTAGTTTCCAAAATCTATAAAGAACTTATTAAACTCAACACCAAAGAAACAAACAATCCAATCATGAAATGGGCAAAAGACATGAAGAGAAATCTCACAGAGGAAGACATGGACATGGCCAACATGCACATGAGAAAATGCTCTGCATCACTTGCCATCAGGGAAATACAAATCAAAACCACAATGAGATACCACCTCACACCAGTGAGAATGGGGAAAATTAACAAGGCAGGAAACAACAAATGTTGGAGAGGATGCGGAGAAAAGGGAACCCTCTTACACTGTTGGTGGGAATGTGAACTGGTGCAGCCACTCTGGAAAACTGTGTGGAGGTTCCTCAAAGAGTTAAAAATAGACCTGCCCTACGACCCAGCAATTGCACTGTTGGGGATTTACCCCAAAGATTCAGATGCAATGAAACGTCGGGACACCTGCACCCCGATGTTTCTATCAGCAATGGCCACAATAGCCAAACGGTGGAAGGAGCCTCGGTGTCCATCGAAAGATGAATGGATAAAGAAGATGTGGTTTATGTATACAATGGAATATTACTCAGCAATTAGAAACGACAAATACCCACCATTTGCTTCAACGTGGATGGAACTGGAGGGTATTATGCTGAGTGAAATAAGTCAATCGGAGAAGGACAAACAGTGTATGTTCTCATTCATTTGGGGAATATGAATAATAGTGAAAGGGAATATAAAGGAAGGGAGAAGAAATGGGTAGGAAATATCAGGAAGGGAGACAGAACATAAAGACTCCTAACTCGGGGAAACGAACTAGGGGTGGTGGAAGGGGAGGAGGGCGGGTGTTGGAGGGGAATGGGTGACGGGCACTGAGGTGGACACTTGACGGGATGAGCACTGGGTGTTTTTCTGTATGTTGGTAAATTAAACACCAATAAAAGTTAATTAAAGATTTTCAAAAAAAAAAAAAAAAAAAAAGGATAGTCATCTTTTGTCTTTTATTTATATTTTTCCATGTTTGCTTCTTTGTTTTTTAGAAGTACTCCATGCATGGTGTTTCTTTTTTTATTCTTATGAACAAAGTTCTGAGTCTAGTGGAAGGAGATTTTCCTGAATAAGTAATTTTCATTTTTCCTGTGAAAATAGTGGTGATAATCATTATAGATCAATTACTTTCAAATGCCTTATTTATTTTCTTTTCTGTTGAGTATACATACAATATTATTAATTTCAGGTGTACAATATAGTGACCAACATTTATATACATCATGCACTACAATAAACATAGCTATCATCTATCACCATACAATATTGTAATAACATTAACCATATTCCCTATGCTGTCCATTAATCTCAATGTCTTATTTATTTTATAACCAAAAGTTTGTACCTTTTAACCCCCATCACCAATTTTGTCCATTCCTCTTTCTCCTCCGTCAACAGCCAGATTGTTCTCCAAATCAATGTTTCTGTCATGTTTTGGTCTTTGTTTTGATGATTCCACACATAAGCGAAATCACACAGTTTGTTTTTCTCTTATTTCACTTATCATTATATCCCTAGGTCCATCCAATTTGTTGCAAATGATAATTTTATTTTTCATTGTGACTGAGTAATATTCTACTCTGTATGTGTATGTGCATATGTGTATATGTAAATATACATTACGTCTCCTCTATCCATTCATCTATGAATGGCTACTTAGTTTTCTTCCATATCTTGGATATTATAAAAATGAAATAAATATGGGTTGAATATATATATTGTATTTTCATTTTCTTTGGATAAATACTCAGAATTGTCTAATTGAATTGTATGGTAGTTGTTTTTTTTTTTTTTAATTTTTAGAGGACACTTCATACTGTTTTCCATAGTAGTAACGAATCATTTTGCATTCCCACCAACAGTACAGAAGCATTCCTTTTTCTCTACATCCTCACCAATACTTGTTATTACTTGTCTTTTTTTTTTTATATTAGCCATTCTGACTGCCACAGAGTAATGTCGCATTATGGCTTTGATTTGCATTTTTCTGATTAGTGAGTTTAGCATCTTTTTATGTGTCTGTTGGTTATCTATATGGTTTTTTTTGGAGAAATGTCTGTTCAGATCTTCTGATTTATTTTATTTTTTTTATCTTCTGATTTATTAATTGATTTTTTTCATATTGAGTTCTTATATGTTATGGGCATTAGCCCCCTGTTGGACATATCACTTCCAAATATCTTCTCCCATTCAGTTTCCCTTTTCATTTGCTGATGGTTTCCTTAATTGTGCAAAATGCTTTTGTTGGATGTAGTCCCATTTGTTTATTTTTGTTTTTGTTGTCCTTGCCTTATGAGATAGGCCCCCCAAATATTGCTAGGACTGATATCCAAGACCTTACTTCCTATATTTTCTTCCAGGAGTTCTATGGTTTCCAGTCTTACTTTAATTCTTTTTTTTTTTAAGATTATATTTATTTATTCATGAGACACACACACACACACACACACAGAGGCAGAGACACAGGCAAACGGAGAAGCAGGTTCCATGCAGGGACCCTGATGTGGGACTCGATCCTGGGACTCCAGGATCACACCCTGAGCTGAAGGGAGGTGCTCAATTGCTAAGCCACCCAGGTTTCCCTTACTTTAATTCTTTTATCTCTTTTTAGTTTATTTTCATATATGGCATTAAAAAAGTAGCACAGTTCCATTCTTTTGCATATTGTCCAGTTTTCCCAACACCATTTATTGAAAGACTATCTTTCCCCCTTTTAAAAATCTTGCCTCCTTTGTCACAGATTGATCATAAAAATGTGGCTTTAGGGCAGTCCGGGTGGCTCAGCGGTTTAGCGCCGCCTTCAGTCCAGGTCGAGCTCCTGGAGACCCGGTATCCAGTCCCACATCCAGCTTCCTGCATGGGGCCTGCTTCTCCCTCTGCCTGTGTCTCTGCCTCTCTCTGTGTGTGTTTCTCATGAATAAAATCTTTTTTAAAATGTGGCTTTATTTCTGAACTCTGTATTCTGTACCATTATCATACTGTTTTGAGCTTTGTAGTGCAGTTTGAAATCAGAAAGCATGATACATCTTGGTTTGTTGTTTCTTAGGATTTCTTTGGATATTCTGGGTATTTATAGTTTCATAAATATTTTAGTGTATTTTGTTCTAGTTCTATGAAAATGCCATTGTTATGTTGATGTGGATTTCATTGAATTTGTAGATTCAATGAGTAGTATGGCCATCTTAACAATATTAATTCTTCCAATCTATGAGCATGATATATCTTTGCATTTATTTCTGTCCTCTCCATTTCTTTAATCAATTTTTTTTTTAGTTTTCAGAGTACAGGTCTTTCATCTCTTGTTTAAATTTATTTTTGGGTTAATTTCATTCTTTTTGATGTGATTATGAGATTTTCTTAATTTCTCATTTTAATAGTTCATTATTAGTGTAGAAATGTAACAGATGTCTGTATATTAATTTTGAATTATGCAACTTTACTGAATTCATGTATTAGTTCTAATAGTTTTTACTAGAGTCTTTAGAATTTTCCATGTGTAGTATCAGGTAATCTGCAAATAGAGTTTTACTTCTTTTTCAATTTGGTTGCTTTTAATTTCTTTTTCTTGTCTGATTGCTGTAACTAAGATTTCCAGTTCTACATTGAATAAAAGTACCCAAAGTAAACATCCTCATCTTATTCCTGATCTTAGAGCAAACACTTGCAGATTTTCATTGTTGAATATGTTAGCTGTAAGTTTGTCGTTTATGGCCTGATAATGTTAAGGCATGTTCTATACTGACTTTGTTGAGGTTTTTATCATATTTGGATGTTGAAATTTATCAAATGTATTTTATGCATCTATTGAGATAATCATATGATTTTTATCCTTTTTGTTAATGTGACATATTGTATTGATTGATTTGTGAATATTGAAACATATTTGTATCCCCAGAACAAGTCCCACTTGACTATGGTGTATGATTATTTTAATGTATTGTTGAATTTGATTTTTCAACATCTTGTTAACTATGTTTTCAGCTATGTTCATCAGAGATATTGGATTGTAATTTTCTTTTTTTGTGGTGTATTTTTCTGGTTTTGGGATCAAGGTAATGTTGGCTTCATAGAATAAGCTCAGAGGCATTCCTTCCTCTTCAATTTTTGGAATAGTTTGAGAATAGGTATTACCATTTGTTTAAATGTTTATAGAATTCACCAATGAAGTTATCTTGTCCTGAGCATTTGTTTTTTGACCATCTTTTGATTACTGATTCAATTTTTTTTCATTACTAGGAATTGATCTGTTCAGATTTTCTATTTCTTCTTTATTGAGTATTGGGAGATTGTATGTTTCTAGAAATGTATCCATTTCTTGTAGGTTGCCCCATTTGTTAACATACAATTGTTCATTGTTGTCTTAAAGTCCTTTGTATTTCTGTGGCATCAATGATAATTTCTGTATTATTTATAATTTTATTGATTTGGGACCTCTTTTTTCTTGATGAGTATGGTTAATGACTTATCAATTTTGTTTGTCTTTTCAAAGAACTAACCCTTAGTATCATTGACTTTTTCCCATTTTTGTTTCTTTTTTTTCTTTTTTAAAAATATTTTTAATTGAAGTTTGATTTACCAACATATAGTATAACATCCAGTGCTCATCCCGTCAAGTGGCCCCCTTAAGGTATTCTGTGAAGAGGGAGAGTTTGACTTCTTCTTTGCCAATTTGAATGTCTTTTATTTCTTTCTTTTGTCTTATTGCTAAGGCTAGGACTTCTAAAACTATGTTGAATAACAGTGGTGAGAGTCAAGGTCCATGTCATGTTTCTGACCTTAAGGGAAAGGCTCTGAGTTTTTCCCCATTGAGAATGATATTTGCTATGGGCTTTTCATAGAGGGCTTTTAAGATGCTGAGGAATATCCCCTCTATCCCTACACTCTGAAGAGTTTTGATCAGGAATGGATGCTGTATTTTGTCAAATGCTTTCTCTGCATCTATTGAGAGGATCATATGGTTCTTATTTTTTCTCTTGTTGATATGATCTATCACGTTGATTATTTTATGAGTGTTGAACCAACCTTGCATCCCGGGGATAATCCCACTTGGTCGTGATGCCAACAAATTAAGGAATCTAGAAGAAATGGATGCATTTCTGGAAAACCACAAATTACCAAAACTGGAACAGGAAGAAATAGAAAACCTGAACAGGCCAATAACCAGGGAGGAAATTGAAGCAGTCATCCAAAA
This sequence comes from Vulpes lagopus, assembly GCF_018345385.1. NCBI lineage: Eukaryota > Metazoa > Chordata > Mammalia > Carnivora > Canidae > Vulpes > Vulpes lagopus. Next base: position 49,552,053 of record NC_054838.1, on the reverse strand, counting down.
CCTCCCAAGACACAAAAGTCCAGGGCCAGATGGCTTTCCAGGGGAATTCTATCAAACATTTAAAGAAGAAACCATACCTATTATACTAAAGCTGTCCCGAAGGATAGAAAGGGATGGAATACTTCCAAACTTGTTTTATGAGACTAGCATCATCTTGATTCCAAAACCAAAGACCCCACCAAAAGGGAGAATTATAGACCAATATTCCATTTTTGTTTCTATTTTATTTATTTCTGTTATCTTATTATTTACTCTCTTCTAGTAATTTTGGGCTTTTTTGTTCTTTTTCTAGTTCCTTTAGATATAAGATTAGATTGTTTGAGATTTTTCTTGTCTTGAGATATGTGTGTATTGCTATAAACTTTCCTCTTAAAATTGATTTTGCTGCCTTTGACAGATTTGGGGCTGTTGTGTTCCCATCTTCATTTGTCTGAAGGTATTTTTTTATTCCCTCTTTGATTTACTCCTTGACTCATTAGTTGTTTAGTATCATGTTGTTTACCTTCCATGTGTATTTTAAAGCCCAATTTTTAAAGCACTAATTCTGGTACTCATACATGCTTGGGAAACCTGAATGCAAGTTTTTTTTTAAATTTTTTTTTGCAAGTTTGAATCAAGCACATATCACACTATTTTGCCAATTGTCTATATATGTCCATTGCATCTGTTCTATTTCCAAACAACTTCAGAATACTTGGATATTGTGGGCTACTTACCCATCTTTTGTAAGAATGTTGAGTGGTAAATGTTTTATAAAGCTAAAGATAGTTGCTTTTAGGCATTCAGTCTTGTGAAATGAAACACTGAGTTTTGCCTCTCAAAGAATTAGGGGACTTTTGTAGCAGCATACCACTAATTTGTAAGTTTTTGTGGCTTGTTATTGAATATGGAATCTTTTAACTTGCTTTTGTTTTATTTCTTCCCAATGATTTCTTATTTCCTCAGAGGTAGGAATGTTTTCTTTGTCAAGAACAATAATGAAAGCAGAATGATGTTTTATAAATATATACTATCTGACCACATGCTTCAGAAATCAGGAAACTAAATAAACTGCCATTACTTTTTAAAAGTTGGATGACTAAACAGTATAATTAGGTTCTCCATGTACTACTCATAAAGGATGATGTCTTATTAATTAATAATCATCGTAAAAAGTAGTACATCAGCTCTAGGGGGAAATAAAAGGACTTTTTATCTTAAGTAAAGTTTTCAAATCATAAAAAAGAAACCTAATTGGTGTGGTTAGAAAATAAATCCCATATTGAAATTCAATACTAGCATACCTAAAGTGATTTTTTTTTTCTGAAAGGTCAAATCTGAGGGGGTGGTGAAGATATGGGAGACATGTAGAGAACACAGTTCCAAGCAGCCTTTGCTCTTTTTATGACCCTACAAAATCATTGTAGAAATATGTCATTCGAACCCAAAAACAAGACATAAAAATACTCTCCTTTGCTCTAACCTCCAGACAACTGAAGAGTGACGTTTATGATTCTTTCAGAAATCCATGATTCACTTGGATGAATCATAGGTCAACAGAAACTGTCAAGTTTTCTGAACCAGGCTGGGACAGAGTAGTCCACATTTCAGACCTCCATCTGGGAAACACTACTAGATTCATCTTGAGTCCAGTTGGATGCTTTTGTATGTTCCCCATCATCCAGCTTTTTCCTTACCACCCTGCCCTAAGTTTTACTCTGGGTCCTATCCCTTACACTATGCATTCCAGCAAGACTGAAAAAACATTACAGCATAACTAGTTTTCTTCCCCTTGTCAATGTTCTAAGAGGAGTCTTCATTTGAATTATTTAGCTCTTGGGGATCCCTGGGTGGTGCAGCGGTTTGGCGCCTGCCTTTGACCCAGGGCACGATCCTGGAGACCCGGGATCGAATCCCATGCCCGGCTCCCGGTGCATGGAGCCTGCTTCTCCCTCTGCCTGTGTCTCTGCCTCTCTCTCTCTCTCTCTGTGTGACTTTCATAAATAAATTTAAAAAATTAAAAAAAAAGAATTATTTAGCTCTTGTGTTAACTCTGGAACCATTGTGTGGTTAAGATAATGTAGACAAAATAAGAAGTTAGGGAGGGGTGAAATAATACCTATATTACATATTATTATAATATTACTTGGGAAGAAATTATCCTCCCAAAATATAATTTTTTTCCTGAGGGAATAGGGAGGCAACTCTGTGGTATGATTTATTCTATAGAGCCCTTACCCAGTGGATCAGGCCAGAAAGTAGAGTTTAACTAAAACACATCCTTGCTCAGCTCTATATACTTTGTTATTTTGCTTTCCTTTACTGGTTCTTCCTGAAGAACACTCCCTGAGTGTATACATGCACCTCAACCCCTGCCTCAGGCTCTGTTTTTAAGGGTCCTAAACAGAATCAATGTCTAAAAATGGACTCCTAGGAGTTTTGCTATGTGTTTTGTGACTTGCTATAATTCCCAGCTTTTTGGTATTAGCATTTTGTTTGTTCTGTTATATTGTTATATTGTTAGACTTAAGGACAAAAACAATAAGGCCTAGATTGTTCATATTGCAATGATATTTTCTGAGTTCCACCAAATGTACCTTACCTACTCTGTAGATCTTCTTACATGCCATTCCCTAGTTCTAGGACAATTTTCAACCTATTTTTTGTCTAGAAAACTCTAATTTATCCTGTTAATCTTCTCCCAAGAAATCTTCCCAGATTGTCCCCACCCTGTCCTCCTAAATCTGTGTTATGTGTATTCCTATAACAGTCTGTACCTCTTCTGGTCATGATATCAACTCAAGAATGATATGAGCTAAATTTATTTTGGTCATGTCAAAACTCCCAGGATCTAGCATAGTACTTGACACAAAACAGGACTGTAATTTTAAATTTAAAATGAGTGAATGTATGAATGCTAACAAAATGAAAGATATGTTGAGTGGTATTTTTATTATTTGATATCTAGAATAGTCTTGGACATAGTATATGCTTGGAGCAATTTTTCTCACCAGGTAGACAACTGTACTCTATCCCATATCTAGCTTCTACCAGGTCCTTTTCTACCATCTTTTCAAAATAATGTTTCAGATGGAGGGAAGCTGTTCCATATTGCACTTAGAAAGAACTTGAGTTAAGATCACTGAACTGTAAGACGCTTGATCGAAGAGAGTATGTCTTATTTATCTCTTTATTCTAAACTGTCACAATGCAAGGCAAACAGAAAATGTTCAAGAAATATTAAATAGGAAAATTATTTTAGTTCTCTGGAATATGGTTTAGTGCCAAATAAACATTAAAAATAAACTTTGAAACCTGACTTTACTACCTATGTTTTTCATTGCTACTTCTTAATACTGTGTTCACTTTCCTCTAGAATCAACTAACTTTCTTACTCTATTGCCAGTCACATCTCCATGTCTCCATATATGTTACTCTCATTATATAGAACAACTTCCATATCTCCAATGTGCATCCAAAACCCACAGAGTCCACTAAAACCCTCAGTTGATTCAGGAGGCTTTCTTTCCCAGACTCTTCCAACTCTTGTTGACCTTCTTCTTCAGATTTCATAAAACTAAAAACCACAAAAATGTCATTTCCTCTAGGGCAGAAGCTCTCTTTTATACACTGGGAATGCAGAATGCCCCCCCCCTTGGAACACTAGACACTGTCCAGAACAAAATTGACACACAATAAATGTTCCTTGATTTTTTAATAAGTCAGTATAGCAGAGTGGGGTGAAGTAAAAATTCTTTCATCACTTTCTGTAGTCTAGAGCTAAATTTAAGGTTAAAGAAAAGAAGGTTGGGACTAGAAGCATTTAATGGCAGTGAATATAAGGAAATTTACAAATTTGCCTAATAGACTGTGTGGCTTAATATATTATTTTTTTCTTTATAAAAAAGTTTTAAGTTCCAGTTAGTTAACATACAGTGTAATATTAGTTCCTTGTGTACAACATAGTGATTAACACTTACATACAGCTCCACGCAAAGGGGCCTGTGTGGCTCTGGGAGCAGCCCGAGCAGTGGCTCCATGCAGAGGGGGCTGCGCAGGCCTGGGAGCGCGATTCCAGTGGCACAGGCCGTGGAGCCCAGGGCGCTGGGGGACTCAGCTCAGGATCCAGCGCTCCCCCCTGGACAGGCAGAGGCCGGGAGGATACAGGGAAGCAAGGACGCTCCTACCACTGGGCGGCCCCAAGCTGCGCAGATCGGCACCCCCCACCCTCCGAGAGCATCCAGGCCCCTGAGGACTGGGAGCTGTGGTAGTTACTGGGGGAGCTGACTCCAGAGCTGGAGAGCTGGCTCCCACCACTGTTGTTGTTCCTCCTGGTGTCACCTTGTACCTGGGACTGAGCAGGGGCCTCACAGGATAACAGCTCCCACTGAGCCTGTGCACCTGGCAGGGGGCGGGGCAGGTCCCCCAGGTACACACACCTGAGAAACAGCACAGCAGGCCACTCCCCCAGAAGACCAGCTGGAAGGGCAGGGGAAAAGCAAGTTATTGACCAAGCAGTGCTGGAAAGTTCGAGGGGAAGTCGAGGGATTTACAGTATATAGAATCAGAGGATACTCTCCCTTGCTTTTTGTTTTCTGTCCCCCACCCTTTTTTTCTCTTTTTCTACTTTTTCCAGTACAACTTGTTTTTGGCCACTTTCCACTGAGCAAAATGACTAGAAGGAAAAACTCACCTCAAAAGAAAGAATCAGAAAGTCCTCTCTCCCACAGAGTTTCAAAATTCAGATTACAATTCAATGTCAGAAAGCCAATTCAGAAGCAGAATTATAAAGCTACTGGTGGCTCTAGAAAAAAGCATAAAGGGGGATCCCTGGGTGGCGCAGCGGGTTTAGCGCCTGCCTTTGGCCCAGGGCGCGATCCTGGAGACCCGGGATCGAATCCCACATCGGGCTCCCGGTGCATGGAGCCTGCTTCTCCCTCTGACTGTGTCTCTGCCTCTCTCTCTCTCTCTCACTGTGTGCCTATCATAAATAAATAAAAATTAAAAAAAAAAGAAAAAAGCATAAAGGACTCGAGAGACTTCATGACTGCAGAATTTAGATCTAATCAGGCAGAAATTAAAAATCAATTAAATTAGATGCAATCCAAACTGGAGGTCCTAACGACGAAGGTTAACGAGGTATAGAAGAATGAGTGAATGACATAAAAGACAAGTTGATGGCAAGGAAGGAAGCTGAGGAAAAAAGAGAAAAACAATTAAAATGTCATGAGGATAGGTTAAGGGAAATAAATGACAGCCTCAGAAGGAAAAATCTATGTTTAATTGGGGTTCCAGGGGGCACCAAAAGAGGCAGAGGACCAGAAAGTATATTTGAACAAATCTTATCTGAGAACTTCCTTAACTTGGGAAGGGAAACAGGCATTCAGATCCAGGAGATAGATCCCCTCCTAAAATCAATAAAGACCTCTCAACACATCGACATTTAGTGAAACTTGTAAATTCCAAAATAAAGAGAAGATCCTTAAAGCAGCAAGAGACAAGAGATCCCTAACTTATATGGGGAGAAGTATTAGATTAAGAGCAGACCTCTCCACAGAGACCTGGCAGGCCATAAAGGGCTGGAAGGATACATTCAGGGCACTAAATGAGAAGAACATGCAGCCTAGAATACTTTGTCCAGCAAGGCTCTCATTGAGAATAGAGGGAGAAATAAAGAGCTTTCAAGATAGGCAGAAACTGAAAGAATATGTGATCACCAAACCAGCCCTGCAAGAAATATTAAGGGGGACTCTGTAAAAGAAAGAGGAAGTCCAGGGAAACAGTCCACAAAAACAGGGACTGAATAGGTATCATGATGACACTAAATTCATATCTTTCAACAGTAACTCTGATCGTTAATGGGCTTAATGACCCAATCAAAAGGCGCAGGGTTTCAGACTGGATAAAAAAGCCAGACCCATCTATTTGCTCTCTACAAAAGATTCATTTCAGATGTAAGGACACCACAGCCTGAAAAAAAGGTTGGAGAACCATTTACCATTCAAATGGTCCTCAAAAGAAAGCAGGGGTAGCCATCCTTATATCAGATAATTAAAGTTACCCCGAAGACTGTAGTGAGAGATGAAGAGGGACACTATATCATACTTAAAAGATCTATCCAACAAGAGGACCTAACAATCATAAATATATATGCCCCGAATGTGGGAGCTGCCAAGTATATCAATCAATTAATAACCAAAGTTAAGACATACTTAGATAATAATACACTTATACTTGGTGACTTGAACACAGTGCTTTCTACAATCTAAGCACAACATCTCCAAAGAAACAAGAGCTTTAAATGATACACTGGACCAGATGGATTTCACAGATATTTATAGAACTTTACATCCAAACTCAACTGAATACACATTCTTCTCAAGTGCACATGGAACTTTCTCCAGAATAGACCACATACTAGGTCACAAATCAGGTCTTAACTGATACCAAAAGATTGGGATCATGCCCTGCATATTTTCAGACCATAATGCTTTGAAACTAGAACTAAATCACAAGAAGAAATTTGGAAGGATTTCAAACATGTGGAGATTAAGGACCATCCTGTTGAGAGATGAAAGGGTCAACCAGGAAATTAGAGAAGAATTAAAAAGTTTCATGGAAACTAATGAGAAGGAAGATACAACAGTTCAAAATCTTTGGGATACAGCAAAAGAAGTCTTCAGGGGGAAAATACATCACAATACAGGTATCCATCCAAAATTGGAAAGGACTCAAATACAAAAGCTAACCTTGCACCTAAAGGAGCTGGAGAAAAAACATCAAATAGATCCTACACCCAGCAGAAGAAGAGAATTAATAAAGATTCGAGAAGAACTCTATGAATTAGATACCAGAAGAACTGTGGAACAGATCAGCAGATACTAAGCATTTTTTCATGTGTCTATTGGTCATATGCCTTCTTTGTAAAAATGTCTATTCATGTCTTTTGCCCATTTTTAACTGGTTTATTCATTTGGGTTTTTAAAAATAACTTCTTTATATATTTGGAATACTAACCCTTTATTGGATATGTCATTTGTAAATACCTTCTCCCATTACATATATTACTTTTAGTTTTTTTTATTGTTCCTTCACTGTGCCAAAGCTACTTATTTTGATGAAGTCCCAATAGTTCATTTTGCTTTTGTTTCCCTTGCCTCAGGAGATATATTTAGAGATGTTTCTATGACCAATGTCAAAGATGTTACAACCTGTAAATCCTTTAGGATTATGATGTTTTCCTGTCTCACATTTAGGTCTTTTATCCATTTTGAATTTATTTTTGTGTATGGTGTAACGGTATGGTCAAGTTTCATTCTTTTGCATGTTGCTGTCCAGTTTTCCAACACTATTTCTTGAAGAGCTAGTATTTTTCACATTGGATATTCATTCCTGTTTTTTAAAAGATTCATTAACATGTGGTTGAGGACTTACCTCTGCCTTTTTTATTGTGTTTTATTGATCTATGTGTCTTTTTGTGTGCCATTATACTGTTTTGATCACTATGGCTTTGTAACATACCTTGAAGTACAGATTTGTGATGCCTCCAGCTTTACTTTCCCAAGGTCTTTGGCTATTCTTTTGTGGTTCCATACATACTTTAGGATTATTTGTTCTAGCTCTGTGAAAAACTCTGGTGGTTTTTGATGAAGATTGCATTCATGGTATAGGTTGCTTTGGGTAGTATAGATGTTTGTTCTTCTAATCCACGACTGTAGAATGTCTTTTCATTTTTCTTCAATATCTTTCATCAGTGTTTTTTACTTTTAGAGTACAGGTCTTTCACCTCTTTGGTTAGGTTTTGAAATAGTTGGAGAAGAATAGGTATTAAGTCTTCTTTACATGTTTAGTAGTACTTACCTGTGAAGTCGCTGGTCCTGGATTTTTGGCTTTGGGGAGTTTTTTTTTTAAGGCTTTATTTATTCATGAGAAATACACACAAAGAGAGGCAGAGACACAGGTAGAGGAAGAAGTGGGACTCAATCCCAGGACCTCAGGATTGCGACCTGAGCCAAAGGAAGATGTCCAACCACTGGGCCACCAAGGTGCCCTGGGAGATTTTTTAGTACTGATTAAATTTCATTGCTAGTAATCAGTATGTTCGAATGTTCTGTTTCTTTCTGATTCAGTTTTTGAAAGCTATTGTTTCTAGGAATTTATCCATTTCTTCTAGGTTGTCCAATATGTTGGAATGTAATTTTTCATAATATTCTTTTAGAAATCCATTGTATTTCTGTGGCCTTGGTTGTTATTTCTCCTTCATTCATGATTAAGAGAATCTGTTTAAACATTAACTAAGGTCCTTTGCTAGGTTCATAAATATTTGCAATGATTATATATTTTGCTAGATTGTTCCTTTTATCATTATGTAGTGTCTTTCTTTGTCTCTTGTTACAGTCTTTGTTCTTTGTTTTAAAATCTATTTTTTCTAATATGAATATTGCTACCCAGGCTTTCTTTTCACTTTCATTTGCATGTTTAATATTTTTCCATCCCTTCACTTTCAGTCTGCATGTGTTTTTAGGCCTGAAGTGAGTCTCTTCTAGGTAGCATGTAGATAGGTCTTGTTTCTTTACCCAGGCAGTCACCCATATCTTTATATCAGAACAATTATTTCCATTTACATTCAAAGCAATTATTCATAGGTATGTCCTTATGCCATGTTGCTATTTGTTTTATTGGGTTCTTTTTGAAGTTCTTCTGTTTCTTTCTTCTCTTGCTAAGAGAACTAAACTTTAACATCACCCATATAAGATAGGCACTAAGAACATATCAATTTTACAGCTGAGGAAACTGAGGCTTATATAAGGCTTATATTTTCCTCTCTGAGGAAACAAAGAGGTTATATAAATTACCAAAAGTCATGCAGCTGGAAAGTGATAATCCAGCATCCAAACAAGTAAATCTGATTTCGCCTAATAATCCATTATAAAATGCTGCTGAAAATTTTTTGGTATCTAGGTCATAATATTTAACATTCCTTGTAATTTTTTACTCTTTTCACATTTCCAGAAGTTTGGTTCTTCAAGCATTTCAACATCTGTATATTTTTCCAAGGCTTCTAAAAGAGGCTATCATATTGGGTGTCCATTTACCTGTGATTGATTTACCGTTTCTAATTATAAAGTCCTAGATGGAGTTATTGAAGCAAAGGAGAGAGGCAGTTGTCACCCTGCTTGTCATTTTTAATCCAATCATGGGCCTACCTCCATTTACCCTTTCCTAATTTCCATTTACTTCACAAGACTTTTGCATTTTCATTAGAAGTTCTACCAGGCTCCTGTTGTAATTTTTGCTACTTTTTTTTTTTTAGTGTCAATTACATGCCTCTGATCATTAAACATATATCTAGTGTTTTTGTGTGCCAATACTACACTAGAACTTGAGGGTTCAAAGATAAAAATGGTATAGCCCTTGTCCTTGAGGAGCTTTCAGTTTAGTAATAGAAAAAAAGTCACCTAGAAAATAACGTGATACTGCAGATAGGTTGCTTCCTATTTTACAGAGTGCATAGAGGTCTTCTTTTACTTGGAACTCTCAATTCCAAATCCATCCTAACATTCAGAAGAATAATTAGCCCTCCTCTCCTCTAAGGTTCATTTTTTTTTCACCACTGAAAATAATACACCAAAATGATGACAAAAACTAATTCTCTGGATGTGAGAGTACAGAAGATTTACGCTTTCTTCTTAATAATTTTATGTACATTGTGCATTTTTCACAATAAGTAGTGGACCTTTAAAATGTCTAGAGCTTGTGTTGGACTAACTAATATTCTCTCCTTCAACCTCAGTTATATGTCAAGAAGCAATGCTGAGAGAGCTGCCTGTCTTGGGAGTACATACTTCTGCCCACAGCCAAACTTTTGTTCAAATTTTCCTTGGGTTTAAATTATATCATAGTGAGAGTGTCTTTTAGTTTTATTAGAATTTGTCCTGCCACTTGGTCACATCTTTCCATTAGGCCATTTTCTTCTACTGGCTCATATTGGCTCATATGTTTTGTGTGATCATAGTTCATAGCTTTCTTCAGATTATGTTCACAGTATCATTAACACTTAGGTCACAACAGCTATTTTTCCCCTTAAATTGCCTTTTTTCCATTTATTACTGTCCTTTGAAAATTCTAAATTCTGGAAACAGTAACTAATGTTTTTAGGGCCAATGAATAGAAATAACAAGATCAAATCAATAAAAAATTTCTAAATTTTATTTTGAAGCTAATCAATGTAATATTAGAAGTCTAGTACTCAACTAGTCATTGCTTTATCTTTCTCTATGGGTCCTGAGGCTTGAAGTATTAAGGCATTATTGTGTCTATTGTTTTGTAATTTATACTAAGTTGCCTAAAATCCCTAGGCGAGGAATCACTTATCCACCTCTTGGTCTTTTTTTTTTTTTTAATTTAAGTTCAACTTGTGAACATATAGTATAACACCCGGTGCTTATATCATCAAGTGACCTCCTCAGTGCCCATCACGCAGTTAACCGAACCCCCCATGCCCACCTCCCCTTCCACAATCCTATGTTCATTTCTCAGAGTTAGGAGTCTCTCATGGTTTGTCCCTTTCTCTAATTTTTCCCATTCACTTCTTATACATTCCCCTATAATCCCTTTCACTATTTCTTATATTCCCCATAAGAGTGAAACCATATGATGATTACCCTTCTCTGACTTACTTACTTCACTCAGCATAATACCATCCAGTTCCATCCACATGACAAAAAATGGTGGGTATTTGTCCTTTCTGATAGCTGATTAATATTCCATAGTATATATAGACCACATGTCCAGTCAACTGTCAAAGGACATTGTGGCTACTTCTACAGTTTGGCTATTGTGGCCATTGCTGAGATAAACATTGGGTGAAGGTGCCTCGAATTTCACTACATCTGTATCTTAGGAGTAAATACCCAGTAGTGCAATAGCTGGGTAATAGAATAGCTCTATTTTCAACTCTTTGAGGAACCTCCACACAGTTTTACAGAATGGTTGTACTACTTTGCATATCTACCAATAGTGCGAGAGGGTTACCCTTTCTCCACATCCTCCTCAATATTTGTTGTTTCCTGTCTTGTTAATTTTTGCCAATGTCACTGGTGTGAGGTGGTATCTCATTGTAGTTTTTTTCTTTTTTAAAATTTTTATTTATTTATGATAGTCACACACAGAGTGAGAGAGAGAGAGAGAGAGAGAGAGAGAGAGAGAGAGAGAGAGGCAGAGACACAGACAGAGGGAGAAGCAGGTTCCATGCACCAGGATCCGACGTGGGATTCGATCCCGAGTCTCCAGGATCACGCCCTGGGCCAAAGGCAGGCGCCAAACCGCTGCGCCACCCAGGGATCCCCTCAGTGTTGTTTTGATTTGTATTTTTCTGATAACAAGGGATCCGGAGCATTTTCTTATGTGCTTGTTAGCCATGTCTATGTCTTCCTCTGTGAAATTTCTGTTCATGTCTTCTACCCATTTCATGATTGGATTGTTTGTTTCTTGGGTGCTGAGTTTAATAAGATCCTTATAGATCTTGGATACTAGCCCTTCATCTGATATGTCATTTGGAAATATCTTCTCCCATTCTGTAGGTTGTCTTTTAGTTTTATCGACTGTTTATTTTGTGGTGCAGAAGCTTTTTATCCTGATGAAGTCCCAATAGTTAATTTTTGCTTTTGTTTCCCTTGCCGTCATAGATGTATCTTCCAAGAAGTTACTGTGGACAAGTTAAAAAGGTTCCTGCCTGTGTCCTCCTATAGGATTTTGATGGATTCCTGTCTCACATTTAAATCTTTCAACAATTTTGAGTTCTCTTCGTGTATGGTGTAACAGAATAGTCTAGTTTCATTCTTCTGCATGGGGCTGTCCAGTTTTGCCAAAACCACTTATTGAAGACTTTTTCCAGTGTATATTCTTTCCTGCTTTGTCAAATATTAGTTGAACATAGAGTTTAGGGTCTATTTCTGGGTTCTCTATTCAGTTCCATTGATCTATGTGTGTGATTTGTGCCCGTACCACACCATCTTGATCATCACAGATTTGTAATATGGCTTGAAGTCAGGCATTGTGATGTCCCCAGCAATGTTTTTATTTTTCAATATTCCTCTGATTATTCGGGGCCTTTTCTAATTCCATACAAATCTTAAAGTCAACAACCCTGTCGTGTTCCTGGTCTTAGGGGAAAGGCTCTGAGTTTTTCCCCTTTGAGAATGATATTTGCTATGGGCTTTTCATAGAGGGCTTTTAAGATGCTGAGGAATGTCCCCTCTATCCCTACACTCTGAAGAGTTTTGATCAGGAATAGATGCTGTATTTTGTCAAATGCTTTCTCTGCATCTATTGAGAGGATCATATGGTTCTTGATTTTTCTCTTTTTGATATGACCTATCATGTTGATTGTTTTAGGAGTGTTGAACCAACCTTGCATCCTGGGGATAATCCCACCTGGTCATGGTGAATAATCTTCTTAATGTACTGTTGGATCCTATTGGCTAGTATCTTGTGGAGAATTTTTGCGTCTGTGTTCATCAGGGATATTGGTCTATAATTCTCCTGTTTGGTGGGGACTTTGGATTGGAATTAAGGTGATGTTGGTCTCATAAAATGAGTTTGGAAGTATTCCATCCCTTTCGATCTTTCAGATCAGCATTAGTAGAATAGGTATTGTTTCTTCTTTAAACTTTTGAAAGAATTCCCTTGGGAAGCCATATGGCCCTGGGCTTTTGTGTCTTGGGAGGTTTCTGATGACTACTTCAATTCCCTCCCTAGTTACTGACCTGTTCAGGTTTTCTATTTCTTTCTGTTCCAGTTTTGGTAATTTGTGGTTTTCCAGAAATGCGTTCATGTCTTCTAGATTGCCTAATGTATTGGCGTATAGCTGCTCATAATACATTTTTAAAATCTTTTGTATTTCCTTGGTATTGGATGTGATCGCTCCTTTTTCATTCGTGATTTTATTAATTTGAGTGTTTTCTTTGTAATAAGGCTGGCTAATGGTTTATCCATCTTATTAATTTTTTCAAAGAACCAACTCCTGGTTTTGCTTATCTGTTCTACAGTTCTTCTGGTCTCTATTTCATTGAGTTCTGCTTCAATATTTATTAACTCTCTTCTGCTCACTGTAGGTTTTACTTGCTGTTCTTTCTCCAGTTCCTTTAGCTGCTACGTTAGCTTGTGTATTTGAGGTTTTTTTTCTCAATATTTTGATGGATGCTTGTATTGCGATGTACTTCCCTCTCAGGACTGCTTTGGCTGTATCCCAAAGATTTTGAACAGTTGCATCTTAATTCTCATTAGTTTCAATGAATCTTTTTAATTCTTCTCTAATTTCCTGGTTGACCCATTCATCTTTTAGCAGGATGTTCTTTAACCTTCATGTGTTTGAATTTCTTCCAAATTTCTTCTTGTGATTGAGTTCTAGTTTCAAAGCATTGTGCTCCGAAAATATGCAAGGGACATTCCCAATCTTTTGGTATTGGTTGAGACCTGATTATTGACCCAGTATGTGGTCTGTTCTGGAGAAAGTTCCACATGGACTTGAGAAGAATGTGTATTCATTTGCATTCAAATGGAAAGTTCTGTATATACCTGTGAAATCCATCTGGTCTAGTTTATCACTTAAAGCTTTGGTTTCTTTGGTTTTGTTATGCTTAGAATATCTGTCATTTGCAGAAAGTGTTGAAGTCTCCTACCTTTAGTATATTATTATCCAAGTATGTCTTTACCTTGGTTATTAATTGATATACTTGGCAGATCCCACATTAGGGGCATAAATATTCATGATTGTTAGGTCTTCTTGTTGGACAGACCCTTTAAGTATAATATAGTGTCCCTCCTCAACTGTTGCTATGGTCTTTGGTACAAACTTTAGCTTATCTGAATTGAGTATCGCTACTTCAGCTTTCTTTTGTGTATCATTGGAATGGTAAATGTTTCTCCATCCCTTCATTTTCAGGCTATAGGTGTCCTTATGTCTAAAATGAGTCTCTTCGGAGAGCCCCAGAGTTACTGCGGGGGCTGAATCCAGGTTTCCAGAGCTGCCTAGCCATTGTGGCAGTTCCTCCTGGGGCCTCACAGGGTAAACAACCCCCACTGAGCCCTGCACCAGGCAGGGGGCAGAGCAGCTCCCCCAAGTGCTAACACCTGAAAATCAGCACAACAGGCCCCTCCCCCAGAAGACCAGCTAGACGGACAAGTTCCAGAGGAAGTCAAGGGACTTAAAGTATATAGAATCAGAAGATACTCCCCCATGTTTTTTGTTTTTTTTTCTTTTCTTTTTTTTCTTTCTTTTTGATTTCTGATTGCTTCCCCCACCCCTTTTTTTCACCTTTCTTTTGTTCTCTTTCTCTTTTTCTTCTCTTTTTTCCCTTTTTTCTCCTTTCTCTTTTTTATTTTTCTCTTTTCTTTCCTTCTCTCTCTCTCTTTTTCTCCTTTTCCCAATACAACTTCTTTTTGGCCACTCTGCACTGAGCAAAATGGACTAGAAGGAAAACCTCACCTCAAAAGAAAGAATCAGAAACAGTCCTCTCTCCCACAGAGTTACAAACTCTGGATTACAATTCAATGTCAGAAAGCCAATTCAGAAGCACTACTATACAGCTACTGGTGGCTCGAGAAAAAAGCATAAAAGACTCAAGAGACTTCATGACTGCAGAATTTAGATCCATTCAGGCAGAAATTAAAAATCAATTAAATGAGATGCAATCCAAGCTAGAAGTCCTAACAACGAGGGTTAACGAGGTGGAAGAACGAGTGAGTGACATAGAAGACAAGTTGATGGCAAAGAGGGAAACTGAGGAAAAAGAGACAAACAATTTAGAGACCATGAAGACAGATGAAGGGAAATAAACGACAGCCTGAGGAAGAAAAACCTACGTTTAATTGGGGTTCCCAAGAGTGCCGAAAGGGCCAGAGGGCCAGAATATGTATTTGAAAAAATCAGAGCTGAAAACTTTCCTAATCTGGGAAGAGAAACAGGCATTCAGATCCAGGAAATAGAGAGACCCCCACCTAAAATCAATAAAAACCGTTCAACACCTGGACATTTAATAGTGAAGCTTGCAAATTCCAAAGATAAGGAGAAGATCCTTAAAGCAGCAAGACACAAAAAGGCCCTGACTTTTATGGGGAAGAGTATTAGGGTAACGGCAGACCTCTCCACAGAGACCTGGCAGGCCAGAAAGGCCTGGCAGGATATATTCAGGGTCCTAAATGAGAAGAACATGCAACCAAGAATACTTTATCCAGCAAGGCTCTCATTCAGAATGGAAGGAGAGATAAAGAGCTTTCAAGACAGGCAGGAAAAGAAAGAATATGTGACCTCCAAACCAGCTCTGCAAGAAATTTTAAGGGGGACCCTTAAAATTCCCCTTTAAGAAGAAGTTCAGTGGAACAATCCACCAAAACAAGGACTGAATAGATATCATGATGACCCTAAACTCATATCTGTCAATAGTAACTCTGAACGTGAACGGGCTTAATGACCCCATCAAAAGGCGCAGGGTTTCAGACTGGATAAAAAAGCAGGACCCATCTATTTGCTGTCTACAAGAGACTCATTTTAGAAGGACACCTACAACCTGAAAATAAAAGGTTGGAGAACCATGTACCATTCAAATGGTCCTCAAAAGAAAGCAGGGGTAGCAATCCTTATATCAGATAAACTAAAATTTACCCCAGAGACTATAGTGAGAGATGAAGAGGGACACTATCTCATATTCAAAGGATCTATCCAACAAGAGGACTTCACAATCCTCAATATATATGCCCCGAATGTGGGAGCTGCCAAATATTTAAACCAATTAATAACCAAACTGAAGAAATACTTTACTTGGTGACTTCAATCTAGCTCTTTCTACCCTCGATAGGTCTTCTAAGCACAACATCTCCAAAGAAACGAGAGCTTTAAATGATACACCGGACCAGATGGATTTCACAGATATCTACAGAACTGTACATCAAAACTCAACTGAATACACATTCTTCTCAAGTGCACATGGAACTTTCTCCAGAATAAACCACATACTGGGTCACAAATCGGGTCTGAACCGATACCAAAAGATCGGGATAGTCCCCTGTATATTCTCAGACCATAATGCCTTGAAATTAGAACTAAATCACAACAAGAAGTTTTGAAGGACCTCAAACACGTGGAGGTTAAGGACCATCCTGCGAAAAGATGAAAGGTTCAACCAGGAAATTAAGGAAGAATAAAAAGATTCATGGAAACTAATGAGAATGAAGATACAACCGTTCAAAATCTTTGGGATGCAGCAAAAGCAGTCCTGAGGGGGAAATACATCACAATACAAGCATCCATTCAAAAACTGGAAAGAACTCAAAACAAAAGCTCAGCTTACACATAAAGGAGCTAGAGACAAAACAGCAAATGGACCCCACGCCCAGCAGAAGAAGATAGTTAATTAAAATTCGAGCAGAACTCAACGAAATCGAGACAAAAAAAAAACTGCGGAACAGATCAACAGAACCAGGAGTTGGTTCTTTGAAAGAATGAATAAGATAGATAAACCATTAGCCAGCCTTATTAAAAAGAAGAGAGAGAAGACTGAAATTAATAAAATCATGAATGAGAAAGGAGAGATCACTACCAACACCAAGGAAATACAAACGATTTTAAAAACATATTATGAACAGCTCTACGCCAATAATTTAGGCAATGTAGTAGAAATCCTGGAATTCCTGGAAGAATTCCTGGAAAGCCACAAACTACCAAAACTGGAGCAGGAAGAAATAGAAAACCTGAACAGGCCAATAACCAGGGAGGAAATTGAAGCAGTCATCAAAAACCTCCCAAGACACAAGAGTCCAGGGCCAGATGGCTTCCCAGGGGAATTCTATCAAACATTTAAAGAAGAAATCATACCTATTCTACTAAAGCTGTTTGGAAAGATAGAGAGAGATGGAGTACTTCCAAATTCGTTCTATGAGGCCAGCATCACCTTAATTCTGAAACCAGACAAAGACCCCACGAAAAAGGGGAATTACAGACCAATATCCTTGATGAACATGGATGCAAAAATTCTCAACAAGATACTAGCCAGTAGGATCCAACAACACATTAAGAAAATTATTCACCATGACCAAGTAGGATTTATCCCCGGGACACAAGGCTGGTTCAACACTCATAAAACAATCAATGTGATTCATCATATCAGCAAGAGAAAAACCAAGAACCATATGATCCTCTCATTAGATGCAAAGAAAGCATTTGACAAAATACAGCATCCATTCCTGATCAAAACCCTTCAGAGTGTTGGGATAGAGGGAACTATCCTCGACATGTTAAAAGCCATCTATGAAAAGCCCACAGCAAATATCATTCTCAATGGGGAAGCACTGGGAGCCTTTCCCCTAAGATCAGGAACAAGACAGGGATATCCACTCTCACCACTGCTATTCAACATAGTACTGGAAGTCCTCGCCTCAGCAATCAGACAACAAAAAGACATTAAAGGCATTCAAATTGGCAAAGAAGAAGTCAAACTCTCCCGCTTCCCCGATGACATGATACTCTACGTAGAAAACCCAAAAGCCTCCACCCCAAGATTACTAGAACTCATACGGCAATTTGGCAGTGTGGCAGGATACAAAATCAATGCCCAGAAATCAATGGCATTTCTATACACTAACAATGAGACTGAAGAAAGAGAAATTAAGGAGTCAATCCTATATACAATTGCACCCAAAAGCATAAGATACCTCGGAATAAACCTAACCAAAGAGGTAAAGGATTTATACCCTAAAAACTATAGAACACTTCTGAAAGAAATTGAGGAAGACACAAAGAGATGGAAAAATATTCCATGCTCATGCATTGGCAGAATTAATATTGTGAAAATGTCAATGTTCCCCGGGGCAATTTACACGTTTAATGCAATCCCTATCAAAATACCATGGACTTTCTTCAGAGAGTTAGAACAAATTATTTTAAGATTTGTGTGGAATCAGAAACGACCCCGAATAGCCAGGGGAATTTTAAAAAAGAAAACCATAGCTGGGGGCATCACAATGCCAGATTTCAGGTTGTACTACAAAGCTGTGGTCATCAAGACAGTGTGGTACTGGCACAAAAACAGACACATAGATCAATGGAACAGAATAGAGAACCCAGAAGTGGACCCTGAAATGTACGGCCATCTAATATTCGATAAAGGAGGAAAGACTATCCATTGGAAGAAAGACAGTCTCTTCAATAAATGGTGCTGGGAAAATTGGACATCCACATGCAGAAGAATGAAACTGGACCACTCTCTTTCACCATACACAAAGATAAACTCAAAATGGATGAGAGATCTAAATGTGAGACAAGATTCCATCAAAATCCTAGAGGAGAACACAGGCAACACCCTTTTTGAACTTGGCCACAGTAACTTCTTGCAAGATACATCCACGAAGGCAAAAGAAACCAAAGCAAAAATGAACTATTGGGACTTCATCAAGATAAGAAGCTTTTGCACAGCAAAGGATACAGTCAACAAAACTAAAAGACAACCTACAGAATGGGAGAAGATATTTGCAAATGACATATCAGATAAAGGGCTAGTTTCCAAAATCTATAAAGAACTTATTAAACTCAACACCAAAGAAACAAACAATCCAATCATGAAATGGGCAAAAGACATGAAGAGAAATCTCACAGAGGAAGACATGGACATGGCCAACATGCACATGAGAAAATGCTCTGCATCACTTGCCATCAGGGAAATACAAATCAAAACCACAATGAGATACCACCTCACACCAGTGAGAATGGGGAAAATTAACAAGGCAGGAAACAACAAATGTTGGAGAGGATGCGGAGAAAAGGGAACCCTCTTACACTGTTGGTGGGAATGTGAACTGGTGCAGCCACTCTGGAAAACTGTGTGGAGGTTCCTCAAAGAGTTAAAAATAGACCTGCCCTACGACCCAGCAATTGCACTGTTGGGGATTTACCCCAAAGATTCAGATGCAATGAAACGTCGGGACACCTGCACCCCGATGTTTCTATCAGCAATGGCCACAATAGCCAAACTGTGGAAGGAGCCTCGGTGTCCATCGAAAGATGAATGGATAAAGAAGATGTGGTTTATGTATACAATGGAATATTACTCAGCAATTAGAAACGACAAATACCCACCATTTGCTTCTACGTGGATGGAACTGGAGGGTATTATGCTGAGTGAAGTAAGTCAATCAGAGAAGGACAAACAGTGTATGTCCTCATTCATTTGGGGGATATAAATAATAGTGAAAGGAAGGGAGAAGAAATGTGTGGGAAATATCAGGAAGGGAGACAGAACATAAAGACTCCTAACTCTGGGAAATGAACTAGGGGTGGTGGAAGGAAAGGAAGGCGGGGGATGGGGATGAATGGGTGTCAGGCAATGAGGGGGGCACTTGACGGGGTGAGCACTGGGTGTTATTCTGTATGTTGGTAATTTGAACACCAATAAAAATTAATTTATTTAAAAAAATAAAAAAATGAGTCTCTTGCAGACAGTATTCATATGTGTCTCCCTTTTTTTCTAGTCTGATACCCTGCATCCTTCAATAATCTCATTTATCCCATTAGTTCAGAGTAGCTATTGAACGATATGAATTTATTGTCATCGTATTACCTATTCAGTCCCTGTTTTTGTGGTTTGTTTCTTTGGGCTTCCTCTTTCTTTTACAGGGTTCCCTATAGTATTTCTTGAAGAGGTGGTTGTGAAGTCACATATTCTTTCAGTTTTTGTCTATCCTGGAAGCTGTTTATCTCTCCTTCTATTCTGAATGAGAGCCTTGCTGGATAGAGTATTCTCGGCTGCATGTTCTTCTCATTTTGTTCACTGTATATATCATGCAAGCCCCTTCTGGCCTGCCAAATCTCTGTGAATATTTTTGATGTTAGTATTATGTTTCTCTCCAATAAGTTAAGAATCTCTTGTTTCAAGCTGCTTTTAGGATTTTCCCTCTATCTTTGAAATTTGCAAGTTTCACTATTAAATGTTGAGCGTTGAACAGTCTTTATTGATTTTTGGGGGTGTCCTCTCTTATCTCTTGGATCTCAATGCCTGGTTTATTCCCCAGATTATGGACCTTCCCAGCTATGATTTGTGGTCCTCTCTCTATCTCTCAGCTTCTTCTGGAATCCCAACTAGACGTAAATTCTTCCTTCTGAAGATATAATTTATTTCCCTAATCCTTTTCCTGGTGGGATCTTAATTCTTTTCCTTTTTTTCCTCAGCTTCCTTCCTTACCATCAACTTGTCTTCTATGTCATTTACTCTTTTTTCCACCACAGTAACCCTAGCAATTACGATATCCAGTTTTGATTGCATCTCATTTCATCTGTTTTTAATTCTGGCCTGATTAGATCTCAATTCTGCAGTAAAAAAGTCTCTAGTGTCATTTATGCTTTTTTCCAGAGACACCAGTAGCTTTATAATTGTACTTCTGAATTGAATTTCTGACATTATATTTAAATCTAAATTCTGTAACTCTGTGGCAGAGGGTATTGTTTCCAGTTTTCTTTTACGATGAATTCTTCCTTGTAGTCATTTTGTTCAATGTAGAGTTGCTGTATGTGCCGGATAAGTCAAGAATATCAACCAGAGGGTGGCCGGGGCCGGGGCGGGGGGTGGGCGGGCTAAGTGGTTTAGCGCCACCTTCAGCTCAGGGCATGATCCTGGAGTCCCGGGATTGAGTCCCATGTCAGGCTTCCTGCATGGAGCCTGCTTCCCCCTCTGCCTGTGTCTCTGCCTCTCTCTCTCTCTCTCTCTCTCTCTCTCTCTCTCTCTCTGTGTGTGTGTGTGTGTGTGTGTGTGTGTGATGAATAAATAAAATCTTTTAAAAAATAAAGAAAAGAGGAAAATGAGAGGGGAATGTGGGGGATGGTGGTGGTGAGGAAGTGGTAGTGGAGAGAGAATGTAGTCTATCTGAGGGCTCCTCGAGGGTGATTTTATTGGTTCTTAGTTTATTTTGTTCTGTATTTTAGAAGATGCTCAACCCCAATTTTATGTAAGCCACCAATACTTGTAAAAAGCTCCAACATTGACTATAAAAACAGAAACAAGATAAAAGAAGGGGCAGAATGGCAATGATGAGAAAATATAATCTCACAGAATGAACCAGCATGGTGTTCCACTTGTTTCTGGGTTCGCCACTTTTAGAAGGTACTAACTTCCACCATTGTAAAACAAAACAAGGTAGAAAAAAATTTTTAAAAAAGATAAACATAGAACAATGAGATACTCCTAACTCTGGGAAATGAACAAGGGGTGGTGGAAAGGGAGGTGGGCAGGGAGGTGGGGGTGACTGGGTGATGGGCACTGAGGGGGACACTTGATGGGATGAGCTCTGGGTGTTATTCTATATGTTGGCAAATTGAACACCAATAAAAAAAAAAGATAAACATATCGCATATATCTACCAAAATTAAATTGAATACATTGAAGGGATTCCAGAAACGAAAAATTTACTAATATATGTAATTGTAACAACATGAAAGTCAAAAGGGAAAAAACTTGTAAATGACGAGCTGATAAAATATTGTGGTTAAGGTGGGAAAAGAAAAAAAAATTGGAAATTTTTAGTCTGATATAAAAACAAATCGTAATGAAAAAAGAGGGAAAAAAGGACCCTCTTAGTTCTATATACTATTTTCCCTTGGTCCTGGAGATTTCCAGTGCTGCTGGGTTAAGAACTTGCTCTTCTCCTGTCCTTCCATCTGGTCTTCTGGGGAAGGGGTCTGCTGTGCTGATTCTCAGGTGTGTGTACCTGGGGGAGATGCCCCACCCCTGCCAGGTGCCAGGCTCAGTGGGAGCTGTTTACTCTGTGAGGCTTCTGTCCCCTGGTGGCCCCACCTCTCCCAGGAACAAAGTGACACAAGGAGGAACAACAACACTGGCAGTGGCCAGGTCTCCAGCTCTGTATTCAGCTCCCCATGAATGCAGTCTTGCAGTCCACACTGACCTAGGTGCTTCCGAGGGCAGGTGCAGGTGCACTGATCTTCACAGCTTGGGGGTGCCCAGTGGCAGGAAACTTCTTGCTTTCCTGTGCTCTCTCTGATTCTGCCTGTCCCAGGGGGATAGTAGGACCACTAACTTTGTCCTCTTGGGCTTCCTGGGATCCTGGGCCTTGTGCTTCTGGACCCATGCTCCCAGGGCCACCTCTCCTGAATGGAACGGGGTACAATCATCTCCATCCAGATCTGGCCCACCTAACTGACTGGCTTCTCCTAAATGCCCTGGAGTGATGCAGCGCCCCAGCCCTTTACTGACATCAGACATCTGTTTGGGGTGAGCTTTCCCTTGGTCACCCCTCCTCTTATAATGACTCCAGGATTCTTGACCCTTCACTGCCCCTCTTGCGATTCTTCCCTATTTCACTTTTCCGTCAGGGAAAACTCCAGTGCGGAGTTTAAAAGACAACCTACAGAATGGGAGAAGATATTTGCAAATGACATATCAGATAAAGGGCTAGTTTCCAAAATCTATAAAGAACTTATTAAACTCAACACCAAAGAAACAAACAATCCAATCATGAAATGGGCAAAAGACATGAAGAGAAATCTCACAGAGGAAGACATGGACATGGCCAACAAGCACATGAGAAAATGCTCTGCATCACTTGCCATCAGGGAAATACAAATCAAAACCACAATGAGATACCACCTCACACCAGTGAGAATGGGGAAAATTAACAAGGCAGGAAACAACAAATGTTGGAGAGGATGCGGAGAAAAGGGAACCCTCTTACACTGTTGGTGGGAATGTGACCTGGTGCAGCCACTCTGGAAAACTGTGTGGAGGTTCCTCAAAGAGTTAAAAATAGACCTGCCCTACGACCCAGCAATTGCACTGTTGGGGATTTACCCCAAAGATTCAGATGCAATGAAACGTTGGGACACCTGCACCCCGATGTTTCTATCAGCAATGGCCACAATAGCCAAACTGTGGAAGGAGCCTCGGTGTCCATCGAAAGATGAATGGATAAAGAAGATGTGGTCTATGTATACAGTGGAATATTACTCAGCAATTAGAAACGACAAATACCCACCATTTGCTTCAACGTGGATGGAACTGGAGGGTATTATGCTGAGTGAAATAAGTCAATCGGAGAAGGACAAACAGTGTATGTTCTCATTCATTTGGGGAATATGAATAATAGTGAAAGGGAATATAAAGGAAGGGAAAAGAAATGTTGGGAAATATCAGGAAGGGAGACAGAACATAAAGACTCCTAACTCTGGGAAACGAACGAGGGGTGGTGGAAGGGGAGGAGGGCGGGTGTTGGAGGGGAATGGGTGACGGGCACTGAGGTGGACACTTGATGGGATGAGCACTGGGTGTTGTTCTGTATGTTGGTAAATTGAACACCAATAAAAATTAATTAAAAAAAAATAAAAAAATAAAAGTTCCTGCTTCTTCAGGGCTGGGCTTTCCTGCCCCGGAGGCTCTTGCCGTTCTGCTTTAACAAATCTAGTTCCGGTGCCCCTCCTCCACTTTATTCTTTTTTTTTCCTCCTTACCTTGTTAGAAGGGAAAACTTTTCTCCCTGTATAATTCCAGTTGTTCTCTCTAAAAATGGTTGAATTCGTAGGTGTTCAGGATTTTTTTTAAGTTATGTAGGTAATTTTGTGGGGCCAGGGGGCCAGTTGAGGACCCCTACTATTCTGCCATCTTGCCCCTCCCTGCTCTTCCTCCCACTCTTAATTATTATCTTTTAACGTGAGAAAGCAATATGATATTTCAAAAATGCTAATTATTCCGTTTGGCTTTCATGTGGTGTTCTTTTTTTGGCTATGTGCTTTTGTTATAAAAAAATCAGATAATTTTCTGTAAGATTCTTTGTCTCACATTCTATTTTCTGGGAAAATCTTCAAAGTTACATTCTTATAAAAATGATTTTATTTTTTATTTTATTTTCATTATAAACTAGTATTTTTACTCAGGGAAATTAATAATAGAATGTTAGATTGAGTAGGGACTTTTCAGAGCCTCTTGCTAAAATCCATGGGGAACTGGAGGCCCAAGAATGTATCTGATGAAGTCAAAAATAGAAATGACTCCTTACATAGCCCTTTGCCCACTTTATAAAACACAGGACACATATTCAAGACCCAGAGAATCTGCCTTCAGACTCCATATTGAATAGAAGAATAGAGCTTATTAAATCAAAGATTGTTATCATTTTCATAAATAAATTTGATAGTCATATACACATGCATCCACACATATACATACATACACACGTGCATACATGTACACACACACACCTTTTTTAACATAGATTTCTTCAGTTTCAAGGCTAGTAAAGTATGTACCCTACTAATTGACCAAGAGAAGATAATAATTAAAAAACCCTTAGGGCACGATGTAGAAGAAGTCAAAATTATGGGAAGATCTAGAAATGCAGGAGGGAATTAAGTGAAGAAAAGGTTATAAATCAAGAAGATGATTTACCAAAGTTTCTTCTTTACTCAGAAAATGTTAGTAGATGGTACAGGTTGTAAGAGAATAGTTTATCACAAAGTAAATTTGGGTGAAATTACTTTTCTTAGGAATCCATTCACTTGATGCTCCATTTTGTAGGCTGGTATGGTTTTATAAGAAAAAAAGCACCTAAAATTATCTTCATATTGAATATAGCCCAGTAAAGGCATGCCTCACAAACATGCACAAATTAGATCACATTCTTGCATCATATACAAAAATAAATTCAAAAAGGATGAAATACTTAAATGGGAAACAAGAATCCACCAAAGTCCTAGAGGAGAACACAGGCAGAAACCTCTTTGACCACATCTGTAGCAATTTCTTACTAGATGCATCTACAAAGGCAAGGGAAACAAAAGCAAAAATGAACTTCTGGGACTTCATCAGATTAAAACCTCCTGCACTATGAAGGAAACAATCAACAAAACTAAAAGGCAACCTACAGAATAGGAGAAGATATGTGCAAATGACAGAGCTGATAAAGGTTTAGTATCCAAAATCTACAAAGAACTTATCAAACTCAACACCCAACAAATAACCTGGTTAAGATATACGCAGGAGACATAAATAGATACTTTCCCCAAAAGACATCCAGACTGCTATATGACACATGAAAAAATGCTCAACATCAATCATCATCAGAGAAATACAAATCAAAATCACAGTGAGATACCACTTCACATTTGTCAGGATAGCAAAAATTAACAACACAAGAAACAACAAGTGTCAGTGAGAATGCAGAGAAAGGTGAATGTCTTGCACTATTGGAAAGAAGGCAAACTCCTACAATCACTCTGGAGAAGAGTATAAAGTTCTTTAAAATTTAAAGTAGAACTACTGCATGATCGAGCAATTGAACTGTGATGTCTTTACACAAAGGATACAAAAATATAGATTTGAAGGGATACATGTACCCCAATGTTTATAGCAGAATTATCAATAGCCAAAGTTTGGCGAGACCCCAAATGTCCATCAACTGATAAATGGATGGATATATATATATATATATATATATATATATATATATATATCCATATATATAGAGGCAGATTCGTGTGTGTGTGTGTGTGTGTGTATACATATATATTCCATATATATGGAATATTACTCAGGCATCAAAAAGAATGAGCTCTAGCTATCTTCAATGATATAGATGAAGCAAGAGTGTATTATGCTAAGTGAAATAGATCAGTCAGAGAAAGGCAAATACTATATGATCTCACTCATATGTGAAATTTAAGGAAGAAAACAGATGAACATATGGGAAGGAGGAAAAGTAAAAATGAGAGAGGAAAACAAGCCAGAAGAAGCTCTCAAAAGAGCAACCCTCTTGCACTGTTGGTGGGTGGGAATGTGAACTGGTACAGCCACTCTGGAAAACTGTGTGGAGGTTCCTCAAAGAGTTAAAAATAGACCTGCCCTACCACCCAGCAATTGCACTGCTGGGGATTTACCCCAAAGATTCAGATGCAATGAAACGCCGGGACATGTGCACTCCGATGTTTCTAGCAGCAATGTCCACAATAGCCAAACTGTGGAAGGAGCCTTGGTGTCCATCGAAAGATGAATGGATAAAGAAGATGTGGTTTATGTATACAATGGAATATTACTCAGCCGTTAGAAATGACAAATACCCACTATTTGCTTTGACATGGAGGGACCTGGAGGGTATTATGCTGAGTGAAATAAGTCAATTGGAAAAGGACAAACATTATATGGTCTCATTCATTTGGGGAATATAAAAATTAGTGAAAGGGAATAGGGGGAAAAGAGAGAAAATGAGTGAAAATATCAGTGAGGGTGACAAAACATGAGAGACACCTAACTCTGGGAAATGAACAAGGGATAGTGGAAGGGGAAGTGGGTGGAGGTTGTGGTGACTGGATGATAGGCACTGAGAGGGGCACTTGGCGAGATGAGCACTGGGTGTTATGCTATATGTTGGCAAATTGAACTCCAATAAAAAAAGTAAAAAATTTAAAAAATGAAAGAAACATAGATGTCAGACAACTTCCAAATTAGTATTTTTCTTTCTTAAAACTTTCTTCTAAGTTTCATTCTCCTAAGTCCAAATATTCACTATATCTGGACATAAATATGTCTTAGGAATTTCAAACTCATTTCAGCTGAAATAAAATATATGGTTCATCTCTGTCCTCACCACCCCAGCATATTTCTTTTCCTGTGTTCTATAACCCAATAAATGATCCTGTATCTGTTTATTTATGACAGAATCTGAAAAATCATCCTTGACTTTTCCCTCTCATTACTCCAGATCACATCAATTCCAAGTCCTGCTGCTTCAATTCCTGAAACACTGTTGCCAGGTTCTCAATATCTTAGTCTCATTCTAGTTAAAATAAAAAATAAAAGGACATTTTTCTACTTAAAACAACTGTTTAAATTCTTATTTCTCTTAGGAGAAATTTTTAAACATTTTCACAGCTTTTCAGTTCTCCATATGTTCCTTGCTTTTATTTTAAACTATCTCTTAGTTTTCATATCTATAAAATCGGGATAATGATACCTTGTAGGATTGTTATAAGGATTAACTAAGGAAATATTTATATGGCACTTAACAGTTATTCCTGACATAGAATATTGCTATGTAAATGTTTATTTACTTATTTATTTTTACTTACAAATTTATTTTTATTGGTGTTCAATTTGCCAACATACAGAATAACACCCAGTGCTCATCCCGTCAGGTGCCCACCTCGGTGCCCATCACCCAGTCACTGACACCACCCTCCCACCTCCCCTTCCAACACCTCTAGTTTGTTTCCCAGAGTTAGGAGTCTTTCATGTTCTGTCTCCCTTTCTGATATTAAACAAATAAGCCTACTAAATAAACATTTGTCCCTTATTTTATTTTCTCAACCATGTGGACTCTTTTATTCCTGGCTACTTGTTCTTCCTTTAGCACCTCTGCCAAATTTAATTTGTCTATCAGCATTTCTCATCCCCACCACATCCTGTTACTCCACTCATTCTTTGGGCCCAGTTTAAAAAGGGAAGCTTTTGTTGACATTCCACCCTCCAAACTGAATTAATTCCTCCTCTTACATATTTTATAGCACCTTCTACTTTTCCTTTATTGAAATTATTGTGATTTTAATTATTTGTGTGGCTTCTTGCTCAGTGTCCATGTGTCTAACTAGATTAGAAACCTCAGAATACCAGCACTAGGATTGTGTTTGTGTTGTTGATGTTCTAACCCTAGCATTTGCCACAGTGTCTAGCACATGGCATATTCCTAATAAATATTTAGTAGGTGAATAAATGAATTAGTGAAAGAAAAAAATTATATCCCTACTCTCCATCTATGTACACAATACTGATACCCTTGAGTTCATAAAGAATAACAATGTAGTCTTGACAGTTCATGAAAACTGAGTTCACACCCTCCATTTGGATGGCTCTGTGTAGTGTTAACATTTGTTTAAAGGTGCCTAAGTGTGACTATTAACATACCATGGTACTCTCTATTAAAAGATGTAGCAAATGTAATGAATTCCCAGGCCAGTGATAAATTATTTCCTTAGTCATAAAGGAGTTCAAATAAAGTTTATAAGATAATGTCTTGTTATCAATCACTTTACAACGAGTAAGAGGAGTAACTCCCCTTAAAGGGGTAGGTTTGTCTCCGGGCCTTCAACTGGTCAAATCTCCTTTTCTATATATGGGATCTCAGAAAAGCAAGGGAAACTCATCTCTATAGCATCTAGCTGTGCAGTATGCATAAGATTGAATTGTAGCCCTATAAACCAATAATAAAAAATTATTTTCCTTTTGACCATTTTAGATTTTTATAAAAATCAATGTTTCTGGTACACCTGGGTGGCTCAGTGTTTGAGCTTCTGCTTTTGACTCAGGTAGTGATCCTGGGGTCCTGGGATCAAGTCCCATGTCGGGTTCCCTGTATGGAGGCAGCTTCTCCTTCTGCCTATGTCTCTGTCTCTCTCTCTCTCTCTGTATCTCTCATGAATAAATAAAATCTTTTAAAAAAAAACTATTTCCAAGGGAATAATGCAATTAAATCACAAGCACTTGGAAGGGTTTAAAAACGTACTTCTACTTACCCCTAAAAAAATCTACCTATTTGTATCCTTGATCTTATGCTCTGAAATATTTCAGCCTTGGATTGGGTGATTTATGAAGAGATCAACTCAACTGTGAGACAAGAACTCTCCTCGTGATAAGCTAGAGATATGACCATTTTCATGTCAGCAATGTGTCTTGACATTATGAGGTAAACTACATCCTCTTGGATATCAAGTAGTACCAGGGAAAAGTAATTTATTTTCTTCAGGTTAGACATCTCCACAGGATAAGGCACTCACATAGATGAGAAAATTGCTTTTTACTTATCATTATGAAGTGACCTCTTGATACTGTGTTCTTTTTGCCCTGGCCCATCAGAGAGTTGGCTTTTATGATTCATTTTTATGCTTTTCTCTCCTTTCAGGCTATAGCTAGGGAAAGAATTCAGTGTTAAAATGAAGAGTGTCATTTCCACTGAAACCCAAGACAACTACTCAGTGGAATCATACTCAGATTTGCATCCCTAAAACACAGATTGTATCTACGTTAAAGATAAAAATGGATTTTGAAAAGAGAAACACAACAAGATATAAATACGTTCAGCTAGGCTGATTTGCAGCCACATAGAAGCAGCCTGAGAATAAACATTCTGCGTGATATTTCTAACAGACTAATTTCAATCATTTATAACTATTTTACTAAACTGTATAGCATTAACTCTGTAGTTTAAATTGTTACTTAAGGGTTCTGTAATCCCTTAGAACGAGGAGATGACCTCTTTCAGGAGATCCACGAGTTCTTTTCAGTCATGAGGGCATCATGTTATGTCCTCAAAAATTCAATTTCATAAATTATCCTTTGTGTCTTCCAAGAGTTAATGTGACCGCCCTCTTCCCAAATGACTCACTCTATTTTCATCTGCAGTGACAGGTGTGCCATGGATTTGATTGCATCAAAAATAAGCACTAACTAAGGCTAAAATGTTTACAGAATTAAAGGCAGAAGAAAATATTAGGCATATATCAAGATGGGCAGGTATAAAAATACACAAGGGTGTCCTGACCCATAATGGTTTTCATGGAAGAATTAACTTCAAACAGGCAATGATTTTTGTGGTTTGCTTTATTTTGTTTTCTGGGAATAGTGCTATATTAATTGAGAGGAATAGAACAGATCATAAGCCTTCATATGTACAATTATTATTCTGGTAATGTGATTTTGCCCCAAGCTTTATTTATAGGCTTCAGTTTGAAGCTATAGAAAATTAACATTTAAAAAGTAACAAATACAGCATTTAAAATATGGAATGCTTCTAAGTTAATGGCATCTTAATTTAAAACAATCTTTTGGAGTAAAATCTAATTAAAAGAAAAATAATGTGGAATTATGCTGCTGTAAATAGTAAGTTGTAAAAGAAATAGCGTACCTTACTGTAATCCAGAGCACTGCTCATTTTCCCCCTTTATCCCCACAAATAGAGAGAAACACAGAGCTAGAAAGGACTTAAAGATAATCTTGTCTAATTTGCAATTACAGAAAATACCCTCTGCTCTGGTTAGATTCATATTTAATCTACCTAGTCCTTGCCAAACCTATCAACATAATTATTTGGCTAATGAGTTCTAAGTTCCCTAAAAATAACACATGTAATATCAAACATGGAAAAGAAGACGAGAGAAAGAAGGACGTGCCTAAGATAGAAATGAAAAAAAAAAGGGGTAGACTGACAGTATGCACCCAACCCCTTGGGATGGGCAATAACTAAGAGGCAATTTTCAAAACTCTGGCTCATATCCCATTCTATAAATTTTGGCAAGCCTGGGTTCCCACCTCACTTCTAAGCAATAGCTAATCACTTTTACGAGTCTTTCTTCTATTTACTTTCTGAATTCCTTTTTTATATTCTATTTCAATTTTATTGTATAAAAGAATTTTAAAATCAGTATGTGTTATCCAAACATTCCATTTGCATCTCTTTCCTCCAGTACAGCTGAGATTTTATATGCTTCTTCATTTATTCATTTATTCAATCAATAATATTATCTGATAGAATTTGTATCAGACAATGAAGTTGCTGCATTGGAGAAGACATAATTGTTCTTGCTCCAAAATATAAAAATCTTACAGACAGAAAGTTATGTTGTGAATATAAAAATTAGAAAATGAAGTTTTCTGGTTTTGTTTCTTCTCTCTCTCTCTCTCTTTCTTTCTTTCATTTTGAGTTGACAAAGATAAGCAATAAAATGGTAAGAGACTTCTGCTTCTAGACAAGGTGGAGTAATAGGGACTAGAGTTATCTCTCTGAATAATAAAAAACTAGACACAATATGTGAAATAACGTTGTCAAACATTTAACATCAGGCAACAAAGGACAGAGGCTGGGAACAACTGAGTTGAACTCTACAAATTCTTCAGCTTACTACCTTGAAATAGTTCTGGTCTACAAGAGAGGGTGAGGAAACTAGGCAGAGTATGACAAATTTCTTTGAGTTGAGAAGATGAACCTGAGAGTACAGAAGGATCAAGGTAGCTGAAGTTGGCACAACAGAATACTGGAGAAGATAAAGCTCAATAAAAAATTTCCCAATGTCTCAGTAGGGTCTCCTTGAGAATACAGCAGAGTATTAATATACTCATGTATGTTAGAAAAGTACCCAAAGGGGATCCCTGGGTGGCGCAGCGGTTTGGCGCCTGCCTTTGGCCCAGGGCGTGATCCTGGAGACCCGGGATCGAATCCCACATCGGGCTGCCGGTGCATGGAGCCTGCTTCTCCCTCTGCCTGTGTCTCTGCCTCTCTCTCTATATCTCTGTGACTATCATAAATAAATAAAAATTAAAAAAAAAGAAAAGTACCCAAAACTGTGGAAAAAACACCCAAAAGACTTAGCATTACAGTGCTGAGCACTCACATAAGGACAGTAATAATGATTTTTCCTATCAGCCAGACTAGAAAAATTTCTAATTAGTGAGGTATTAGATAGAATACCAGAAGTGGCTTGCTTCAGTAGTGCAGAATAATTAGGCTAAATAAATCACTGCTCTGACCCTACTTAACACACTTTGAGATCAAGATAAAAAAGGATCAATCTGGTTCTAAGTAACTTAACTACACCACAGGGAAAAAAATAAAAAGGTAAAATTAAGAACACTAGATATCCAATAAAAGTTGTAGGAATGCAAAGAAATAAGATGATATCAATCATGAAGAAGAGAAAAATTAATCAAAACAACAGAACTGGCACAGATGTTAGAAGTTGCAGACAAGGACATTAAAAAGTGTCCTTATAAATGTATTCAGTATGTTCAAGAAGTTGAGTAGTGACATGAAAAATATAAAAACGACAAACTCAAGGCCCTAGAGATGAAAACTATAATGTCTGAAATGAAAAATACACCAGATGGGAAAATAGTACATTAGATATTTTCAGAGAAAAAGATTCCTGAATTTGAAAACATAGAAATAGAAATTATCAAAAATTAAACATTGTGATAAGAAAATTAAAATAGTTATCAGTGAGCTATGGGGCTAAGGTATTAGACTAACATCTTGTAATTGCTGTCACTGAAAGAGAGAAGAGACATTAAAAATATTCAAAGAAATGATGGTCAACGTTTTTCCATTTTTGATTCAAACTACACAAATTTCAATCAGCCCCAAGAACAGAAATATAAAAATAACAGCAAGGCATAACATAATCAAATCTCAAAACTAGTGATAGAATAGAATACATCCATTTCTTCCAGATTGCCTGATTTGTTGACATATAATTGCTCATAATATTCTTTTAAATTGTTTGTATTTCTTCAGTGTTGGTTGTGATCTCTCCTCTTTCATTCATGATTTTATTTATTTAGATCCTTTCTCTATTCTTTTTGATAAGGCTGGCTAGGGTTTTATAAGTCTTATTATTTCAAAGAACTGGCTCCTAGTTTCATTGATATGTTCTACTGGATTTTAAAATTTCTATATCAATGATTTCTGCTCTAATCTTTATTATTCTCTTCTCCTGCTAGATTTAAGCTATATTTGCTGTTCTTTTCCCATTTTCTTTAGGTATAAGGTTAAATTGTATACTTGGGACTTTAGTTGTCTCTGAGAAAGGCCTATATTGCTATATACTTCCCTCTTAGGACTGCTTTTGCTGGATCCCAAAGGTTCTGAACTGTTGGGTTTACATTTTCATTTGCTTCCATTTATTTTTTACATTCTTTAATTTCCTGCTTGGCTCATTCATTCTTTAGTAAGATGCTCTTTAACCTCCATGTATTTGTATTCCTTCCAAATACTTTCTGGGAATTGAGTTCAAATTTTAATGTATTGTGGTCTGAGAATATGCAGGGAATAATCCCAGTCTTTTGGTATTGTTTGAGACCTATTTGTCAGCCAGTATGTGATCTATTCTGAAGAATATTCCTTGTGGACTTGAGAAGAACATGTATTCTGATGCTTTAGGATAAAAGTTCTGAATATATCTGTTAATGTATGCATTCATAGAAACATATAAACTACCAAAATTGAAACAGGAAGAAATAGAAAACCAGCACAGACCCATAAGCAACAAAGAAATTGAATCAGTATTCAACGGTCTCCCAACAAACAAAAGTCTAGGAATGAATGGCCTTCCCAGCAGAATTCTATGAAACATTTAAAGAAGGATTAATATCCATTCTTTTGAAGCTATTCTAAAAAAAATAGAAATGGAAGAAAAACGTCCAAATTCATTCTATGAGGCCAGCTTTATGGTGATCCTGAAACCAGACAATGGTGCCACCAAAAAAGAGGATCACACACCAATATCCCTGATGAATATGGATGCCAAAATTCTCACCAAGATACTAGCCAATAGCATCCAAAACTACATTTAAAGTATTACTCACCATGACTAATTGAGATTCCTGGGCCCCAAAAGTGGTACAATACCCTCAAATCAATTAATGTGATACACAATATTAATTAAAGAAAGATAGGGACACCTAGGTGGCTCAGCGGCTGAGCATCTGCTTTTGGCCCAGGGCATGATCCCAGGATCCAGGATCGAGTCCCACATCAGGCTCGTTGCAGAGAGCCTGCTTCTCCCTCAGCCTATGTTTCTGCCTGTCTGTCTCACTATCTCTCATGAGTAAATAAATAAAAATTAAAATAATAAATAAAATATCAAAAACCACATGATTCTCTCAGTTGATGCAGAAAAAAGCATTTGACAAAATACAGCATCATTTCTTGATTAAAATTCCCCACAGTGTAGGGATAGAAGGAACATACATTAATATCATAAAAGTCATATACAAAAAAACACATAGCAAATATCATTCTCAACAGGGAAGTGTTGAGAGCTTTTCCCCTAAGGTCAGGAATATGACAAGGATGTCCACTCTTACCACTGTTGTTGAACAGAATACTGGAAGTCCTAGCCCCAGCAATCAGACAACATCATAAACAAAATACATCCAGATTGACAAAGACGTCAAATTTTCACTCTTCACAAACAACATAATACTTATGTAGAAAGACCAAAGACTCCATCCCAAAAGAGGTAGAAATGAAACAGGAATTCAGCACTATGGCAGGATATGAAATCAATGCACAGAAATCAGTTGCATTTCTAGACACTAACAATGAGAATGAAGAAGAGAAATTAAGAAATCAATCCCATTTACAATTGCACCCCAAACCATAAGATACTTAGGAATAAACCTAATCAAAGAGGTAAAGCATCTGTACTCTGAAAGCTTAGAACATTTATGACATAAATTGAGGAAGACACAAAGAAATAGAAAAACATTCCATGCTCTTGGCTTAGAAGAATAAATATTGTGAAAATGCCTATGCCACTCAGAGCAATCTACACATTAAATGCAATCCCTACAAAAATACCATGGACAAGGCAACTGTGTTGCTCAGCGGTTGAGTGTCTGCCCCCGCTCAGGTTGTGATCCTGGGGTCCTGGGATCGAGTCCTAAATCAGGCTCCCCGCAAGGAACCTGCTTCTCTCTCTGCCTCATTTCTTTCTTTTTTAAGATTTTTTAAAATTCATTAGATACAGAGAGAAAGAGAGAGAGGCAGAGACACAGGCAGAGGGAGGAGCAGGCTCCATGCAGGGAGCCCGATGGGGGACTCCATCCCAGGTCTCCAGGATCACACCCTGGGCTGACGGTGGCGCTAAACCACTGAGCCACCCGGGCTGCCCTCTCTGCCTCACTTCTGCTTCTCTCTGTGTGTATTTCATAAATAAATACATAAACAAATCTTTTTAAAAATACCATGGACATTTTTTCTCAGAATTGGAACAAATAATCCTAAGATATGTATGGAGCCAGAAAAGACTCCAAATAGCCAGAGGAATGCTGAAAAGAAAACCAAAGCTGGAGGCATCACAATGCTTCTCTTCAAGATATAACACTGTGATCATCAAGACAGCATGGTACTGGCACAAAAACAGACACATCGATCAATAAAACAGAATATAGAACCCAGAAATGGACCCTCAACTCTATGGTCAACTAATATTTGACAAAATAGGAAAGAATATTCAATGGGAAAAAAGATTAGTTCCTTCAGCAAATGGTTTTGGGAAAACTAGACAGCCACATGCAGAAGAATGAAACTAGATCATTCTCTTACACCATACACAAACATAAACTCAAAATGTTCAAAAGACCTAAATGTAAGACAGAAATCCATCAAAATCCTAGAGGATAACACAGGCAGCAATTTTCTGACCTGAGCTGCAACAGGTCCTTACAGGACACATCTATGAAGGCAAGGGACACAAAAGCAAAAATGAACTAATGGAACTTCATCAAGAAAAAAGCCTCTGCACAGCAAACAGTCAACAGAACTAAAAGGCAGGAGGGAGACAAGATAGCAGAAGAGTAGGGGTTCTTGTTTCACCCGGTCCCCCAAACTTACCTAGATAACTTTCAAACCATCATGAACACTATGAATTTAATCTGAGGTGTAAAGAGAAAACAGCTGGAATGCTACAGAGAAAAAAGTGATCACTTCTGATAAGGTAGGAAGGTGTAGTAGAGGAACAAAGGGGATATACTGGAACATAAACAGTGAGAGAGGAAGCCATGGAAAGCTGCTTCAGGAGAGTGGGGCAGCAGATAATCAGGAACTTTAGAAATCTGCACCTGAGTTTTCCCTGACTGAAAAGTGCTCAGTGGGAAATAGTGCAGAATCACAGGAGGGACAGTGAAGTCTCAGTGTTCCCAGAGACACAGTAAAAATAGGGGCACCTGGGAGAAAACTCACTGCATAAACGCCATTTATGAGAAGCCCCAGATAATATCATTCTCAATGGGGGAAAATTTTGACCCTTCCCCCTAAGATCAGGAAAACGACAGGGATGTCCACTGCCACCAGTGTTATTCAACATAGTTCTAGAAGCCCTAGCCTCAGCAATCAGAAAACAAAAAATAGAAGACATTCAAATTGGCAAAGAAAAAATCAAGCTCTCCCTCTTTGCAGACGACATGATACTGTATATAGAAAACCCAAAAGACTTCATCTCAAGATTGGAACTCATACAGCAATTCAGCAATAATACAAAATCAGTACACAGAAATCAGTGGAATTTTTATACACTAACAATGAGACTGAAGACAGATAAATTAAGGAGTCAATCCCATTTACAATCACACCCAAACCACAAGATACCTAGTAATAAACCTAACCAAAGAGGTAAAGGAGCTATAATTTAAAACTACAGAATGCTTATGAAAGAAATGGGGGAAGATGTAAATAGATGGTTAAACATTCCGTGCTCATGGATTGGAAGAATAAAAAAAAATTAACTACTGGGACCTGGTCAAGATAAAACTTCTTCAAAGCAGAGGAAACAGTCAACAAAACTAAAAGACAACCTGCAGAATGGGAGAAGATATTTGCAAATGACGTATCAGATAAAGGGCTAGTATCCAAGATCTATAAAGAACTTATCAAACTCAATGTCCAAGAAACAAACAATCCAGTCATGAAGTGGTCAGAAGACATTAACAGAAATTTCTCCAAGGAAGACATACACATGGCCAACAAGTACAGGAAAAAATGCTCCACATCACTCATCATCAGGAAACTACAAACAAAACCACAATGAGTGATTGATCTTACACCAGTGAGAATGGACAAAATTAACAAGGAAACAAAAAATGTTGGCAGAAATGTGGAGAAATGAGAACCCTTTTACACTATTGTTGGGAGTGCAAGCAGGTAGATTCTGAAAAACAGTGTGGAGGTTCCTCAAGAACCTCAAGGTTAAAAATAGAGCCTCCCTATGACTCAGCAACTACACTACTCAGTATTTACCCCATAAATACAGATATAGTGAAATGACAGGACACCTGCACACCAATGTTCATAGTAGCAATGTTCACAATCGCCAAACTGTGGAAGGAGCCATGATGTCCTTCAATGGATGAAGGGATAAAGAGGATGTGGTATACACATATGGCTGCAGCTTCTGGGCTGCTTAAGGTGGGCCCGTGGACACTCTTCTTCTCCGCCCTTCCCCGGACAGCCTCATTGGTTATTATGTCTCCGCTAAAATTAACTCCACGGTAATTTCTGGAGGCTTTGGATTTTATTGCTGGAAAAGAAGGTCATTTGCTGGCAGTGGTTAGGGACATTGTTGTTCGCGTGCACCGGTGCTCAGCGTACTCTTTAAATGGGGCCCAAGAGATGGGCTTCTGTGAAGCAGAGACTTGATCCATCCTAATGAACTGCAACGTGAATTATATGCCCTACTTCACCACCTCCCCGCGGCGCTAATCTGGGATAGTCCACGTGGAACCATCTATCCAGAAGGGACAAGATCTCATTCCCAACGGAGGACTCTCTCGCTCTTTTTCCTTTTTTCCCTTTCCTTGGTTGTTTTCTTTTCTTTCTTCTTTCTTTCTTTCTTTCTTTCTTTCTTTCTTTCTTTCTTTCTTTCTTTCTTCTTTCTTTCTTTCTTTCTTTCTTTCTTTCTTTCTTTCTTTCTTTCTTCTTTCTTCCTTTCTTTTTTTTTCTTTCTTTCTTCCTTCCTTCCTTCCTTCCTTCCTTCCTTCCTTCCTTCTTTCCTTCCTTCTTCTGCTTCTGCTAAAAAAAAAAAATTGGAACATTACTCAGCCATCAGAAAGGATATATACCTACCATTTACTTTAATGTGGATGTAACTGGAGGGTTTCACGCTGAATGAAATAAGTCAATTGGAGACAGACATTTATCATATGGTTTCACTCATACAGGGAATATAAGAAATAGTGAAAGGTACCATTAGGGAAGGTGGTGGGAACTGAGTGGAGAAATATTAGAGAGGAAGACAAACCATGAGAGACTCTTAAATCTGGGCAGCAATCTGATGGTTGTTGAAGGGGATGTTAGTGGGGGGATAGGGTAACTGGGTGATGGGAATAAGGTGGGCATGTGATGTTATGAGCACTGGATATTATTACATTACAGTATATGTTGTCACATTGAGCTTAAATTAAAGAAAAGCTTTGAACATTTAAAGAAGATCTAAATGAATAGAGTGATATATTGTGCTTATGGTTTGGACTCAATATTGTTCATATATCAGTTTCCCCTAAATTGATCTTAGATTTAAAAAAATTCCAACAAAAATCTCAAGAGGCTTTTTTTGGTAGAAAATAGCAACCTGATTCTAAAATTCATACATAAATACACAGAACTTATTATAGTCAAAATAAGCTTGAAAAAAGAGGAACACTACATATTTTCAAGATTCATTATAAAGTTTCAGTAACTAAGACCATGTGATATTGGCATAAGTATAGAGAAATAAACTTATGAAACAAAATAGAGACTCTAGAAATATACATAGCAAATAGTGCTCAACAATTAGATATCTACAGGTTTAAAAGAAATAAACTGATTCATAACTTGCACCATGTACAAAAATTAACTCAAAATGAATCATAGTCTTATATGTAAACTACAAAAATATAAAACTGTAAAAAATAGCATAGGAGAAAATATTTGTGTCTTTGGATTAGACAACAATTTCTTAGATATGGAACCAACAGTATAATCAGGAAAATTTAAAAAGTTGTAAATTAAATTTTATCACAATTAGAAGTCTCTGTTCTTCAAAAATATACAGAAAAAAACATAGCTTGGAAGAAACTATTTATAAATCATATATTTGATTTTTTAAAACCTTAGGTTTAAAATTATATAAGGAACTCTAAAAAGCCAATAATGATAAAAAAATAAAAAACCAGAAAAGGAATGGGCAAAGATTTGAATACTTCACAAAAGGTGATATAGCAATGGCAAATAAGCACACAAAAGATGTTAAAAATTGTTATTCATGATATCCAAATCACAATGAGATGCCAATGCATACTATTAGAATGGCTATTGCATACTATTAGAATTAGTAATTAAAAATACTGATTACCCACCTGCCATATGATCCAGCCTTTCCACTGCTATGTGTTTTACCAAGAGAAATGAAAACATATTTCCATACAAAGATTTGTCCACAAATGTTCAAAGAAAGTTTATTTGTAATAGTGAAACACTGGAAACAACTACAGTGTCTATCAATAAGTGGTATATCCAAAAAGTAGAGTATTACTCAATCATGAAAAAGCATAAAATTTTAATACAAACAATATTTATGAGTTTCAAGATAATTATGCTGAGTGGGGAAAAAAAGCAGAAAGAAAGAACACATATATATGATTCAATATACATAAAACTCCAAAAATTCAAACTAATCTATAGTCACAGAAAGCAAATTTGTGGCTGCCTGGGGATGGGAATGTGGGAAAGAATAAGTGAGAGGGATTACTATGGGTCCTGAAGAAACGCTTTGGGATGGTGGCAGAAAATTTACCAATTTGATACTGAAATATATGTAGTTTTTTGTTTGTCCGTTATTCCTCAATAAGGCAGTAAAGAATAGGTTAAAAAAAAGATGACTTGTGTTAGTATTGAAAATGATTAAGATTAACAATTAATTGGCATAGGTTTGAGTACTAGCTCCTTACTTAATAGCAAACTGAGTTGTGCCTGGATGCAAATCTGTTTCCTCATTTATAAAACAGCAATGCTAGCAATAATAATAGCAATTTCCCTCCTAAGATTGGCACTGGATTAAACAAAATAATATATGAAATAAGCACTTTGTGAACTGTAAGCCATTATAAGAAGAAACATACAACAGATGGATGAATGGATGGATAGATAAATAGATGATAGATAATCTGTTACTCTACTGACATTAAAGATCTTATTCCATTTTAATTGATAAGCTTTCTCAAGTATTATTGCTAATAATTTAAGAAAAGAGGTTATATACTTCGACCTTGATATTTTCAAGCAACAAATACATTTGAATAAAGTGATTCTTAACCTTTTTCTAGGTTATAAATATGGTAGAAGGAATGGTTTTCTTCCCAGAAAGTCACAATTGCATAAGCATACAACATCTGGATACTATGTTGATGGTTTATGGGTCTCTGTAGCACTAACTTAGAATCCATGAATCTCATGAGGTAAATACATCAGTATTTAAAAACAGCACATCCTCTTTTTACCATAATGCTAGGGTGGTAGCAAAGAGTTACTTCTCATTCCATTCTTCCAACGGTGTCCAGATGGAGGGTGTGGGCCGGCCCAATAGCACATTTCTCTATATTTTCTGAGGTTGATTTTGTAGGCCTTGCGTGGACACTTAGCTAGCTGCTAGATACAACTATAGTAATTGCTTAGAAATCTGCTGTAGCAAATCATTACATGAGCCAAAAATTTTAACTGAAACATTTTGAGACACTGATTTACTCATTATTTTTATTTCTCTGAATTTTCCTTTTCTATTTTGTCATTTTTTTAATTTTTAAGAGCAACACTCTAGCTTTATTTATTTTTTAAATAAATTTATTTTTTATTGGTGTTCCTTTCAATAGATGCAGACCAGCTATTTTGTCATTTTTAAGTTTGTGGAAGACTCTATGTTCATTGCTTTAGGGAAAATATGTGTCAAAGAAAAGGAAGTTTTTGTGGTTTTTGTTTTTCTAAAGAGCAAAGAGACATAAATGTATAGAAAAAATATTTTGGAAGAGGAAAGTCACTTCCCAACCCAATTCATTAACTTATTTAAGACTTCTGGACTACAAGAGGTTGGGAGAGGGAATAGAGCCTGTTGTGGATCCACTTGAATTTCTAGCAGCATTATTTAGAGAAGACAAGACACCTAAAAAGAAAGGTTTTTTTGTGGTGCATTTGGGCACACATGAAATAGGAAGCATTTTCTATTCCCCAAATGCAATGCCAAAGTGATGGAGAATGAACAGCCTTATGGATTAGGACAATGAAACAGACCAGAGAGCTTCATATACACACCCTGACAGAGGATGTAGCTCAGGAAAATGTAGCACAACTTTGAGAAAGAGTTAAGGAAACAGGTTATTTCCCACAAGCTCAGCAGGATACAGAACTTGGAGACAAAGAAGTTGAATTCTAGAAGTTGAGTTCTATTTCTCACACAAGTTAGTGCGTACACTAACATTTACAACTGTATTAGGGACCATGGAAGAATGGTGAGGAGTGGACAGAGGTAAGGAAAGGATATTATATTCATTGGGGCTTCAGAAAGCATATCCTCAGCTCTTTCACTGATAGCAGGAAAGATGTAACCTACAAACCCTGATACCCCCCAGACACACACATCAGGTGCCTTCTAAACCACATTTGGTCTGCCTAGATTAAATAATAAAATTTCTACTTCAATAAGATCTTTACTTACCACCAGGCCCAAATACTTAGTAAAATAAACCTTGAGGAGTTTGGGTTTTTTGTTAATACAGAATTTATTAATGTAATAGAAGCAGTTGGTTGATCCAGGCTGAATAATATGCATATATTATTTATTATATTAAAAATGTAATTTTAATATGATTCATTATGTTAATAATAAATGTAAAGGTTTACAATTTAACTTGTAGTATCCAGTATATACATTCCAGAACATCAGGAAGATCATTGTTACCATTAATTAGGTACTCATGAGTGGTGAATCAAAAAGAACATATGTTCTAAAAATCACTACTTTCAGAACCAAAGACAATAAAATAGAGAGATGATGATGATGATGGTATTTTAAAATATCATGTGAAATAGAAAACAAAAATAAAAACAAAAGAAAATTGACTTTTATTCAAAGCATTCCCAAAGAATGAATTCATGATCCAACTGATCTGCCACAGTCTAACATATATCCTCCCCATTCTACACCTGTGACAGTTCCAACTTGACCACATATGCTTTTTGCTTCTTTCATTTGGAGGTGCCCTGCAGCTGCCATTGCTGTTAGAACACCAACATCCACCAGGGTGCTGTCTTCAGATGCACTCATTCCTTTCTTCCTCACACCATAGATTTCGGGCTCTGGCAGATAGGTTGGCTGCCTGCTCAAGGGAAGCCTTCTTCACCCGGCCCCAAATAGCTCTGCTTCTTCCCAAAGTCGGAGGAAGTTGTTCTGGGATGGTTGTATCAGG
The DNA here is from genome assembly GCF_018345385.1 of Vulpes lagopus. Taxonomy (NCBI): domain Eukaryota; kingdom Metazoa; phylum Chordata; class Mammalia; order Carnivora; family Canidae; genus Vulpes; species Vulpes lagopus. Next base: position 49,510,052 of record NC_054838.1, on the reverse strand, counting down.
TTTTTCCATGAGAAAATCACATCAATGCCACCCATTCCATCCTTAAGTCTTTCTTCCCCAGACTCAGATCAAGCCTACTCTTTTGCCATTACAAAGAACATCTGACAAAGAACATCTGACAAAAACAGAGCAGTGGTAGAGATACTGGTAGGGAATTATGATTTGTAAATGCTTGCTTTATTGAATTTTTTAAAAAGTTACATTTTATAAAAAGCTTCTGTTTTCTTTTCATATCTATTAGTGGATCTCATAGGTAAAGGACTGAGGATTTCTCTATTGATTTGAAAAGTTTTTTTTATTACATTGAAATGTTAGGGGTACGAAATACTCTGTTTTTTTTTTTAATTTTTATTTATTTATGATAGTCACAGAGAGAGAAAGAGAGAGGCAGAGACATAGGCAGAGGGAGAATCAGGCTCCATGCACCAGGAGCCCGATGTGGGATTTGATCCCAGGTCTCCAGGATCGCGCCCTGGGCCAAAGGCAGGCGCCAAACCACTGCGCCACCCGGGGATCCCCTGAAATGTTAGGGGTACGAAATACTCTGGGTTTTGACTCATGACCCATATCTTTGAGTAATGAGATTATTTTTATTTATTTTTTAAAAGATTTTATTAATTTATTCATGACAGACACACAGAGAAAGCCATAGATGTAGGCAGAGGGAGAAGCAGGCTTCACACAGGGAGCCAGGTGCAGGACTCAATCCTGGGACCATGGGATCATGCCCAACCAAAGATAGACACTCAACCACTGAGCCACCCAGATGTCTCAGAATATTTTAATTTCTATTTTCTATTTTGTACTTTAGGCTTTTTCCTGTATTTTAATAGTAAGCAGGTATAACTTTTTATGATCTAAAAATGTCATAAGTAAGAACCTGAATCTTCTTGGCCTATTAGTTCCTGGAACTCTGTAATGTAGGCACGAATGATGACATCTGCCTGTTATAACACCTGAAGGAGCTCTAAAACATGTGTACCCTCAGTATATATATCACTGGTTGAATTCATAAGACTTTTTCTTGAGAAAATTGCTCCTGTCATACCAAGTTACTCTGTATTTATTAGTCACAGGCATTTGCCAAAGGTCTACATGAATTCCCTGTTTGAAATAACTTTTAGTGAATATTTCCAATATTTCTTTGCTTGTTCTTTTCATATTACTTAATTCCAACTCACAGTGCAGGAATTAAAAAAAATTACCAGTTGTCTCTCCTCTTTATATGCTCTATTGCTGATTGTGGACTTATACTTCCTCAGAAGGATGTTAAGTGAAGTTTCTTAACATTCCACAGGGCATGTTACATAGACTTTATGCCAAAAATTATAAATCTGCAAAGTAATTTCTCATTTTGTCCTTCAAGTTCAAAATGACTTCACTTATTGTTTGTTTGAAGTTAGTGATATGTCAAAGACGACCCACATATCCAATAGTCTAATGCCATAAACATTTATTTTCTTTCTTCCTTTCCTTCTTTCTCTCTCTTTCATTCATTCTTTCTTTCTTTCTTTTCTTTCTTCTTTTTGGTTTGTTCATTTTTTGGTATATTTTTTTTATTGGAGTTCGATTTGCCAACATACAGTATAATACCCAGTGCTCATCCCGTCAAGTGCCCCCTCAGTGCCCGTCACCCAGTCACCCGATCCCCCCACCCACCTCCCCTTCCATTACCTCTTGTTTGTTTTCCAGAGTGAGGAGTCACACCATAAAGATTTCACTCTCTTTAATGGAAACATGTGTTAAATGAATAATCAAATGTGGCTTAAAATCTAGGCCTTGTCAGAATTGTTTAGTAAATAAATTCACAAATCAGAAAATATGTTGTCAACCACAAGTCTTAGTTTGAGGTTTGAAGGATATGGTGCCATAAACAATGCTTGAGTTGGGTGATTTGCACTGTCAGTCTCTTCCCTTTCCTTCACATGATTCCCAGGTTATAGCCATTGGCAGAACCTTTGAAGCACCAGTTTTCTCTGTCACTTTCTTTGTTCTTCTCTCTTCTTGATACTACCATTCTCTTTTTTACTCTTCTGCATGTTGAAGAAATTTCAAGACTATGTTCTTTTCATTACTCTCTCCCCAAATTTCATACAGTCCTCTATCATAGAATCCACTACATTTCTCTAATTCTCATATATGTCCAAACACTTAACAAGTTTTAGTGTAAATTAATCACTTAGAAAAGAAAATGTCACTTTGCATGTAAGGCCTTAGCATTTCATTCCTGGGTAACACTCAGTTGTTGTTGTTTTTAATTGGAGTTCAATTTGCCAACATATAGCATAATACCCAGTGCTGACAAACTATCTTTTGTTAAGGACACAACAAGTCTGAGACAACACCAATGATGCTAATCTGGGTGTTTATTTTTCAAAGATTTTTAATTTATTTATTCATGAGAGACACAGAGAGAGAGAGAGAGAGAGAGAGAGAAAGGCAGAGACATAGGCAGAGGGAGAAGCAGGCTCCATGCAGGGAGCCTGACGTGGGACTCCATCTGGGGTCTCCAGGATCATGACCTGGGCTGAAGGTGGTGTTAAACCGCTGGGCCATCCAGGCTTCCCTAATCTGTGTGTTTATATATCACCTGATGTTCAAGGGGAAAAAGAAAAGAAAGAAATTTAACTCAGATTTAATCATTATTCCTAGGGGGTAAAACTGTACAGCAGCAAATATTAGAACTTTTAAAAGCCTTAAATTGACCCTTTAAAAATTGTGTTTTAATACTATTAGAACATATGATTCCATGAAGAAGATCTCAAATATATCTACATAATGAATAAGCGGGAATTGTCCCTGTATCATATACAAGGTTAAAATTTCTACCTCATGTGTAAAATCCCCCAAAATAATATATCTCAAGTAATTTTTTGCACACTTTGAAAAATTATGTTAGATGACTGAAAAAAACCTCTACTAAAGACAAAAAATTCAAAGGATAATATACATATAGATTAAATAAAATTTGATTAATGAAATGTGAAAATGGAAAAAATTCTAAATTACTACATTATATATATATATGAACTTCAACATGAACTCATAATTCAATTGATACTCTAATATTATGACAGATTTTAAAATTTGAATTCAATTAGCTGACATATCATTAGTTTTAGATGTAGAGTTCAATAATTCATCATTTGGAAATAACACTAAGGGCTCATTACATCATGTGCCCTCCTTAATGCCCATCATTCATTTATCCCAATCCTACCCACCCCCTCCAGCAACCTTCAGTTTGAGTCTCTCATGGTTTGTCTCCTTCTCTGATTTCTTCTCATTCAGTTTTCCCTCCCTTCCCTTATGATTTTCTGCACTTTTTCTTATACTCCACATATGAGTGAAACTGAATAATTATCTTTCTTGATTGACTTATTTCCCTCAGCATAATACCCTCCAGCTCCATCCACATCAATGTAATTGGTAAGTACTCATCCACTGAGTAATATTCCATTGTGTGTATATACATACATATATATATATACTACACATGTATATGTACAGATATATATATGTATCTTTATCCATTCAACTGTTGATGGATATATGCATAGTTTGGCTATTGTTCACATTGCTGCTGTAAACATTGGAATGCATGTGTCTCTTCAAATCATTACATTTGTATCTTTGGGGTCAACATCTAGTAGTGCAATTGCTGGGTCATAAGATAGCTATATTTTTAACTTCTTGAGGAATGTCCACACTGTTTTCCAGAGTGGACATACCAGCTTGCATTCTCACCAACATGGTAAGAGGATTCCCATTTCTCCACATTGTCTCCAACATTTAGTATGTCCTGACTTCTTAATTTTTGGCATTCTGACTGGTGTGAGGTAGTATCTCATTGTAGTTTTGATTTGTATTTCCCTGATGTCAAGTGATATAGAGCATTTTTCATGTGTTTGTTGGCCATTTGTATGTCTTCTTTGGACAAATGTCTGTTCATGCATTACAACCATTTCTTGACTGGATTATTTGTTTTTTGGGGTGGTGAGTTTCACAAGTTTTATAGATCTCGGATACTAGCCCTTTATCTGATATGTCATTTGCAAATATCTTCTCTCATCCATAGGTTGCCTTTTAGTTTTTTTGACTATTACCTATTTACCTATGCTACGCAGAAGCTTTTTTATCTTGATGAAGTCCTACAAGTTCATTTTTGCTTTTGTTTCTTTTGCCTTTGGAGATGTGTCTAGCAAGAAATTGCTGTGCCTCAAAGAGGTTTCTGCCTGTGTTTTCCTCTAGGATTTTGATGTATTCCTGTCCCAACTTAGGTCTTTCATCCATTTTGAGTTTATCTTTGTGTATGGTGTAAGAAAATCGTTCAGTTTCATTCTATTTCATGTGGCTGTCTAATTTTTCCAACACCATTTGTTGAAGAGTCCTTTTTCCATTGGATATTATTTCCTCCTTTGTCAAAGATTAGTTCACCACAGATAGAGTTGAGGGTCCATTTCTGGGTTCTCTACTCTTGTCCATTGATCTATGTGTCTTTTTTGCCAGTACCATACTGTCTTGATGACTATAGTTTTGTAATATAGCTTGAAGTCTGGGACTGTGATGCCATCACCATTGGTTTTCTTTTTCAACATTCTTCTGACTGTTTGGGGGCTTTTCTGGTTCTATACAAATTTTAGGATTATTTGTTCCGATTATGTGAAAAATGTTGATGGTATTTTGATGCGTATTGCATTGAATGTGTAGATTGATCTGGGTAGCACAGACATTTTCACGATTATTGTTACTCCAAATCATGAGCTTGGACTGTTTTCCATCAGTTTGTGTCTTCTATTTTTTTATAAGTGTTCTGTAGTTTTTAGAGTACAGATTTTTTTTTAAGATTTTATTTATTTATTCATAGAGACAGAGAGGGAGAGGCAGAGACACAGGCAGAGGGAGAAGCAGACATCATACAGAGAGCCCGACGTGGGACTGGATCCAGGGTCTCCAGGATCACGCCCTGGGCTGCAGGCGGCGCTAAGCTACTGCGCCACCGGGGCTGCCCTAGAGTACAGATCTTCTACCTCTTTGTTTAGGTTTATTCCTATGTATCTTGTGATTTGGGTGCAATTGTAAATTAGATTGATTCTTTAGTTTCTCTTTCTTCAGTCTCATTTTTAGTGTATGAAAATGTCACTGATTTCTGTGCATTGATTTTATACACTATTATGGTGCTGAGTTCTGTATGAGTTCTAGCAATTTTGATGTGGAGTCTCTTGGGTTTTCCACACACTGTATCACAACATCTATGAAGAGTGAGACTTTGTCTTCTTTGCCAATTTGAATTCCTCTTATTTATTTTTTTCTGACCTCTAAAGTAAGAATTCTAGCAACATGTTGAACAACAATGGTGAGAGTGGGTATCCCTGCTGTGTTCCTGATCTTAGGGGAAAAGCTCTGTTTTTCCCCATTGAAAATGATATTCACTTTGGGATTTTCACATATAGCTTTAATGATATTAAGGTATGTTCCCTCTACCCCTACGTAGTGGAGAGTTTTAATCAGGAATGAATGCTGTATTTTGTCAAATGCCTTTTCTGCATCCATTGAGAGAATCATATGGTTCTTGTCCTTTCTCTTATTAATGTAATGTGTCACATTGATTTGTGGATGTTGAACCAAACTTGCAGCCCAGAAATAAATCCCACTTGGTTGTTGAGTGTCCATTTAATGTAGTGTTGGATGCTCTTTGATAGTATCCTGGTGAACGTTTTGGCATCCATATTCATCATCGGTGTGTAATTCTCCTTTTTAGTTTCATCTTTATCTGGTCTTGACATCAAGGTAATGCCAACCTCATAAAAGGAGTTTGGGTGTTTTCCTTCCATTCCTATATTTTGAAACAGCTTCAGAAGAAAAGTTATTAATTCTTTCTTAAATGGTTGGTAGAATTCCCTTGTGAAGCCAACTGGCCTGTTGGGAGTTTTGATCACGTCTTCAATTTCCTTGCTAGTTATGGGTCTGTTCAGATTTTATCTTTCTTTCTGTTTCAGTTTCTGTAGTTTATAAGTTTCTATGAATGCATCCATTTCTTCCATATTGACTAATTGGTTGGCATAAAGTTGGTCATACTGTATTCTTATAACTACTTGTTTTCCTTTGTCTTCGTGGTGATCTATCCTCCTTAATTTGTGATTTTATTTATTTGGGTCCTTTCTCTTTTCTTTTTGATATGACTCACTAGGAGTTTGTCGATCTTATAATACATTATTTCAAAGAACCATCTTCTAGATTTGTTGATCTACTGTTTTTTGGTTTCTATTTTATTTATTTCTGCTCTAATCTTTATTTCTTGTCTCCTGCTCATTTCATCTTTATCTCTTGTTCTTTCCAGCTTTTTTAAGTTGTAAGGTTAACTTGTGTGTTTGAGACCTTTCTAGTTTTTAGAGAAAGGCTTGTATTGCTATGTACTTCCCCCTTAGGATTGCCTTTGCTGCGTCCCTAAGGTTTTGAACAATTGTATATTCATTTTCATTTTTTTCATGATTTTTTAAAAAATTCTTTAAGCTCCAGGTTGACTCATTCATTCTTTAGTGGGATGCTCATTATTTAACCACCAGGTATTTTAGTTCCTTCCAAATTTTCTCTTGTGATTGAGTTCAAGTTTAAAAGCACTGTGGTCGGGGGGAGGAGGGGCAAGACGGCGGAAGAGCAGGGTCCCCAAGTCACCTGTCCTCAACAAATTACCTAGAAAACCATCCAATCATCCTGAAAATCTATGAATTCGGCCTGAGATTTAAAGAGAGACCAGCTGGAACGCTACAGTGAGAAGAGTTCGCGCTTCTATCAGGTAGGAAGACGGGGAAAAAGAAATAAAGACACAAAAGGCCTCCGAGGGGGAGGGGCCCCCGAGGAGCCGGGCTGAGGCCAGGGCGAGTGTCCCCAGGACAGGAGAGCCCCGGCCCGGAGGAGCAGGAGCTGCACTGACCTTCCCCGCGGAAAGGCCTCCCGGGGAATTGGAGCAGGATCCCCAGAAGGGCGGGGATGCCCTCGGGCTCCCGGGGACACTAACAGGCACCTGCGCCCCGGGAGAGCCCCCGAGCTCCCTAAGGGCTGCAGCGCTCGGCGGGACCCGGAGCAGCTCGGAGGGGCTCGGGCGGCGGCTCCGCGGAGGGGGCTGCACCGCCGGGAGCGAATCCAACAGCGCAGGCCCGGGAGCACAGGGCGCCGGGACACAGCCCAGGATCCGGCCTCCCCCGGGACAGGCAGAGGCCGGGAGGGCCCAGGACAGCGAGGACGCTTCTGCCCCAGCTGAGCAGATCAGCGGCCCGGCCCCGGAGCCCCCAGGCCCTGCAGACGGAGAGCCCCGGAGCTACTGCGGGGGCTGACTCCAGGGCTGCAGAGCTGGCCCCGCCACTGCGGTTGTTCCTCCTGGGGCCTCACGGGGTGAACAGCCCCCACTGAGCCCTGCACCAGGCAGGGGCAGAGCAGCTCCCCCAAGTGCTAACACCTGAGAATCAGCACAGCAGGCCCCTCCCCCAGAAGACCAGCTGGAAGGACCAGTTCCAGGGGAAGTCAAGGGACTTAAAGTATACAGAATCGGGAGATACTCCCCCGTGGTTTTTTTGTTTTGTTGTCTTTGTTTTTGTTTGGTTTTGTGTTTTTTTTTCTTTCTTTCTTCTTCATTTCTGATTGCTTCCCCCACCCCAGCCCACCCCCCCTTTTTTTTCTTTTTTCTCCTTTCTTTTTTTTTCTTTCTCTTTTTCTTCTCTTCCCCCCCCCTTTTTTTCTTCTTTCTCTTTTTTTTCTTTTTCTCTTTCTTTCCTTCTCTCTCTTTTTCTCCTTTTCCCAATACAACTTGTTTTTGGCCACTCTGCACTGAGCAAAATGACTAGAAGGAAAACCTCACCTCAAAAAAAAAAGAATCAGAAACAGCCCTCTCTCCCACAGAGTTACAAAATCTGGATTACAATTCAATGTCAGAAAGCCAATTCAGAAGCACTATTATACAGCTACTGGTGACTCTAGAAAAAACCATAAAGGACTCAAGAGACTTCATGACTGCAGAATTTAGATCCATTCAGGCAGAAATTAAAAATCAATTAAATGAGATGCAATCCAAGCTAGAAGTCCTAACAACGAGGGTTAACGAGGTGGAAGAACGAGTGAGTGACATAGAAGACAAGTTGATGGCAAAGAGGGAAACTGAGCAAAAAAGAGACAGGCAATTAAAAGACCATGAGGATAGATTAAGGGAAATAAATGACAGCCTGAGGAAGAAAAACCTACGTTTAATTGGGGTTCCCGAGGGCGCCGAAAGGGCCAGAGGGCCAGAATATGTATTTGAACAAATCCTAGCTGAAAACTTTCCGAATCTGGGAAGGGAAACAGGCATTCAGATCCAGGAAATAGAGAGATCCCCCCCTAAAAACAACAAAAACCATTCAACACCTGGACATTTAATAGTGAAGCTTGCAAATTCCAAAGATAAGGAGAAGATCCTTAAAGCAGCAAGAGAAAAAAAGTCCATGAATTTTATGGGGAGGAATATTAGGGTAACAGCAGACCTCTCCACAGAGACCTGGCAGGCCAGAAAGGGCTGGCAGGATATATTCAGGGTCCTAAATGAAAAGAACATGCAACCAAGAATACTCTATCCAGCAAGGCTCTCATTCAAAATGGAAGGAGAGATAAAGAGCTTCCAAGAAGGGTAGGAACTGAAAGAATATGTGACCTCCAAACCAGCTCTGCAAGACATTTTAAGGGGGACTCTTAAAATTCCCCTTTAAGAAATAGTTCAGTGGAACAATCCACAAAAACAAGGACTGAATAGATATGATGACACTAAACTCATATCTGTCAATAGTAACTCTGAACGTGAACGGGCTTAATGACCCCATCAAAAGGCGCAGGGTTTCAGACTGGATAAAAAAGCAGGACCCATCTATTTGCTGTCTACAAGAGACTCATTTTAGACAGAAGGACACCTACAACCTGAAAGTAAAAGGTTGGAGAACCATTTACCATTCAAATGGTCCTCCAAAGAAAGCAGGGGTTGCCATCCTTATATCAGATAAATTAAAATTTACCCCGAAGACTATAGTGAGAGATGAAGAGGGACACTATCTCATTCTCAAAGGATCTATCCAACAAGAGGACTTAACAATCCTCAATATATATGCCCCGAATGTGGGAGCTGCCAAATATTTAAACCAATTAATAACCAAACTGAAGAAATACTTTGATAATAATACACTTATACTTGGTGACTTCAATCTAGCTCTCTCTATACTAGATAGGTCTTCTAAGCACAACTTATCCAAAGAAATGAGAGCTTTAAATGATACACTGGATCGGATGGATTTCACAGATATCTACAGAACTTTACATCAAAACTCAACTGAATACACATTCCTCTCAAGTGCACATGGAACTTTCTCCAGAATAGACCACATACTGGGTCACAAATCGGGTCTGAACCGATACCAAAAGATAGGGATAGTCCCCTGTATATTCTCAGACCATAATGCCTTGAAATTAGAACTTAATCACAACAAGAAGTTTGGAACGACCACAAACACGTGGAGGTTAAGGACCATCCTGCTAAAAGATTAAAAGCTCAACCAGGAAATTAAAGAAGAATTAAAAAGATTCATGGAAACTAATGAGAATGAAGATACAACCGTTCAAAATCTTTGGGATGCAGCAAAAGCAGCCCTGAGGGGGAAATACATCGCAATACAAGCATCCATTCAAAAACTGGAAAGAACTCAAATTCAAAAGCTCACCTTACACATAAAGGAACTAGAGAAAAAGCAACAAATAGACCCCACGCCCAGCAGAAGAAGACAGTTAATTAAAATTCGAGCAGAACTAAATGACAGACCAAAAGAACTGTGGAACAGATCAACAGAACCAGGAGTTGGTTCTTTGAAAGAATTAATAAGATAGATAAACCATTAGCCTACCATATTAAAAAGAAGAGAGAGAAGACTCAAATTAATAAAATCACGAATGAGAAAGGAGAGATCACTACCAACACCAAGGAAATACAAACGATTTTAAAAACATATTATGAACAGCTGTATGCCAATAAATTAGGCAATCTAGAAGAAATGGACGCATTCCTGGAAAGCCACAAACTACCAAAACTGGAGCATGAAGAAATAGAAAACCTTAACAGGCCAATAACCAGGGAGGAAATTGAAGCAGTCATCAAAAACCTCCCAAGACACAAGAGTCCAGGGCCAGATGGCTTCCCAGGGGAATTCTATCAAACATTTAAAGAAGAAATCATACCTATTCTACTAAAGCTGTTTGGAAAGATAGAAAGAGATGGAGTACTTCCAAATTCGTTCTATGAGGCCAGCATCACCTTAATTCCGAAACCAGACAAAGACCCCACCAAAAAGGAGAATTACAGACCAATATCCCTGATGAACATGGATGCAAAAATTCTCAACAAGATACTAGCCAATAGGATCCAACAACACATTAAGAAAATTATTCACCATGACCAAGTAGGATTTATCCCCGGGACACAAGGCTGGTTCAACACTCGTAAAACCATCAATGTGATTCATCATATCAGCAAGAGAAAAACCAAGAACCATAGGATCCTCTCATTAGATGCAGAGAAAGCATTTGACAAAATACAGCATCCATTCCTGATCAAAACCCTTCAGAGTGTTGGGATAGAGGGAACTTTCCTCGACATCTTAAAAGCCATTTACGAAAAGCCCACAGCAAATATCATTCTCAATGGGGAAGCACTGGGAGCCTTTCCCCTAAGATCAGGAACAAGACAGGGATGTCCACTCTCACCACTGCTGTTCAACATAGTTCTGGAAGTCCTCGCCTCAGCAATCAGACAAGAAAAAGACATTAAAGGCATTCAAATTGGCAAAGAAGAAGTCAAACTCTCCTTCTTCGCCGATGACATGATACTCTACATAGTAAACCCAAAAGCCTCCACCCCAAGATTGCTAGAACTCATACAGCAGTTTGGTAGCGTGGTAGGATACAAAATCAATGCCCAGAAATCAATGGCATTTCTATACACTAACAATGAGACTGAAGAAAGAGAAATTAAGGAGTCAATCCCATTTACAATTGCACCCAAAAGCATAAGATACCTCGGAATAAACCTAACCAAAGAGGTAAAAGATCTATACCCTAAAAACTATAGAACACTTCTGAAAGAAATTGAGGAAGACACAAAGAGATGGAAAAATATTCCATGCTCATGGATTGGCAGAATTAATATTGTAAAAATGTCAATGTTACCCAGGGCAATTTACACGTTTAATGCAATCCCTATCAAAATACCATGGACTTTCTTCAGAGAGTTAGAACAAATTATTTTAAGATTTGTGTGGAATCAGAAAAGACCCCGAATAGCCAGGGGAATTTTAAAGAAGAAAACCATAGCTCGGGGCATCACAATGCCAGAATTCAGGATGTACTACAAAGCTGTGCTCATCAAGACAGTGTGGTACTGGCACAAAAACAGACACATAGATCAATGGAACAGAATAGAGAACCCAGAAGTGGACCCTGAAATGTATGGTCATCTAATATTCGATAAAGGAGGAAAGACTATCCATTGGAAGAAAGACAGTCTCTTCAATAAATGGTGTTGGGAAAATTGGACATCCACATGCAGAAGAATGAAACGGGACCACTCTCTTTCACCATACACAAAGATAAACTCAAAATGGATAAGAGTTCTAAATGTGAGACAAGAGTCCATCAAAATCCTAGAAGAGAACACAGGCAACACCCTTTTTGAACTCAGCCACAGTAACTTCTTGCAAGATACATCCACAAAGGCAAAAGAAACAAAAGCAAAAATGAACTATTGGGACTTCATCAAGATAAGAAGCTTTTGCACAGCAAAGGATACAGTCAGCAAAACTCCAAGACAACCTACAGAATGGGAGAAGATATTTGCAAATGACATATCAGATAAAGGGCTAGTTTCCAAAATCTATAAAGAACTTATTAAACTCAACACCAAAGAAACAAACAATCCAATCATGAAATGGGCAAAAGACATGAAGAGAAATCTCACAGAGGAAGACATGGACATGGCCAACAAGCACATGAGAAAATGCTCTGCATCACTTGCCATCAGGGAAATACAAATCAAAACCACAATGAGATACCACCTCACACCAGTGAGAATGGGGAAAATTAACAAGGCAGGAAACAACAAATGTTGGAGAGGATGCGGAGAAAAGGGAACCCTCTTACACTGTTGGTGGGAATGTGACCTGGTGCAGCCACTCTGGAAAACTGTGTGGAGGTTCCTCAAAGAGTTAAAAATAGACCTGCCCTATGACCCAGCAATTGCACTACTGGGGATTTACCCCAAAGATTCGGATGCAATGAAACGTCGGGACACCTGCACCCCGATGTTTCTATCAGCAATGGCCAAAATAGCCAAACTGTGGAAGGAGCCTCGGTGTCCTTCGAAAGATGAATGGATAAAGAAGATGTGGTTTATGTATACAATGGAATATTACTCAGCACTTAGAAACGACAAATACCCACTATTTGCTTCAACGTGGATGGAACTGGAGGGTATTATGCTGAGTGAAATAAGTCAATCGGAGAAGGACAAACAGTGTATGTTCTCATTCATTTGGGGAATATAAATAATAGTGAAACGGAATATAAAGGAAGGGAAAAGAAATGTTGGGAAATATCAGGAAGGGAGACAGAACATAAAGACTCCTAACTCGGGGAAACGAACTAGGGGTGGTGGAAGGGGAGGAGGGCGGGTGTTGGAGGGGAATGGGTGACGGGATGAGCACTGGGTGTTTTTCTGTATGTTGGTAAATTGAACACCAATAAAAATTAAATAAATAAAAAAAAAATAAATAAATAAATAAAAGCACTGTGGTCAATAAAAAAAAAAGCACTGTGGTCTGAAAATATGGAGGGACTAACCCCCATCTGTTTGTACCAGTTCAGACCTGATTTGTGAGATATTGTGTGATTTATTTTGGAGAATGGAGCATGTGTATTCTGTTACTTTAGGATGGAATGCTCCGTATATGTCTGTGAAGTCCATCTGTATCATTCAAAGTTCTTATTTATTTGTTGATCTTCTGCTTAGATTATCTATATGTTCCTGTGAGTAGAATGTTGAAGTCCTCTACTATTACTGTATTATTATCAATGTGTTTCTTTAATTTGGTTACTAATTGGTTGATTAAAAAATCTGGTTGAAAAGGAAAAGAGGGAAAAAAAGAAAGAAAAATTTAAATTAAAAAACTAAAGAATCATGGGGAAAAAACTCTCAAATTCTATATACTATTTTCCCTTAGTGTAGGAATTTTTCAGTTCTATGTAATACATGAACTTAGTATTAGCTTGATGTCCCTATTCGTCTTCTGGATGGCCTATTGCACTGATTCTCAGGTGTCTTTGCCTAGGTGGAGTTGCACCACCCCTTCCCAGAGGGGCAGGCTTAATGTAAGTTGCTTCAGGTTGCTCTATGTGGCTTTTGTTCCTTGAAGACTTCAGCACCACTTTAGAGGATGAAAAAAAAATCAAAATGGCAGCACCTTGATGATCTCCAGCCCCAGAGTTGAATGACTGTGGCTCTCACTCTTCAGTGTACTCTCAGCAGAAAGCAGTCAGGCACTTTTGTGTGTGCCAAAATCTGTAGACTCCTATGGTGTACATCCACACCAATCCTTCTGGGGGGGGGTGTCACACCACACCCCGAAGCTTTCTGAGCTACTGCTCTGAAAGTGGTTGCCTGATTGTTTGTACACCCACACCACTCCTCTTGAGGGAAGGAGTATGGTCTCCCAATGGCTTTGCTCCTTCCTGGGCTCCTGCTTGGAATGCAGATACCAGATCTGTTCACAATTCAGAGTTTATGATAACATCTATCTGAGAGGCAACTCTGGGGCTTACTAACTGTAGCTGACTTCTCTGCTCCAATGTTTGGGAACTCTGGGATAATCAGACACCCCTGTTCTTTCTGTGATCCTGGGAATTTTGAGACCGCATTGTCCCACCTAGGATTCTTCTGCACTTCACCACTTGAGCACTTTTCAGGCAAGGATGTCCCTCACAGGAGCAGACTTCTTAAAGTTCTGATTTTGCACTCTGCTGCTGTATCACTTTCTGGTAGCTGGATTATGGAGGTCACTCCTCTTGCCATTTATCTTATGATATATTCCCTTAGATTCACTTCTCTGCACCTATTATCTTGCAAAAAGTAATCACTTTTCTATTTGTAGAATTGTAGCAATTCTTTCCTTAGATCTCAGGTTGAATTCACAGGTGTTCAGAATGATTTGATAGCTATCTCACTGAACTTAAGGGACCAAATGAAACAAGGGTCCCCTACTCTTCCACCATTTTCCCTGTTCTTCCTACAGCAGAATTTAAAAATTCTATCTTCTATATTATTATTAATTATTATTATTATGTTTTATTTATTTATTCATGAGAAACACACACACACACACAGAGACAGAGAGAGAGAGAGAGAGAGAGGCAGAGACATAGGCAGAGAGAGAAGCAGTCTCCATGCAGGAAGCCCAATGTGGGACTTGATCCCAGGACTCCAGGGTCACACCCTGAGCCAAAGGCAGATGCTGAAGCACTGAGACATCCAGGTGTCCCATATTATTAAAAGTTTACATATACAAGTTTCATCCAGAAAATAAGGTTGTTTAAATTCAAATATAATAGATGACTACATAACTTGTCCAAATAAGGACACTTTTAAGAGTATAATGGAAAATATAAATAAGTAATTGAGTAAACAGGTATAAACTGTCAGTGACTCAAGCAAACAAAGACATGCATTTTTCTTCTTGAGGGTTGAGACCAAATGCCCTTTTGTATCCTTTCTCTAGTAAGATGCCTTTTTTATGTTCTTTTGTATCCTCTTTTTAGTAAGATGTCTGTCATGTAAGATGACTAGAAAGTTAAATTCTTAAAATAATAAAAGAATAAAATATTTGATTAAGCAATATTGGAGATTGGAGTTAGAACCCAGAAAAGGAAATACCAGAATTTCATCCATTCACATTTGTTCTATAAAAAGTATCCAAAATGCCAATAGAAGGTGTTTTGCTGACATTTTGTCCTTGGAAAAATAAATATATATATAAATTTGAGTAAATAGTTATTGAGAAAAGGTGGATTAAAAATGACAAGTGAGGGGACCCCTCAGTGGCTCAGTGGTTGAGGGTCTACCTAAGGCTCAGGTCATGATCCCAGGGTCCTGGAATTAGGTCCCACATCAGGCTTACTGCAGGGAGCCTGCTTCTCCCTCTGCTTATGTCTCCGCCTCTCTCTGTGTATCTCTCATGAATAAATAAAATATCTATTTTTAAAAATGACAAGTGAGGAAACCATGTACAATAGATGATCTACAAAGAGTTATTTTAAGATGATATGAAACATATTTAAAGGTTTAAAAAATATTTAGCAAGTTTACAAGTAATAGAGAGCCGTTCATGTTTCATGGGTTAATTTAGAATGGCTGGGCTATCTATTCCATGTTTCTTATCTCCTAGAGTCCTACAGAATATAGATTGAAGATGTTATGGTTTCCTCAAAAGTTAGGGAAATAAGCTTAGAGTAGAAAAAAGTAAGGGGATATTATTTAAAGTTCAGAATAGTAAGAAAATATTGGTTAGGTAATTAAAGCTTAGAAAACATGACACAGTGCCTGTAGCTATGAAAAAAGACAGTGTAGTGTTGACAAGTAGAAGAAAGATAAGCTAATGTTTATAACCATAGAGATTAAGTTAATGAAATGGCACTTATTTGGCAACTAGGAGTCTTTTGTTTCTTTTAATCTTTTTTAAATTTTTAACTTTATTTTTATTTTTTAATAAATTTATTATTTTTTAATTTTTAATTTAAAAAAATTTTAAAATAAATTTATTTTTTATTGGTGTTCAATCTGTCAACATACAGAATAACACCCAGTGCTCATCCCATCAGGTGCCCCCCCTCAGTACCCATCACACAGTCACCCCCATCCCCCACCCTCCTCCCCTTCCACCACTCCTAGTTCGTTTCCCAGAGTTAGAAGTTTCTCATGTTCTGTCTATTTCACTCAGTATAATACCCTCCAGTTCCATAGACGTCAAAGAAAATGGTGGGTATTTGTCGTTTCTAATGGCTGAGTAATATTCCATTGTATACATAGACCACATCTTCTTTAACCAATCATCTTTCGATGGACACCGAGGCTCCTTCCACAGTTTGGCTATTGTGGACATTGCTGCTATAAACATCGGGGTGCAGGTGTCCCGGCGTTTCATTGCATCTGTATCTTTGGGGTAAATCCCCAGCAGTGCAATTGCTGGGTCGTAGGGCAGATCTATTTTTAACTCTTTGAGGAACCTCCACACAGTTTTCCAGAGTGGCTACACCAGTTCACATTCCCACCAACAGTGCAGGAGGGTTCCCCTTTCTACAAAGCTGTGGTCATCAAGACAGTGTGGTACTGGCACAAAAACAGACACATATATCAATGGAACAGAATAGAGAATCCAGAAGTGAACCCTCAACTTTATGGTCAACTAATATTCAAAAGGAGGAAAGACTATCCACTGGAAAGAAGACAGTCTCTTCAATAAATGGTGCTGGGAAAATTGGACAGCCACATGCAGAAGACCGCTCTCTTGCACCATACACAAATATAAACTCAAAATGGATGAAAGATCTTAATATGAGACAAGATTCCATCAAAATCCTAGAGGAGAACACAGGCAACACCCTTTTTGAACTTGGCCACAGTAACTTCTTGCAAGATACATCCACGAAGGCAAAAGAAACAAAAACAAAAATGAACTATTGGGACTTCATCAAGATAAGAAGATTTTGCACAGCAAAAGATACAGTCAACAGAACTCAAAGACAACCTACAGAATGGGAGAAGATATTTGCAAATGACGTATCAGATAAAGGGCTAATTTCCAAGATTTATAAAGAACTTATTAAACTCAACAGCAAAGAAACAAACAACCCAATCATGAAATGGGCAAAAGACATGAACAGAAATCTCACAGAGGAAGACATAGACATGGCCAACACACACATGAGAAAATGCTCTGCATCACTTGCCATCAGGGAAATACAAATCAAAACCACAATGAGATACCACCTCATATGGGGAAAATTAACAAAGCAGGAAACCACAAATGTTGGAGAAGATGTGTTTCTTTTAATCTTTGCTTTAAAACATATTTATTTGTCTAGAAATAGAAAATGAAATCTCTACTAAATACATATATATTATATATTTACACACACATGTATATATAATAGGACATAGGTAGGTATACTAAATTCTCTACTTCTTTATTTCCATTTTTAAATCCACAAGGTCTCTGGTAAACCACTCTGGCATTATTACTAACCTGGTAGCTATAGAGGATGTAGGAAGAATTTAGTTTTTCTGCAGGAGGTTTTAGTAAGCTCAATTCCTTGTGAGTAATATTAGGGATCTATTATTAATTCCTTTCAACTCAATATAAGAACCATTGACAATGTAAAAACATTTGATTCTCTAATAAAGGAGCAAAAATCAGAGGTCTAAATTAAACTGCATGTTGATCCAGTTACTAAGTTTAGTTTAATTACTAAAATTCCTTGTAGTTAATAAGTTAGGTCTTTTAAAGAAATTCTAACAGTCTGAGATGTATATAGATATAACTTTGAATTTTAATTGATAGTTATTAAGGAGGGCACTTATTATAATGAGCACTAGGTATTTTATGTAAGTGATGAATCACCAAATTCTACTCCTAATACCAATATCACACTACACAATAACTAGAATTTAAATAAAACTTTGGAAGAAAAAAATATTAAGCTCTTTGACTTAAAAGAAACAGAAAAAATACAAACAACCAGACATGATATTGCCAGTAACAACAAGAATATTGATGCCATTTAAGATTTTTCTGTGCCTTTTTTTGTCCTTGTGGTATATTCAACTAAGAATGGACAGTCGTAATGCTATATTTTAAAACGTTGTGATACAATTATTCTCTGTGTGATTATGATTTGAATTCAATATATAATTAATAAAACAAAAATTTTCTGCACTGTTTTCACTTTCCTTATGATTTTTAAATCATCCATTTTTTTGCCAAAATATAATTAACATAAAACTGTGTATTAGTTTTAGATGTAAAGCAATGATCTTATGTATGTCCTTTTACATATGCACTTTTTTTGAAGAAAGCTAATGAAATTTGTTAATAATTACCTGGGGTTATAGATTGGTGGACTACCAGGAAGGCATAATTCTTCTTATGGAACACTACAAGATACTAATATATTGAAAACAAAATAATTAAACGTGCAATTTTGCAATACTTTACACTAGATTCAAATATTTGCAGGCAGTAGGTCCCAAAGTAAAAATAAAAATAAATTTCTTCCAGATTGCCTAATTTATTGACATATAGCTGTTCATAATATGTTTTTAAAATCGTTTGTATTTCCTTGGTGTTGGTAGTGATCTCTCCTTCTCATTCATGATTTTATTAATTTGAGTCTTCTCTCTCTTCTTTTTAATAAGGCTGGCTAATGGTTTATCTATCTTATTAATTCTTTCAAAGAACCAACTCCTGGTTTCAAAACCACAATGAGATACCACCTCACACCAGTGAGAATGGGGAAAATTAACAAGGCAGGAAACCACAAAGGTTGGAGAGGATGCGGAGAATGGGGAACCCTCTTGCACTGTTGGTGGGAATGTGAACTGGTGCATCCACCCTGGAAAACTGTGTGGAGGTTCCTCAAAGAGTTAAAAATAGACCTGTCCTACGACCCAGCAATTGCACTGTTGGGGATTTACCCCAAAGATGCAGATGCAATGAAATGCCAGGACACCTGCACCCCGATGCTTCTAGCAGCAATGTCCACAATAGCCAAACTGTGGAAGGAGCTGCGGTGTCCATCGAAAGATGAATGGAGGGATCCCTGGGTGGCACAGCGGTTTGGCGCCTGCCTTTGGCCCAGGGCGCGATCCTGGAGACCCAGGATCGAATCCCACGTCAGGCTCCCGGTGCATGGAGCCTGCTTCTCCCTCTGCCTATGTCTCTGCCTCTCTCTCTCTCTCTCTCTCTCTCTCTCTCTCTATCATAAATAAATAAAAATTTAAAAATTAAAAATTAAAAAAAGAAAGATGAATGGATAAAGAAGATGTGGTTTTATGTATAAGATGGAATATTCCTCAGCCATTAGAAATGACAAATACCCATTTGCTTCGACGTGGATGGAACTGGAGGGTATTATGCTGAGTGAAATAAGTCAATTGGAGAAAGACATACATTATATGTTCTCATTCATTTGGGGAATATAAATAATAGTGAAAGGAAATAGAAGGGAGAAGAAATGGGTAGGAAATATCAGAAAGGGAGACAGAACACAAAGACTCCTAACTCTGGGAAACGAACTAGGGGTGGTGGAAGGGGAGGAGAGCGGACGTGGGGGTAACTGGGTGGCGGGCACTGAGGGCAAATTGAACAACAATAAAAAATAAATTTATTAAAAAAATAAAGTGGAAAATAAACATTAATGAATTAGCAATGTTTTAGCTGAAATCATAAAAATAAATAAATAAATAAATAAATAAATAAATAAATAATACTTTTTAATATAAAAATGTTAGAAATTGTATACATGCTATTTTTTCTCCAACTTTGGATGAAATGAGATAGCTAATACTCTCTCTTACAGGATAAAAACTAGTGCACTTGCTCAAACAATAGAGTTTGGTGTTATGTTCCCTAGTTAACAAACAATCTTAACAAGAATTGTTTTTTTGTTTTTTTATTATTAACTTTTATTGGTGTTTAATTTACCAACATACAGAAAAACACCCAGTGCTCATCCCGTCAAGTGTCCACCTCAGTGCCCGTCACCCATTCCCCTCCAACACCCGCCCTCCTCCCCTTCCACCACCCCTAGTTCGTTTCCCCGAGTTAGGAGTCTTTATGTTCTGTCTCCCTTCCTGATATTTCCCAACATTTCTTTTCCCTTCCTTTATATTCCGTTTCACTATTATTCATATTCCCCAAATGAATGAGAACATACACTGTTTGTCCTTCTCCGATTGACTTATTTCACTCAGCATAATACCCTCCAGTTCCATCCACGTTGAAGCAAATGGTGGGTATTTGTCGTTTCTAATTGCTGAGTAATATTCCATTGTATACATAAACCACATCTTCTTTATCCATTCATCTTTCGATGGACACCGAGGCTCCTTCCACAGTTTGGCTATTGTGGCCATTGCTGATAGAAACATCGGGGTGCAGGTGTCCCGACGTTTCATTGCATCTGAATCTTTGGGGTAAATCCCCAACAGTGCAATTGCTGGGTCGTAGGGCAGGTCTATTTTTAACTCTTTGAGGAACCTCCACACAGTTTTCCAGAGTGGCTGCACCAGTTCACATTCCCACCAACAGTGTAAGAGGGTTCCCTTTTCTCCGCATCCTCTCCAACATTTGTTGTTTCCTGCCTTGTTAATTTTCCCCATTCTCACTGGTGTGAGGTGGTATCTCATTGTGGTTTTGATTTGTATTTCCCTGATGGCAAGTGATGCAGAGCATTTTCTCATGTGCATGTTGGCCATGTCCATGTCTTCCTCTGTGAGATTTCTCTTCATGTCTTTTGCCCATTTCATGATTGGATTGTTTGTTTCTTTGGTGTTGAGTTTAATAAATTCTTTATAGATTTTGGAAACTAGCCCTTTATCTGATATGTCATTTGCAAATATCTTCTCCCATTCTGTAGGTTGTCTTTTAGTTTTGTTGACTGTATCCTTTGCTGTGCAAAAGCTTCTTATCTTGATGAAGTCCCAATAGTTCATTTTTGCTTTTGTTTCTTTTGCCTTCGTGGATGTATCTTGCAAGAAGTTACTGTGGCCAAGTTCAAAAAGGGTGTTGCCTGTGTTCTCCTCTAGGATTTTGATGGAATCTTGTCTCACATTTAGATCTCTCATCCATTTTGAGTTTATCTTTGTGTATGGTGAAAGAGAGTGGTTCAGTTTCATTCTTCTGCATGTGGATGTCCAATTTTCCCAGCACCATTTATTGAAGAGACTGTCTTTCTTCCAATGGATAGTCTTTCCTCCTTTATCGAATATTAGATGGCCGTACATTTCAGGGTCCACTTCTGGGTTCTCTATTCTGTTCCATTGATCTATGTGTCTGTTTTTGTGCCAGTACCACACTGTCTTGATGACCACAGCTTTGTAATACAACCTGAAATCTGGCATTGTGATGCCCCCAGCTAAGGTTTTCTTTTTTAAAATTCCCCTGGCTATTCGGGGTCTTTTCTGATTCCACACAAATCTTAAAATAATTTGTTCTAACTCTCTGAAGAAAGTCCATGGTATTTTGATAGGGATTGCATTAAACGTATAAATTGCCCTGGGTAACATTGACATTTTTACAATATTAATTCTGCCAATCCATGAGCATGGAATATTTTTCCATCTCTTTGTGTCTTCCTCAATTTCTTTCAGAAGTGTTCTATAGTTTTTAGGGTATAGATCTTTTACCTCTTTGGTTAGGTTTATTCCTAGGTATCTTATGCTTTTGGGTGCAATTGTAAATGGGATTGACTCCTTAATTTCTCTTTCTTCAGTCTCATTGTTAGTGTATAGAAATGCCATTGATTTCTGGGCATTGATTTTGTATCCTGCCACGCTACCAAATTGCTGTATGAGTTCTAGCAATCTGGGGGTGGAGGCTTTTGGGTTTTCTATGTAGAGTATCATGTCATCGGCGAAGAGGGAGAGTTTGACTTCTTCTTTGCCAATTTGAATGCCTTTAATGTCTTTTTGTTGTCTGATTGCTGAGGCGAGGACTTCCAGAACTATGTTGAACAGCAGTGGTGAGAGTGGACATCCCTGTCTTGTTCCTGATCTTAGGGGAAAGGCTCCCAGTGCTTCCCCATTGAGAATGATATTTGCTGTGGGCTTTTCGTAGATGGCTTTTAAGATGTCGAGGAAAGTTCCCTCTATCCCAACACTCTGAAGGGTTTTGATCAGGAATGGATGCTGTATTTTGTCAAATGCTTTCTCTGCATCTAATGAGAGTATCATATGGTTCTTGGTTTTTCTCTTGCTGATATGATGAATCACATTGATGGTTTTACGAGTGTTGAACCAGCCTTGTGTCCCAGGGATAAATCCTACTTGGTCATGGTGAATAATTTTCTTAATGTATTGTTGGATCCTATTGGCTAGTATCTTGTTGAGAATTTTTGCATCCATGTTCATCAGGGATATTGGTCTGTAATTCTCCTTTTTGGTGGGGTCTTTGTCTGGTTTCGGAATTAAGGTGATGCTGGCCTCATAGAACGAATTTGGAAGTACTCCATCTCTTTCTATCTTTCCAAACAGCTTTAGTAGAATAGGTATGATTTCTTCTTTAAACGTTTGATAGAATTCCCCTGGGAAGCCATCTGGCCCTGGACTCTTGTGTCTTGGGAGGTTTTTGATGACTGCTTCAATTTCCTCCCTGGTTATTGGCCTGTTCAGGTTTTCTATTTCTTCCTGCTCCAGTTTTGGTAGTTTGTGGCTTTCCAGGAATGCGTCCATTTCTTCTAGATTTCCTAATTTATTGGCGTACAGCTGTTCATAATATGTTTTTAAAATCGTTTGTATTTCCTTGGTGTTGGTAGTGATGTCCCCTTTCTCATTCATGATTTTATTAATTTGAGTCTTCTCTCTCTTCTTTTTAATAAGGTTGGCTAATGGTTTATCTATCTTATTAATTCTTTCAAAGAACCAACTCCTGGTTCTGTTGATCTGTTCCACAGTTCTTTTGGTCTCGATATCATTGAGTTCTGCTCGAATTTTAATTAACTCTCTTCTTCTGCTGGGGGTGGGGTCTATTTGTTGCTTTTTCTCTAGTTCCTTTATGTGTAAGGTGAGCTTTTGAATTTGAGATCTTTCCAGTTTTTGAATGTATGCTTGTATTGCAATGTATTTCCCCCTCAGGACTGCTTTTGCTGCATCCCAAAGATTTTGAACGGTTGTATCTTCATTTTCATTAGTTTCCATGAATCTTTTTAATTCTTCCTTAATTTCCTGGTTGAGCTTTTAATCTTTTAGCAGGATGGTCCTTAACCTCCACGTGTTTGTGGTCCTTCCATATTTCTTGTTGTGATTGAGTTCTAATTTCAAGGCATTATGGTCTGAGAATATACAGGGGACTATCCCGATCTTTTGGTATCGGTTCAGACCCGATTTGTGACCCAGTATGTGGTCTATTCTGGAGAAAGTTCCATGTGCACTTGAGAAGAATGTGTATTCAGTTGAGTTTGGATGTAAAGTTCTGTAGATATCTGTGAAATCCATCTGGTCCAGTGTATCATTTAAAGCTCTCATTTCTTTGGAGATGTTGTGCTTAGAAGACCTATCCAGGGTAGAAAGAGCTAGATTGAAGTCACCAAGTATAAGTGTATTATTATCAAGGTATTTCTTGAGTTTGGTTATTAATTGGTTTAAATATTTGGCAGCTCCCACATTCGGGGCATATATATTGAGGAGTGTTAAGTCCTCTTGTTGGATAGATCCTTTGAGTATGAGATAGTGTCCCTCTTCATCTCTCACTATAGTCTTCGGGGTAAATTTTAATTTATCTGATATAAGGATGGCAACCCCTGCTTTCTTTTGAGGACCATTTGAATGGTAAATGGTTCTCCAACCTTTTATTTTCAGGTTGTAGGTGTCCTTCTGTCTAAAATGAGTCTCTTGTAGACAGCAAATAGATGGGTCCTGCTTTTTTATCCAGTCTGAAACCCTGCGCCTTTTGATGGGGTCATTAAGCCCGTTCACGTTCAGAGTTACTATTGATAGATATGAGTTTAGTGTCATCATATCTATTCAGTCCTTGTTTTTGTGGATTGTTCCACTAAACTTCTTCTTAAAGGGGAATTTTAAGAGTCCCCCTTAAAATTTCTTGCAGAGCTGGTTTGGAGGTTACATATTCTTTCAGTTCTTGCCTGTCTTGGAAGCTCTTTATCTCTCCTTCCATTTTGAATGAAAGCCTTGCGGGGTAAAGTATTCTTGGTTGCATGTTCTTTTCATTTAGGACCCTGAATATATCCTGCCAGCCCTTTCTGGCCTGCCAGGTCTCTGTGGAGAGGTCTGCTGTTACCCTAATATTCCTCCCCATAAAAGTCAGGGACTTTTTTTCTCTTGCTGCTTTAAGGATCTTCTCCTTATCTTTGGAATTTGCAAGCTTCACTATTAAATGTCGAGGTGTTGAACGGTTTTTGTTGATTTTAGGGGGGGATCTCTCTATTTCCTGGATCTGAATGCCTGTTTCCCTTCCCAGATTCGGAAAGTTTTCAGCTAGGATTTGTTCAAATACATATTCTGGCCCTCTGTCCCTTTCCGCGCCCTCGGGAACCCCAATTAAACATAGGTTTTTCTTCCTCAGGCTATCATTTATTTCCCTTAATCTATCCTCATGGTCTTTTAATTGCCTGTCTCTTTTTTCCTCAGTTTCCCTCTTTGCCATCAACTTGTCTTCTATGTCACTCACTCGTTCTTCCACCTCGTCAAGCCTCGTCGCTTAACAAGAATTGTTAACAGGATCTGGGAAGACGCAGGTTCCCTAGATCTGAGGACAGACATGAGATTAAGTAAATCACAGTAACTGTTGTTCAGTTTAGTTGTTGAAGCACAGTAGAATCTGGTGACTAACAAATAAGCACCAAAGAAAGGAGGATGGAGGGAATCCCAGATATGTTATAGGCAGGAAATATCCAATAAGCATCACTAGGATACCTGGGGACAGAGAAGTAATGTCAAAGGAACAGTTTTTTAAATTTATGGAGATTATGAGATGACACTTTAGTTCAATCCCTTCGTTTTATAGAAAAGTAAACTTAGGCACAAGTATCTTCATTTAACCAAGATCATAACGCTAGCTAATGCAGTTGCAGCAATAGAATCCAGATTTCCAGAATTTTCATCTACTGTTTAAGAAATTACAAAAGGATAAAATATTTTGATAGACATATACCAGCCCAAGGAAAATATAATTTAACAATCAAAATTTGGGGCAAATGTACTTGACCTATAATCCCTTTTCTTTCTTTCTGAACTTTGTTTTACAGAAATACATTCCAAGCCCACATACTTATGTACACAAAATTCAAGTTTATAGTATAGAAATAAAAATATTCCTTCATTTTAGAGAAAAAAATGGTGAGTTTAGGAAGACTTCACAAATAATCACCTTACTGGGTGATGGGCACTGAGGGGGGCACTTGATGGGATGAGCACTGTGTGTTATGCTATATGTTGGCAAATTGAACTCCAAAAAAAAAATATACATTTTTTTTTAAAAAAATACGACAAATAGTCACCTCAATGCTGACAAATTATTCTTAAAATTTGTAATTCAAATTTAGTCACTGGTTCCACTTCCACTAATGACAGAATAGCATGTAGTAAACTAATATACATACATTCAGCAAATATAAACTATGGACAATATGTAAAAAGACAATGATTTAAAGGTACTGAAGAACTGAAAGCTGGAAAATTTTGGGAAAGAGTTAAATATTGAGAGAAGAACTGCACTGGGTAACAAATGTACTTACGCAGCTTTCACCCACAACAATATCCAGTCTGCCTAGTGTGGATCAGCTGGATATAAGCAGCAAGGTGCAGACTTAATATGTTGAGAAGTAAGATGGTGTATTTCAGGTATGCCAGAGAGATTTGAAAGGATGGAATCACAGAAAGGAAGTTACTATAGAGAAAGAACCCTAAAATCTGAGCAAAAAATTGCCAAATGCCCTGGCTGACTTCTAATCTTTACACTCACAATAACCATGAAAACAACAAGAAATAAAAAGTTAAAAGGATGGATTAGGACCAACAAACTTCAGAATGAACATAACAGAATCTAGATTCTCTACAATATATTATTTCCAATGTCCTGGAGTCAATGAAAAAATTATTAGATAGCAAAAAAGCAGTAAAATGGGTTCAATAGTCAGGGAAATAAAACAGTCAAAGAAACTAAAGTCAAGGTGACCAAGATGATGGAATTAGATAAAAGAAACAAACAAACCTAAAATAATTGTCATAAATACTTTCAAGAAATAAAGTAAAATATGCTCATAGGAATGAATGAATAATGAATCTTAATACATAAATGGAAAATATGGGGCACCTAAGTGGCTCAATTAGTTAAGTGTATACCTCCAGCTCAGGTCATAATCCTGGGGTCCTGGGGTTGAGTCTTGCATCAGGCTCCCTGTTCAGTGGGGAGGCTGATTTTCCCTAACCCTTTCCATCTGGCACTCTCTCTGCCAGCTCTCTCATAATAAATAAATAAATAAATAAATAAATAAATAAATAAATAAATAAATAAATAAAATCTTTAAAAATAGAGAAATGGAAAATATAGAAAAATACCAAATGGAAAGTATAAAACTATAGTATCTCAAATAAAAATTAATTGGATGGATTTAACAACAAATTATAGCTTTGATTTGTATTTCTCTGATGATGAGTGATGTTTGAGCATTTTTTCATGTATTTGTTTGCCATCTGTGTATATATGGAGTAATGTCTATTCATGTCTTCTGCCCACCTTTTAGTGGATTCTTTGTGTTTGATGCGGAGTTTATTAAGTTCTTTTTAGATTTTGGATATCAGCCTTTATCATATTTATTATTTACAAATATTTTTTCTCATTATTTAGGTTGCTTTTTAATTTTGTTGACTATTTTCTATACTGTGCAAAAGCTTTTTATCTTAATGAAGTCCTAATAGTTTATTTTGGTTTTGTTCCCCTTACCTTAGGAGACATATCTAGTAAGGTGTTGCCACGGCTGATATCAAAACAATTAATGCCTGTGTTCTCTGGAATTTTAATAGTTTCCTGTCTCATATTTAAGTTTTTCATCCATTTTGAGTTTCTTTTTGTGTGTGGTGTAAGAAAGTGGTCCAGTTTCATTCTCTTGCATTTTGTTGTCCAGTTTTCCCAACACCATTTTTTGAAAATACTGTCTTTTTTCCATTGAATATTCTTTCCTTCTTTGTTGAAGATTTAAAAACTTGGGGTCCATTTCTGGATTCTCTATTCTGTTCCATTGATCTATGTGTCTATTTTTGTGCCATTAGTATACTGTCTTGATCACTACAGCTTTATAATATAACCTGAAGTCTGATATTGCGATGTCTCTAGCTTTTCTTTTCCAAGGTTATTTTGGCTATTTGGGGTCCTTTGTGGTTCCATGTAAGTTTTAGAATTGTTCTAGCTCTGTGAAACTACAATGAGATATTACCTCACACTTGTCAGAAGGACTAAAATCAACAATACAAAAAGCAACAGGCGTTGGTAAGTATGAGAATAAAGGGGAACTCTTTTGTACTCTTGGTGGAAAGCAAACTTGAGCAGCCACTCTAGAAAACAGTATACAAGTTCCTCAAAAAGTTAAAAGCAGAACTACCTTATGATCCAGTAATTGCACAACCAGGTATTTACTCAAAGAATACAAAAATACATAGTCAAAAGGATATATGCCCCCTTATGTTTATAGCAGCATTATCTATAATAGCCAAATTATGGAAACAGCCTAAGTGTCCACTGACTGATGAATGGTTAAAGAAGATGTAGTATATATGTAGTATGTATGGCTATACATCATGAATATTTCTCAGCCATAAAAAGAATGAAATCTTGTTGCTAAGCAAAATAAGTCAGAGAAAGACATATACCATATGACTTCACTCCTTTGTGGATTTTAGGAAACAAAAGGAATGATCATAAGGGAGAAAAAGAGAGAGGCAAACCAAGAAACAGACTCAGCTATAGAGAACAAAATGATTGTTACCACAGGGAAGGTGGGGAAGGGATGGTTTAAATAGCTGATGGGGATTAAGGAGTACCCTTGTGATAAGCATTGGTTGTTGTATATAAGTGTTGAATCACTATGTTGTACACCTGAAACTAACATTACACTGTATGTTAACTAACTGGAATTTAAATAAAAACTTTTTAAAAAGAAGCCAAAACAATGCTTAGGAATACACAAAGAAATACATAGAAATAACACCTAAGTTTGGCAAAGTGAATACACATTAACAAAGTTAATACACATAAATAATTGTATATTTATATAGTAGCATCAAACAACTGACAATGAAATTAATAAAACCATTACATACAATAGTGTCAACATATAATAGGAATAAATTTAACAAAAGAAATGCAAAATGTCTACATTAAAGACCACAAAAATTTGCTGTGATAAATTTTAAGACTTAAGTAATTGGAGATATACACATGTTTATAAATTGGAAAACTCAATATTTTATGATCCTATGTCAATTCTCACCAAATTGATCTATATATTCAACATAATACTAATAAAAACCTGTCAATTTTTATATAAAATAACAAGCTATTTTTAAAATTTTATAAAATTTAGAAGGACCTAGACTATTGTAAATAATATGAAAATATTGGATGGCTTATACAGCTGACACTAAGACTTACTGTAAAGCTACAATAATCCAAACAATATAATAATTGGTGTAAAAATCAACAAAATCATCAATGGAGTAGACTAGAGAGCCCAAAAGTAGAACTGGACTTATGCTCTTATTGGATTCCTGGCAAAAGCCTCATAAGCACATTCCAATGATGAAAGAAAAGTCTTTTCAACAAATAGTATCAGTACAACCCAATACCCAGATAGAAAAGTATATCTTGATTACCTAAGTCACAATACACAAAGATTAATTTGAGATGGATCATATGTCTAAACATAAATGCTAAAAATATAAAGCTTTTGAAGAAAATATAAAAAGATATCTCTGTAACTTGAGGTACACAAATATTTCTTAGTTTGAAACAGAAAACAATAAACATGAAAAAATGATGTTAGATTTAATAAATTTTTAAAAAGATTTTTAATTTATTTATTCATGAGAGACACACAGATAGAGGCAGAGACATAGGCAGAGGGAGAAGCAAGCTCTCTGTCGGGAGCTTGATGTGGGACTCAATCCCAGGACTCTGGGATCATGTTCTGAGCCAAAGGCAGACACTGAACCAGAGTTACCCAGGTGTCCCAACTTCATAAAATTTAAAACTTATGTTCATCAAAAGATACTGTAAGAAAATGAAAAATCAAATTATATACTTAGGGGATATATTTACAATATATTTGATAAAGGTAGCAAAAGGCTAGTGTTCAGAATATATTAAAAAGCTACTGCAACTCAATAATAAAAACACAAACACAAAAAAAGGAAAAAATTTGAAGAGAGTCTTCAGTTAAGAAGATACACAAATGACAAAAAAATAAAAAAGAGAAAAAGAAAGAAGAGAAAAAAGAAGAGAAGTGAAGCAAAGAAAGAGAAAATATTCTCAAAATAATTAGTCATCAGGGAACTGAAAATTCACAACACAATGAGAAGCCAAGATGCACCCACCAGAATGGGTTAGGTTTTTAAAGGACTAACAAAACCAAATATTGTAGAGAAACTGGAATTTTCACTTATGTTGGTGGGAATGTAAAACTGCACAATTGAAAGGAATCAGATTTTTAAGAAACTAAATATACATTTAACTTATGACTTATTTCTAAATATTTGGCCAAAAGAAATAGACATATGTCCAAAAAAGGACTTGTACAAGAATGTACATAGCAACTTTATTAATAATAGCTACAATCTGTGAATATCTTAGGTGTTCATCTACAGGAGAAAGGATTAATAAACTGTTGTATGTTTATACAAAGGAATATTATTCTGCAATTAAAACAAGTAACAAACTATGGATATGTGTAATAGTATAGATGAATCTCAGAAACTTCTGGTGGGGGCAGCGCAGGTGGCTCAGCGGTTTAGTGCTGCCTTCAGCCCAGAGTGTGATCCTGGAGACCCAGGATCGAATCCCACATGGGGCTCCCGGTGCATGGAGCCTGCTTCTCCCTCTGCCTGTGTCTCTGTCTCTCTCTCTGTCTCTGTCTCTCTCCCTGTCTCTCATGAATAAATAAATAGGATCTTTAAAAAACAAGAAAGAAAGAAATTCCTGGTGGATCAAAGAAGCCTTACATTGAAAAAGTACATATTGATTGTACTGTTCCACTTACATAAAGTTCTAGAACAGGTAAACTAATTTATAGTGCTGCCTCGGGAAGTTGAGATCAGTAATAAACTGAGAAAGGGTATGAGGAAACTTTCCGAGGTGATGATGATATTCCATACCTAAGTAGATATTTGTTTTTTAAGGTGTATGCATTTGTCAAAACTCAGCTTATTTTTAAGATTTGTCCTTTGGATTGTACATACATTTTGCTTCAAAAGAAAAATGGTAAACAAGTATTATATGAAGTGCTATTGGTAAGAATCTTGATGGTAATTTACTTTGAAATGCATCCAGAAATAAGGTGGACTAATGGATGGTTAGAGAAATAGAGAGATGAATAGATATGGTATAAGGTAAGTACAGTAAAATATTGATGGTAGAATTTGTATGGTGGATATTAGTGTGTCCACTGTAAATTTTTTTCAAGGTTTCTGTGTATTAGCACATTTCCATAGTAAAATGTCAACAAATAAAGTACTTATAATTTGTATACCTAAAATGATGCATTTCACTGTACATTTATCTCAAAAATGAGGACCAGTGAGATTTCATTCCACTGGTCCAAAGGGCAGAGACTGTTGAGATTTTTTCTTTATTTATTAACTGATATACTCTAATGGATAGAACAGAGCCCAACACATTATAAATACTCAGTAAATATTTATTGAACTGCATGGGTTAAAACATACATACATGTGTGTATGTGCATACTGTGTGATTAAGCAATGAAGGCCTTAGACTGAGGTGGCTCTAATGCTGTGGTGGCCTATGTAAGTGAACAAAACCTTAATCCTGTAAGTACCTCCAGGTGCCAAAATCAAAACACTAAGTATAACCAGTCACACACAGCAACTAGGTTTTAATTTATAGCTAATCAAAGAATTTCTTTTCTTTATTTCTGCACTCTCTGTGCATGGCTTTTGTCTGGCTGCTGTCAGCATAGTACTCCTAAATACTTCCAGTTTGGTGGCACCGAACTGAAATAGTTTTTTGCTCAAATTAACTCTTAAAATTGTTAATATTTCTGTTAATTGTTTAACAGTTCATATATGTGTGTATATGCATACAGAGAAAGAGACAGAAACAGAGAGAAGGAAGGAAGGAGTGAAAGAACGGATAGGGAAGGGGGAGAGATGGAGATGAAGAGGAGGGAAAAAGCAGGGCTGGAGGGGGCACCTGGGTGGCTCAGTTGACTAAATGTCTGCCTTTGAGTCAGGTCATGATCCCAGAATCCTGGACTTGAGCCCCTTGTCAGGTTCACTGCTCACCAAGAAGTCTGCTTTTCCCTCTGCCCCTCCCCCTGCTCCTGCTCTCTTGTGCACATGCGCTCTCTCTCTCTCTCTCTCTCTCTCTGTCTCAAATAAAGAAAATCTTTTTTAAAAAAGGGCTGGAGGCCCCAAGATATCTTTTTCTCATAATTATGCCCAAAGTCAACTCTATCAGTAACAATTAAACAATGTTGGAAAGGGTAAAAATCATTCTACCCACATCCTTGAGCATGTGGCAAAGCCTACAGTTATGGAGGGCTCTGCTCACTTATGGATTTAGACACTCTCCTCTTACTCACTGTAAAGAGGGCTATGTTATTACTTTTATGTGCCTAGGCACCTTTGCTTTTGTAGACTCCTTCCCCCATAAATCACATATTTTATGACCATGTTGGTATAAAGACAAGTATATTTCTAATTAGATTTATTATTATATGCTTATTATTTTCATTTTTTCCTCAGATTTAAAGGACATTAAAATTTCCAAATAGCCAACAGAATTCTGAAAAAGAAAATCAAACCAGAGGCATCACAATTCCAGATTTCAAATTGCTCTCTTGTGCACATGAGCTCAAGTATGTATTAACAAATTGTATTAACAAAGCTATAATAATTAAGACAGTATGGTACTGGAAGAAAAAGACATGTAGATGAATGGAACAGAATAGAGAACCCAGAAATGGACACTCAACTCTATGATCAACTAATATTTGACAAAGAAGGAAATAATATCCAGTGGGAAAAAAGTCTCTTCAACAAATGGTTTTGAGAAACTTGCACAGCCACATGCAGAAGAATGAAACTGGACCACTTTCTTACACTGTACACAAACATAAACTCAAAATGGTAGAAAGGCATAAATGCAAGATAGGAATCCATCAAAATCCTAGAGGAGAACACAGGCAGAAACCCCTTTGACCATGGCCATGGGAACTTCTTGGAGTATAAATCTCCAAAGGAAAGACTATCCACTCAAAAAAGGACAGTCTCTTCAATAAATGGTGCTGGGAAAATTGGACAGCCATGTGCAGAAGAATGAAACTGGGCCATTCTCTTCAGACACAAAGATAAACTCAAAATGGATGAAAGATTTAAATGTGAGACAAGAATGCATCCAAATTCTAGAGAAGAACACAGGCAACACCTTTTTCAAACTTGGCCACAGCAACTTCTTGCATGATACATCTATGAAGGCTAGGGAAACAAAAGCAAAAATGAACTACTGCGACCTCATCAAGATAAGAAGCTTGTGCACAGCATAGTATATAGTCAATAAAACTAAAAGGCAACCTACTGAATGGGAGAAGATATTTTCAAATGACATATCAGATAAAAGACTCGTCTCCAAAATCTTTCTAGAATTTATCAAACTCAACATCCAAAAAATAAAAAAAAAGTGAGTCAAGAAATGGGCAAAAGATATGACAGACATTTCTCCAAAGAAGACAAACAGATGGCCAACATACACATGAAAAAATTCTCCACATCACTTGCCATCAGGGAAATAGAAATCAAAACCACAATGTGATATCACCTCACATCGGTCAGAATGACTTTAATGAACAGCTCATGAAACAAGAGATGTTGGTGAGGATGCAGAGAAAGGGGAACCCTCTTACACTGTTGGTAGGAATGTAAATTGATGTAGCAACTCTGCAGAACAGTATGGAGGTTACTCAAAAAGTTAAAATTAGGACTACACTATGACTCAGTAATTGTACTACTAGGTAATTATCCAAAGGATGCAAACAGTGATTCGAAGGGGCACATGCACCTCAAAGTTTACAGTAGCACTGTGCACAATAGCCAAAATATGATAAGAGCCCAGATGTCCATTGACACATGAATGGATAAAGATGTGGTATATATGCTCGCATGCACACACACACACACACACACACATGCACACACACACGGATGGAACTAAAAGGTATATTAAGTGAAATAGGTCAGTCAGAGAAAGACAAATACCGTATGATTTCACTTACATGTGGAATTTAAGAAACAAAACAGATAAACGGGAAAGAAAGGAAAATAGAATAAGATGAAAGTTGAGATGAGGCAAAATATAAGAGACACTGAACCCTTGGAAACAAACTAAGGGTTGGTTGAGATTGGGAGGTAAGGGATAAGTGGATAATTAGCAATAATTACATCAAGGGCACTTGATGTAATGAGCACTGGGTGTTATATGTAACTGATGAATCAGTAAATTGTACCTCTGAAACTAATAAAAAATACAATAAGGACATTAAAATAATTTCCATTTTTAAAGGACACATAACTATCTTGAGTCATAGGCACTCTTCCTTCTATGTCCCACAGATAAATTGTCCCTGACTGGAAGGATTCCCTTTTGAATCTGCTTTGCCTTTAAATTCCCCCCCCCAACTTCTTAACCATCTCAATCCATCTTTTCAGTGGGGATAATATGTAATCTGGGCTCTACACCCAGATTCCACACTTTAAAAAAATAATTTTCTAAGAAAATTTCCTTTCTTCAGCAGGCAACCTTTAAACTCTCTGAGAGTAGAGAAGTCAGTCTGTTACACATTATCTTCTCAAGCAGAGCTGGCTTGATCAGAGAGCTTCTATTAAATTGAGAGAGTGCCATTTAATATGTTCTGGGCTTTTGAATGAAAGCACTGCTAATATGCTCCTCTTACTGTTACCTAATACAAATGAAAAGCCTGTTCTTTCTCCTGCAGCCTGAAATGAATTTAATAATAAATATGAGTACTAATCTTTTCTTACACTGAAAAAGCATAACAGGGAGTCATAATTTCATAAAATATTAACTTTATTACCTTTTCCTACTTCTAAGAGCAAAGAATATGGAAGCTGATCATTACCCAGGAGAAGCATAGACTAAAACCATCCAGTAGAACATATCTTTTTTGAGAATCTATATGCTGCTCTTTGTCTTAGGCAGTGGGGACATATAAAACAAGAGTAAAGCGCAATTTCTCCCCTTGAGGGACTTGAAGTCTACATAGAATATAAATATAGCAACAAATATTATCAATAAAATTTGTTAAGCTCTGTGATGGGAAATACATAGGGAATGAGTATCATGTAAACAAAGAAAACTTCAGGAAATATCCCCAACTATGTTCTGATCTCATTGGAGGATTTTCATATATCCATATTTACATCGATGTAATCGATATACATATCTGTAGATAGAGTATATATTCCCATTCCATTACCAGGCTTGGTTATGTTACTTGGCTGGACGATGGAATATAAGCAAAACTGATATTGTGCCCATCACAAGCAAAAGTTTTAAAATGAACTACTTGCTTTAGTTTGGTCCTTTGCAGTATTTTCCTTTGCCCTGAAAATTGCATGGGCTACATAGGGACAATTCCTTCTTCCTAGGTCTTAGAGTAAGAATATACAAGCATGCAAACAGAGCATAACCAAGCTGGGCTGCACGAAAACCACTCCATACATCCATGGGCAATATGCAAATGCTTATTGTTGTAGGTTATTGAGAAATTTTTATAACAAAGGCTGAAAATACAAATAAGTTTGGTTATCATAGTTAATCATACATTTTCTATATGACTATCCCTACATCTGAGTCTTGGAAGCAAAAAAATGTGCTACTTGACTGGAATTAATACAATTACTCAGAAAATAGAGCAGCAACAACAAAACACTATCCTAGATTACCAAGTTCTTGAAAAAGACCCAGAATATCATAACATAAGAATATATGAATATTTGATTTTGTGAATTTCTTATGAAATTTGTATACTCATTCTTGTCTAATGCTTTTTTCTAATTAATTTTTATTGGTGTTCAATTTACCAACATACAGAAAAACACCCAGTGCTCATCCCATCAAGTGTCCGCCTCAGTGCCCGTCACCCATTCCCCTCCACCCCCCGCCCTCCTCCCCTTCCACCACCCCTAGTTCGTTTCCCAGAGTTAGGAGTCTTTATGTTCTGTCTCCCTTCCTGATATTTCCCAACATTTCTTTTCCCTTCCTTTATATTCCCTTTCATTATTATTTATATTCCCCAAATGAATGAGAACATACACTGTTTGTCCTTCTCTGATTGACTTACTTCACTCAGCATAATACCCTCCAGTTCCATCCACGTTGAAGCAAATGGTGGATATTTGTCGTTTCTAATTGCTGAGTAATATTCCATTGTATACATAAACCACATCTTCTTTATCCATCATCTTTCGATGGACACTGAGGCTCCGTCCACAGTTTGGCTATTGTGGACATTGCTGCTAGAAACATCAGGGTGCAGGTGTCCCGACATTTCATTGCATCTGAATCTTTGGGGTAAATCCCCAACAGTGCAATTGCTGGGTCGTAGGGCAGGTCTATTTTTAACTCTTTGAGGAACCTCCACACAGTTTTCCAGAGTGGCTGCACCAGGTCACATTCCCACCAACAGTGTAAGAGGGTTCCCTTTTCTCCGCATCCTCTCCAACATTTGTGGTTTCCTGCCTTGTTAATTTTCCCCATTCTCACTGGTGTGAGGTGGTATCTCATTGTGGTTTTGATTTGTATTTCCCTGATGGCAAGTGATGCAGAGCATTTTCTCATGTGCGTGTTGGCCATGTCCATGTCTTCCTCTGTGAGATTTCTGTTCATGTCTTTTGCCCATTTCATGATTGGATTGTTTGTTTCTTTGGTGTTGAGTTTAATAAGTTCTTTATAGATTTTGGAAACTAGCCCTTTATCTGATATGTCATTTGCAAATATCTTCTCCCATTCTGTAGGTTGTCTTTTAGTTTTGTTGACTGTTTGTTGACTGACTGGGAGAAGCCAGTCAGTTAGGTGAGTGCCTGCAGACAGACGGGGATGTGCCCTGTTCGCTTTGGGAGGGGCAGCCCCCAGGAGTGCAAGTCCAGCAGCACAGGGCCCCAGATACCAGGGTGCCCAAGTGGACACAGCTGGTGATCCAGCGTTCCCCCCAGAACAGGTGGAAGCTGGGAGGGCACAGGACAGCAAGAACTCTCCGCCCCCAGATGCCCCCAAGCTGTGCAGATCAGTGCCCCCACCCCAGGAGCATCTAGGCCAGTGCAGACTGGGAAACTGCAGGTGATTACTGGGGGAGCTGACTCCAGAGCTGGAGACCTAGGCACCACCATTGTTGTTCTCCCTTGTGTCACCTTTTGCCTGGGAGAGGTGGGGCCGCTAGGGAACACAGGCCTCACTGGGTAAACAGCTCCCACTGAGCCTGGCACCTGGCAGGGATTGGGGCATCTCCCCATGTACACATACCTGAGAGTCAGCTCAGCAGGGTCCTCCACTAGAAGACCAGCTGGAGGGACAGGGGAAGAGCAAGTTCTTAAGGAAGCAGTGCTGGAAAGCTCCAGTACTGAAGGTAAGTAGTATATAGAAACACAGGGTCCTTTTTCCCTTTTTTCCCCCTTTTTTTCCCCATTATGACTCCTTTTTATATCAGGCTAAAAATTTCTGATATTTTGTCTCTTTTCCCATCTTAACTACAATATTTTACCAGATCTTCATTTTTAAACTTTTTGACTTTCATGTTTCTAAATTACATGTCTTAGATATATTTTTCACTTCTGGATTACCTTCAACGTATTCAATTTAATTTTGGTAGATATATAGATATGGGTATCTTTTTTGTTTTTTTTCTGCCTCATTTTGTTTTACAATAGTGGAAGTTAATGCCTTCTAAAAGTGACCAACAGGCACCCAGAACCAAGTGGAATACCGTGCTGGTTCATTCTGTGAGACTATATTCTCTCTTCCTTGCCAATTTGCTCCCCTTTCTTATCTTGTTTATGTTTTTGCTGGTCAATATTGAGATTTTATATAAGAATTGCTGGTTTATATGAATTTGGGATTAAGCATCTACTAAAATACAGAACAAATTACACTCAGAACCAAGACAATAACCCTCCAGGACCCCTCAGGTAGACTACATTCTCTCTCCACTATCACTTCCTCACCACCACCATCCCCTCTCCTTTTTCTCCCCTCTTTTTCCACTTTTTTTCTTTACTTTTTTCTTCTTTTTCTTTTTTCTTCTTTCTTTGTGGGTTTTGGCTTTTTATTTTTACTATTTGTTTTAAAATTTGTTTTTTACTTTAGTGGTCCTTTTATTTTATTTTGTTCTGTTCTTCCTTCTATTTTCTTGTCTCTGATCTATTCAATATCAACTAGGCAGTATTATACTGAGGTCATAGTAGATATTCTTGCCTCAGCCTGCTCATACAGCAACTCGGTACTGGGCAAAATGACTACAAGGAAGAATTCACACACACACACACACACAAAAAAAAAAAGAACCAGAAACAATGCTCTTTACCACAGAGTTACAGAATTTGGCATTCAAATTGGCAAAGAAGAAGTCAAACTCTCCCTCTTCGCTTATAACAAATATATATATATATATACATATATATATATATATATATATGATAACCAAACTTATTTGTATTTTCAGCCTTTGTTATAAAAATTTCTCAATAACCTACAACAATAAGCATTTGCATATTGCCCATGGATGTATGGAGTGGTTTTCGTGCAGCCCAGCTTGGTTATGGAATATTCCTCAGCCATTAGAAACGACAAATACCCACCATTTGCTTCAACGTGGATGGAACTGGAGGGTATTATGCTGAGTGAAGTAAGTCAATCGGAGAGGGACAAAAATTGTATGTTCTCATTCATTTGCGGAATATAAATAATAGTGAAAGGGAATATAGGGGAAGGGGGAAGAAATGTGTGGGAAATATCAGAAAGGGAGACAGAACATAAAGACTCCTAACTCTGGGAAACGAACTAGGGGTGATGGAAGGGGAGGAGGGCGGGGGGTCGGTGTGGATGGGTGATGGGCACTGAGGGGGGCACTTTACGGGATGAGCACTGGGTGTTATTCTGTATGTTGGTAAATTGAACACCAATAAAAAATAAATTTATTTAAAAAAATAAAGGTATACCAAAAAAAAAAAAATGACTACACGGAAGAATTCACAAAAAAAAAAACAAAACACGGAAACAATACTCTTTACCACAGAGTTACAGAATTTGGATTTAAATATGATGTCAGAAATTCAATTCAGAAGTATAATTATAAAGATAGTGGTGGCTCTGGAAAGAAGCAAAATGGAATCTAGAGACTTTGTTACTACAGAATTGAGATCTAATGAAGCCGGAATTCAAAATAGATGAAATGAGATGCAATCAAACCTGCATGTCCTAACTGCTAGGGTTCATGTGGTGGAAGAAAGAGTGAGTGACATAGAAAACAACTTGATGGTAAGGAAGGAAGCTGAGGAGAAAAGAGAAAAACAACTAAGAGCCCATAAAGAAAGGTGAAGGGAAATAAAGGTTAACTTGAGAAGGAAGAATTTATATACAATTGGGATTCCAGAAGAGACTGAGAGATAGAGAGAGGACCACAAAGTATATTTGAAAGAATCACAGCTGAGAGCTTTCCTAATCTGGGAAGGAAACAGGCATTCATAACCAAGAGATAGAGATGACCCCCAAAATATCAATAAAAATTGCTCAACACCTCGACATTTAATAATGAAACTGGAAAATTTCAAAGATAAAGGGGAAATCCTAAAAGCAGATTAAGACAAGAGATTACTAATTTATATGGGAAGAAACATCAGATTAACACACCAGGAATATTCACAGAGACGTGGCAGGCCAGAAAGGGCTGGCAGGATATATTCAGGGCACTAAATGAGAAAAACATGCATCCAGCAAGGATGTCATTCAGAATAGAGGAGAGGGATACACAAAAAAACTGAAAGAATACATGAATACCAAAATGGCTCTGCAAGAAATATTACAGGGGACCCTGTAAAAGAAATAGGGATCCCAAAAAACAATCCACAAAGACAGGGAATGAATAGGTAATATGATGACATTAAATTCATAACTTTCGATCATTACCCTGAACATGAATGGGCTACAGGATACACAAAAAAACTGAAAGAATACATGAATACCAAAATGGCTCCAGGATACACAAAAAAACTGAAAGAATACATGAATACCAAAATGGCTCTGCAAGAAATATTACAGGGGACCCTGTAAAAGAAATAGGGATCCCAAAAAACAATCCACAAAGACAGGGAATGAATAGGTAATATGATGACATTAAATTCATAACTTTCGATCATTACCCTGAACATGAATGGGCTAAAAGATCCCATCGAAAGGCGCAGGGTATCAGAATGGATAAAAAAAAAACGAAGACCCATCCATAAGCTGTCTACAAAAGACTTATGTTAGACCTAAGAACACCTCCAGCCTAAAAATGAAAGGTTGGAGAACCATTTTCCATTCAAATGGTCTTCAAACGAATAATGGGGTAGCAATCATTATATCAGACAAATTAAGATATCTCCCAAAGACTGTAGTAAGAGATGAAGAGGGACATTATATCATACTTAAAGGATCTATCCAACAAGAGGACCTAACAATCATGAATATTTATGCCTCTAATGTGGGAGCTTCCAAGGATATTATTAATCAATTGATAACCAAAGTAAAAACATACTTAGATAATAATATACTAATACTGGGAGACTTCAACATGGTGCTTTCCGCAAATGAGAGATCGTCTAAGCACAACATCACCAAAGAAACAAGGGCTTTAAATGATACACTGGACCAGATGGATTTCACAGATATACACAGAACTTTGCATCTGAACACAACTGAATACACATTCTTCTCAAGTGCACAAGGAACTTACTCCAGAATAGACCATATACTGGGTCACAAATCAGGTCTCAACCGATACCAAAAGATTGGGATTGTGCCCTGTATATTTTCATACCATATGCTTTGAAACTTGAACTCAATCACAAGAAGAAATTTGGAAGAAATTCAAACACTTGGAGCTTAAAGAGCATCCTACTAAGATTAATAGATCAATCAGGAAATAAGAGAATTAACAAGATTCATGGAAACTAATGAAAATGAAGTTACAACTGTTCAAAATCCTTGGGATACAGCAAAAACAGTCCTCAGGGGAAATACACCACAATAGAAGCATCCCTAGAAAAAATGGGAAAAACTGAAATATACAAGCTAACCTCGCACCTAAAGGAACTGGAGAAAGAACAGCAAATAAAACCTACACCCAGCAGAAGAGAGCTAATAAGGACTTGAGCAGAACTCAATGAAATAGGGAACAGAAGAA
Source organism: Vulpes lagopus (assembly GCF_018345385.1). Lineage (NCBI taxonomy): Eukaryota > Metazoa > Chordata > Mammalia > Carnivora > Canidae > Vulpes > Vulpes lagopus. The sequence goes on along the minus strand of NC_054838.1, from coordinate 49,469,525 downwards.
CTGTAGAACAGATCAACAAAACCAGGAGTTGGTTCTTTGAAAGAATTATTAAGATGGATAAACCATTAGCCAGTCTTATCAAAGACCAAAGAGAAAAGACTAATTAATAAAATCACAAATGAAAAAGGAGAGATCACAACCAACACCAAGGAAATACAAATGATCTTAAAAGCATATTATGAGCAGCTATATGCCAATAAATTAGGCAATCTAGAAGAAATGGATGCATTTCTGGAAAACTACACATTACCAAAACTGGAACAGGAAGAAAAAGGAAACCTGAAGAAGAATGAAACTAGTCCATTCTCTAAAACCAGACACAAATATAAACTCAAAATGGATGAAATATCTAAAATGTGCATCAGGAATCCAGCAAAATCCTAGAGGACAATACAGACAAGAATCTTTTTGAACCTGGCCACAGAAACTTCTTGCAAGATACATCTATGAAGGCAAGGGAAACAAACGCAAAAATGAACTATTGGGACTTAATCAAGGTAAAAAGCTTCCACATAGGAAAAGAAAAAGTCCACAAAACTAGAAGACAACCTACAGAATGGAAGATATTTGCAAATGACATATCAGATAAAGGGCTAGTATCCAAGATCTGTAAAGAACTTATTAAACTCAACAGCAAAGAAAGAAACAATCCGATTATGAAATGGGAAGAAGACATGAACAGATATTTCTCCAAAGAAGACATACACATAACCAACAAGCACATGAGAAAATGCTCTGCATCACTGGCCATCAGGTAAATACAAATCCAAACCACAATGAGATACCACCTCACAACACTGAGAATGGAGAAAATTAACAGGACAGGAAACAATAAATGTTGGAGAGGATGTGGAAAAAAGGGAACCCTCTTATACTTTTGGTGGGAATGTGAACTGGTACAGCCACTCTGGAAAACTGTGTGGAGGTTCCTCAAAGTGTTAAAAAAAATAGAGCTACCCTATCACCCCAAATTGCACTACTAGGGATTTACCCCAAAGATACAGATGCAGTGAAATGCTGAGACACCTGAACCCCAATGTTTATAGCAGCAATGTCCACAATAGCCAAACTGTGGAAGGAGCCTCGGTGTCCATTGACAGATGAATGGATAAAGAAGATGTGGCCTATATGTACAATGGAATATTACTCAGCCATCAGAAAAGATGAATACCTACCATTTGCTTCGACATGGTTGGAACTGGAGGGTATTATGCTGAGGGAAGTAAATCAATTGGAGAAGGACAATCATCATATGGTCTCACTTGTATGTGCAATATAAGAAATAGTGAAAGGAAATAAAAGGGAAAAGAGGGGAACTGAGTGGGAAAAGTTAGAGGGAGAGAAACCATGAGAGAGTCCTAATTCTGGGAAATGAGTAAAGGGTTGTGGAAGGGGAGGTGGGCGGGGGGGTGTGGTGACTGAGTGATGGGCACTGAGGTGGGTACTTGATGGTATGAACACTGGGTTATACCATATATTAGCAAATTGAACTTCAATAAAAATAAATGAAAAAAACAAGATTTATGAAATAAGGATATTGAAAATAACTGATTAAATTATAATATGCAGCATAATCAGAACTATGTAAAATATTTAAGCATATGCACTAAAATGAATATTGGAAGAAGTCTTTGATATCCCCTACCCTTATCTCAACTAACTTCAACATTTTTTCATGGTCTGAGATGAGACTGAGAAAGACAAAAATAACCTATTACACTGAAGAGGCAATACTTTTATGCCTGAAATACTCCATAATCATGTTTATTTTTTCATTGCCAGAAATTTTCTAGAGTATATTTGTAGATCTGTGTCTAATCTGCAAAAATATCTTTGCTTTTCTAATCAGAAACTGGCTGAGTCCAGAGTATTTTGGACAACTTGAGTATGTATTTTCTTTTTTTAAAAGATTTTATTTATTTATTCATGAGAGACACACAGAGAGAGAGAGAGAGAGAGAGAGAGAGAGAGAGAGGCAGAGACACAGGCAGAGGGAGAAGCAGGCTCCATGCAGGGATGTGGGACACGATTCTGGGACTCCAGGATCATGCCCCAGACTGAAGGCAGGCGCTAAACTGCTGAGCCACTCAGGGATCCCGAGTATGTATTTTTAAAGATGGAGAACCAAACCAGAAAAGATGATATATTCAATCCAATTAAAACAATTAAGAATATTTACCATGGCAAAGAGGAGACATAAGGAGGGGGAAGATATTTATACCAGTACATAAAGATTTTAATTATTTCATGAGGAAGAGATGTCAAAACATGTGAATAGGTAAAAATTAAAATAAAAAAACTATCAAATTCATAAAAGGGAAAGGCTAAAGATTGGTCCAGATTGAAATATAATGAAGGAGAATGCGTTGTTTTATCATAGAATGGATCCTGAACTAGAAAGAAAAGACTTGATACAGGCAAGGGAATTTCAGTGGGGTTTGTACATTACATGACTTTGCTGCATCAATTGTTATTTTCCTTTTGGACAGTGCATGATGGTAATATTGAAGAAGGTCCTTGTTCTTGAGAAATAGACACTGGAGAATTCATGAGTGAAACCATATGATTGTCCTCTCCAATTGACTTACTTCACTCAGCAAAATACCCTCCAGTCCTATCCACATCAAAGCAAATGGTAGGTATTCGTCCTTTCTGATGGCTGAGTAATATTCCATTGTATACATAGACCACATCTTCTTTATCCATTCATCTGTCAAAGGACATCAAGACTCCTTCCACAGTTTGGCTATTGTGGATACTGCTGCTATAAACATTGGGGTGCAGGTGTCTCAGCTTTTCACTGCATCTGTATCTTTGGGGTAAATCCCCAGTAGTGTAATTGCTGGGTCATAGGGTAGCTCTATTTTTAACTCTTTGAGGAACTTCCACTCAGTTTTCCAGAGTGGCTGTACCAGTTCACATTCCCACTAACAGTGCAAGAGTACATGTCTTTCTTTTAAGAACTTACTAAGGGCAGACATCGTAATCAATACATACGACACAAAACCTTTTTTTTAAATCTCCTCTTCTACATCAAAAAGTTTATTAAATACAAGATCTTAATCCCAATAAGCCAAAGGTGCTGATTTCACTCAATGTTTTTGCCACTACAGAAAATGTATTGTCACCCTTCCAACCTCTAATAACCAGTTTTCTTGCTACCCACACCCTAATCATTAAACAGTCAAGGCCAATTTTAAAATATATTTTAGGTTGCTCTTAGGCAACATACTTGGAGTACCAGTTTCTATACAGGTCAAGATGGCCTAAGTGATTAAAACCCCCAAAATGTAAGGGTCTTAAAACAATTAAAAATAATCTCTCATTCTACAGTTTGCCGAGAGGCTCTATTCCACATTATACCCATTTAGTGACACAGCCTAAGAAAGAATCCTCCACTGGGACTGTCACTTCTTGTGGTAGAAACCAAGAGGTACTGCCCAGAACCCGCTGGAAGAAGTACTTTCTGCATAACTTCAGGGAGTGGAATCACCAAACAAGGCCTCAGGTGCAAAATTTAAAGGGGAACCAAAAAGCTCAGTAAGTAAAATAAATTATAGTTTAATGAAATAGTTGAAAAATAAAAATTAATGAAAATTTCCACGATGAAAAAAAAATCAAATTTTAAATAAAGACTGGCTGTCAGCTCCCTTAGGGTCATCCTCAACCACAGAAAGCCCTTTTGCCCAAGGTCACAATCTTCCCGTGCAGCCAACATCTGTCTGGTGAGTGTGTGAGATTAGGGTATAAAGACTAGCTACTGAATCCCAAACCATAATGTTGAGTGAAAAAAGCAAGTTGAAGAAAAATGCAAACAATATGACACTTACTATTTAAAATTTTATTTTAAAATAAGAGGTATAGACACATATGTACTAAAATTATAGCAAAATATATGTATAAATCGCAAAATCCAAAATAGTGATTAACCTTCAGCATTAGAAAAAGACATAATTTAGAATTCAGGGTTCTTTATATATATGTATATAACATATACATATATATTATATATACATATATATTAAGCTAAGATAGCTGAAGGTTATAAATGACATCATAACTAAGCATTTAGAACAATATATGTAATATAATCCCATTTAGATTTATATATATACTAGAAAATATATGCATACACAAATTATATATATACAAAAATTATATATAGACATTATATATGCACAAAAATTACATATATATTCAAAAATTATATAACTATAATACACAAAAATTGTTATTTGAGCATTTTAAGTTATCTGACTCCCCAATTTTTAAATAAATATCATAAAGTTTTAAAAATAATTGTTTTCAATAATTTTAAACATATTATTTCTGTATTGTTATAACCTAAAGGTATGCTTTTTATCAGACATAATAAATATTTAATGAAAATCCTAAGTCCATACAGAAACTGCAGAACTTTGTTTCCCCAAGCTTGGAGTTAAATGTCAAAAATTTAACTTTGTCGAATAGTTTATGTGTTTGAAATGGATAAGTAAAAATAGACAAAGTATCACTCCTTCCTTCAAAACTAGTAAATGTACTCTTGGCAGAGTAAGCTTTTGATGTCTGTATTGTTCAAGGAAATTGAATAGATACTTCTCAGATCATATTAGATTTTTACTCACTCCCATTTATACATCTTGACCTGATGTGTGGTAACAAAAGTGGGTCTTGACAGCCTATTAAGCTCTAAATCAAATATGAGAGTGAATTTAAGTAGAAAACTTTTACTAGGCATTTTTTTAGACACATGTGTATACCTATATTGTATACACGTGTCTAAAAAATAAATAAATAATTTGAAAAATTCTAAAATGAATATATTTTTAAATTTTTTAAAATTTAAGTTCAATTTAATAAACATACAGTGAATTACTGGTTTGGAGGTAGAATTTTATTTGTATGTTTATGTGTATTTTTATTTTTATTTTACTTTTTATATAAAATACATAAATATATAAAATATATATATATAAAATATAAAATACATATGATTGGAGTTCGATTAGCCAACATACAGTATACCACCCAGTGCTCATACCATCAAGTACCCCCCTCAGTGCCCGTCACCCAGTCACCCCATCGCCCCGCCCACCACCCCTTCCACTACCCCTTGTTCGTTTCCCAGAGTTAGGAATTTTTCATGTTCTGTCACCCTGTCTGATATATCCACTCATTTTCTCTCCTTTCCTCTTTAAACCTTTCACTATTTTTTATATTCCCTGAATGAATGAAACCACATAATGTTTGTCCTTCTCCAATTGACTTATTTCACTCAGCATAATACCCTCCAGTTCCATCCACGTTAAAGCAAATAGTGGGTATTTGTCATTTCTAATGGCTGAGGAATATTCCATTGTATACATGAACCACATCTTCTTTATCCATTTATCTTTCGATGGACACCGAGGCTCCTTCCACAGTTTGGCTATTGTGGACATTGCTGCTATAAACATTGGGGTGTAGGGTCTCAGTTTTTCACTGCATCTGTATCTTTGGGTTAAATCCCCAGGACTACAATTGCTGGGAGGTAGGGTGGCTCTATTATTTTTAACTCTTTGAGGAACCTCCACACAGTTTTCTGGAGTGGCTGTACAGGTTCACATTCCCACCAAAAGTACAAGAGAGTTCCCTTTTCTTCACATCCTCACCAACATTTGTAGTCTCATGACGTGTTAATTTTCTCCATTCTCACTGGTGTGAGGTAGTATCTCATTGTGGTTTTGATTTGTATTTCCCTGATGACAAGTGATGTGGAGCATATTCTCATGTGTTGTTGGCCGTGTATATATCTTCTTTGGTATAACTTCTGTTCATGTCTTTTGCCCATTTCATAATTGGATTGTTTCTTTGCTGTAGAGTTTAATAAGTTCTTTATAGATCTTGGATACTAGCTCTTTATTTAATATATCATTAAAAAATATCTTCTCCAATTCTGTAGGTGGTCTTTTAGCTTTGTTGACTCTTTCTTTTGCTGTGCAAGCTTTTTATCCTGATTAGTCCTAATAGTTAATTTTTGCTTTTGTTCCCCTTGCCTTCATAGATATATCTTGCAAGAAGTTGCTGTAGCCAGGTTCTAAAAGAGTGTTGCCTGTGTTCTCATCCAAGTTTTTTTCCCTCTAAGTTTGGATGGATTCTTGACTCACATTTAGAACTTTCATCAATTATGAGTTGATTTTTACGTACAGTGTAAGAGAATGGTCTAGTTTCATTCTTCTGCACGTGACTGTCTAAATTTCCCAGCACCACTTATTGAAGAGAGTATCCTCTTTCCAGTGGATAATCTTTCCTGCTTTGTCAAATATTAGTTGACCATAGAGTTGAGGGGCCATTTCTGGGTTCTCTATTCTGTTCCATTGGTCTATGTGTCTGTTTTTGTGCCAGTACCACACTGTCTTGATGATCACAGCTTTGTAGTACAACCTGAAATCTGGCATTGTGATGCCCCCCAATTCTGGTTTTCTTTTTCAATATTCCCCTGGCTATTCGAGGGCTTTTCTGATTCCACACAAATCTTAAGATGATTTTTTCCAACTCTCTGAAGAAAGTCCATGGTATTTTCACAGAGATTGCATTGAATATGATAATTGCCCTGGGTAGCATTGACATTTTCACAATATTAATTCTTCCAATCCATGACCATGGAATGTTTTTCCATCTCTCTATGTCTTCCTCAATTCCTTTCAGAAGTGCTTTGTAGTTTTTGGAGTATAGATTCTTTACCTCTTTTTTTAGGTTTATTCCTACGTATCTTATGCTTTTGGGTGAAATTATAAATGGGACTGATTCCTTAATTTCTCTTACTTGAGTCTCATTGTTAGTATATAGAAATGCCACTGGTTTCTGGGCACTGATTTCATATCTTGTATTGCTGAAATGCTATATGAGTTCTAGAAATCCTGGAGAGTCTTTTGAGTTTTCTAAGACAGTATCATGTCATCTGCAAAGATGGAGAGTTTGAATTCTTCTTTGCTAATTTGAATGCCTTTAATGTCTTTTTGTTGTCTGATTGCTGAGGCTAGGACTTCTAGTACTATGTTGAGTAGCAGTGCTGAGAGTGGACATCCTTTTCGTGTTCCTGATCTTAGGGGAAAGGCTATCAGGTTTTCCCAATTCAGAATTATTTGCTGTGGGCTTTTCATAGATGGCTTTTAAGATGCTGAGGGATGTTCCCTCTATCCCTACACTCTGAAGAGATTTGATCAGGAATGGATGCTGTATCTTGTCAAATGCTTTCTCTGCATCTATTGAGAGGATCATATGGTTCTTGTTTTTTCTCTTGTTGATATGATCTATCATGTTGATTGTTTTATGAGTGTTGAACCAACCTTGCGTCCTGGGGATAAATTGCACTTGGTCAAGGTGAATAATCTTAAAGTACTGTTGAATCCTATTGGCTAGAATCGTGGGGAGAATTTTTGCATCTGTGTTCATCATGGATATTGGTCTATAATTCTCCTTTTGGGTGGGGTCTTTTTCTGCTTTTGGAATTAAGGTGATATTGGCCTCATAAAATGTATTTGGAAGTATTGGGTCCCTTTCTATCATTCGGAACAGCTTTCTATCTTTTCAGAACAGCTATTCGGCTTTAGTAGAATAGGTAATGTTTCTTCTTTAAACGTTTGATAGAATTCCCCTGGGAAGAGATCTGGCCCTGGATTTTGTGACTTGCTAGGTTTTTGATAAATGCTTCAATGTCCTCCCTACTTATTGGCCTGTTCAACTCTTCTATTTCTTCCTGTTCCAGTTTTGGTAATTTGTAGTTTTCCAGAAGTGCATCCATTTCTTCTAGATTGCCTAATTTATTGGCATATAGCTGCTCATAATATGCTTTAAAAATCATTTGTATATCCTTGGTATTGGTTGTGATCTCTCCTTTTTCATTCGTGATTTTATTAACTTGAGTCTTTTTTGTTTTAATAAGGCTGGCTAATGGTTTATCTATTTTTATTAATTCTTTCAAAGAACCAACTCCTGGTTTTGTTGATCTTTTCTACAGTTCTTCTGGTCTCTATTTCATTGAGTTATGCTCAGGTCTTTATTAACCCTCTTCTGCTGTGTGTAGCTTTTATTTGCTGTTCTTTCTCCAGTTCCTTTAGGTGTGAGATTAGCTTGTGTATTTCAGTTTTTCCTAATTTTTCAAGGGATGCTTCTATTGTGATGTATTTCCCCTGAGGACTTCTTTTGCTGTATCCCAAAGAGTTTGAATGGTTGTATCTTCATTCTCATTAGTTTCCATGAATCTTTTTAAATTCTTCTCTAATTTCCTGGTTGACCCTTTCATCTTTTAGCAGGATGGTCCTTAACCTCCACGTGTTTGAGTTTCTTCCAAATTTATTCTTGTGATTGAGTTCAAGTTTCAAAGCATATGGTCTGAAAATAGACAGGGCACAATCCCAATCTTCTGGTATTGGTTGAGACCTGATTTGTGACCCAGTATGTGGTCTATTCTGGAGAAAATTCCATGTGCACTTGAGAAGAATGTGTATTCAGTTGCGTTCAGATGCAGAGTTCTGTGTATATCTGTGAAATCTATCTGGTCCAGTGTATCATTTAAAGCTCTCATTTCCTTGAAGATGTTGTGCTTAGAAAATCTGTCATTTGCAGAAAGTGCCATGTTGAAGCCTCTTACTAACAGTGTATAATTAACTAAGTATGTTTTTACTTTGTTTTTACTTTTACTCAACGGTTTTTATTGATTTTCGGGGTGGGGAGGGGGGAATCTCTCTATCTCCTGGATCTGAATGCCTGTTTCACTCTCTAAGTTAGGGAAGTTCTCACCTATGATTTGTACAAATACACTTTCTGTCCCTCTGGTCCTTTCAGTGCTCTCCTGAACCCCAATTAAATGTAGGTACTTCCTCTGAAGCTTTCATTTATTTCCCTTAATCTTTCCTCAGTCTTTTAATTGTTTTTCTGTTTTTTCCTCAGGTTCCTCCCTTGCCATCAACTTTCTGCTATGTCACTCAGTCTTTCTTCTACCTCATTAACCCTCGTCATTAGGACCTCCAGTTTGGATTACATCTCATTTAATTGATTTTTAATTTCGGCCTGATTAGATCTAAGTTCTGCAGTCATGAAGTCCCTTGACTCCTTTATACTTTTTTCCAGAGCCACCAGTAGCCTTATAATTGTGCTTCTGAATTGGCTTTCTGACATTGAATTGTAATCCAAATTCTGTAACTCTGTGGGAGAGAATACTGCTTCTGATCTTTCTTTTGTGGTGAGTTCTTCTCTCTAGTCATTTTGCTCAGTGCAGAGTCGCTAAAAACGAGTTGTACTGGAAAAGGGAAGAAAAAAAGAGAGAAAAAAATAACAAACAAAACAAAACAAAAACAAAGCAAAAAACAAGGAGGGGTGTCCTCTGGTTCTATATGTAAATCCCTCGACTTCCCCTAGAGCTTTCCAGTGCTGCTGGGTCAAGAACTTGTTCTTCCCCTGTCCTTCCAGCTGGTCTTCCGGGGGAAGGGCCTGCTGTGCTGATTATCAGTTGTGTGCACCTGGGGGAGCTGTTCCACCCCCCCCCCCTGCCTGGTGCAGGGCTCAGTGGCAGCTGTTTTGCCTGTGAGGCCTCTGTTCCCTGGTGGCCCCGCTCCATCCCAGGCACAGGGTAACACCAGGAGGAACAACCACACTGGCAGCGGCCAGCTCTCCATCCCTAGAGTCAGCTTCCATAGTAACTACCGCAGCTCCCTGTCCACACTGGCCTGGATGCTCCCGGGGTTGGGGGTGCTGACCTGCACAGCTTGGGGGCACCTGGCAGCAGGGCTTTCTCACTGTCCTGTGCACTCCCAGCCTCCCCCCGTCCCGATGGGAGCACAGGATCCTGGGCTGTGTCCCCCGGCGCCCTGGGCTCCGGGCCTGCGCTGCTGGAATCACGCTCCTAGGTCCGCAGAGCCCCCTCTGCCTGAAGCTGCCGCCTGAGCTTCTCCTGAGGCTCCACGGGGCATTTGTTCCAGCCCTTACTGCGCTCTGCCTGCAGTCTGTGGCGCACTCTCCCCCAGGGCACACTTCCTCTGTTAGTGACCCCGGGAACCTGGGACCTCCATTGCCCCTCCTGGGATCATGCCCTAGTTCCCTGTGAGCACCTTTCTATCCGGGAAGAATCTGGTGTGGATTTTTAAAACTTGCTGCTTCTCCGGGGCTGGGCTTTCTTGTGGAGGCTTTCGCAGCCCGGCCTTAGCCTGGCTCCTCATTGGGGCCTCTCCCTTACCTGATTCTTTTTTATTTATTTATTTATTTATCCATCTTCCTACCTTGTTAGAAGCTCAAACTCTTCTCTCTGTAGTGTTCCAGCTGTTCTCTCCTTAAATCTCAGGCCGAATTTGTAGGTTTTCAGGATGATTTAAAAGTTATCTACATAAGTTGGTGGGGACAGGTGACTTGGGAACCCTACTCTTCTGCCATCTTGCTCCGCCCTCTCTATCTTCTACTTTAAATGGGAGGCAGCTATACCTTTAAGTTGTCCTGTATTAGTTGTCTTATAATAAGTTGTAATACTGATAATCACAACAATTGATAGGATAATAAGCACTTTCTTCATAATGTATGAGGAAATAAAAGCCTAAAGAGCTCAAATAGCATGCTTAAAGTCTTGCTTAAGAGTAGGAGCAAGGATTCAAACCCATTTGTCTGGTTCCACAGTCTCTTGTCCACTGTTATATGATTAACAAAAGCAATTACAGGTGTACAATCAACAATAAAAGTAGAGGGTAATATGTATGGGAATGAAATGTTACAGGAGTTACTGAACCGGCAGCAAATCAAAGGATTCATCTAGGGAGGCTTTATTGAGGATCCAATTGCTAACTAAGGGAGGGGATAGGTTTTGGGAATATGAAAATGCATATAGCAACTGGAAGTAAGTAGCAAATTGAAGTATTAGAGGGGGTTAGCAAATCCCAAAAGGAAGAAAACAAGGAGTCTGATTTGATTGTATTTCCTTAGTTAAGGTTTAAAAACTGACTCAAGACAACAAGTTGACTTCAATGGTGTTGCTGAAAGATACACAGCTAGTGGAATTCTTTTGAAATGTGTTTAGAAAATAGAGTGCATTCAAAATGAAAGGGAAATAAACTATAGACCTTTTAAAATCACTAGGGACATATTCTCAAAATAACCCTTAGAATTTCAATTAAGCTAACATTTCAAGATTTTGGCAAAAGATCATATGTATTCCTTAATGTTAAATTGTAGATTCAGTGCTCCAAAGGTTCAAACTGTGGACAATAAGTATTAAGTTACTAAAAAATAATATAACAAAAACTACCAACACTTCTCAGTAGATTCCACATCAATCTTTTGAGTCCACTCCTTGGCAATTTTAAAATTTTGGGACGTCCTTATGTACTGTACTGATATGTTTCATAAAATAAAGGAATTCTGCTCACAGATGGAATAATTTAATTAATTCAGTTTTATATATATATAATTAAATAGGTGAGATCAAAAGCAGGAAAGACTTTGCCTCTATTTTATTGGTTCAGACAATAAGAGATGATACTCTTCAGCTAATAAAAACCTGGAGAGAAAAGATATGAACAGTAGAAGACAAGAAATCATAGGATGATGAGTATGCAGAGAAGGATGGATGATCATTTTCCTGGAGGTTAACTACCTCTTTTCTGTGTATTGATGGCTTTATCTCTACCAGCATCAGGAAAGATGTCTGAGTACCTTTGATGAGTGAGTTACATATTCTTAAATCTTAGGCTTATTTGGAGATTCAGGAATGAATTAAATGAACAAGGTATTTGTTTTCATGAATTTTACACTACTTGAGGGAAACAGATAATAAAAGTCTTGATACAGGTTCGTATGTAATATAATAACTTCTGCTAGTAAAATTATCATATTAGAACTAGTTAATATATTAGTTAAGTCTCATACATCAGTGTGACTTTACTTCTCTGATTCTTTCCAAAGAGACAATTGTCTGTAAAAGATTTTAATAGTGAGAGGAGTAGAGAAAGAATATAATAGCACTAAAACTCTTAGTTTTGACAGAAAGACATCACCAGGTAAAAAACAGATACCAGGAGGAGAAGTTAGAAGATCCTTAAGTAAATTTTAAGTAAGTTTGGCCATTGCAGTTTCAGCTATGTTAGTTTTTTACACAATATTATTGCATTTACCTGCTTCAGGTCCTAACTGGATCATAATGACATTACCCTGAAACTTTTTTCAAATTAAGTAGTCTGACCTTTTGCCTCAAGGTCATGCAGCACCCAAAATACCTACTTCAGCTATAAAATGACACCTGGCTCATTCCAACCCCTCTCCTTACAAGAGACTGTCCTAGAAGTCTGTGTACCAGGTAGATCTGAGAAGTTGTCTTGCCTGCATAATCCTGAATGCAGTTTAAGTACAATAAAAGGAGCATTACATTATGATGTAATTATTAAATTCTACCTCTCCGAGGGAGGGCAGGCAAGATGGCAGAGGAGTATGGTCCTCAACGCACCTGGCCCCACCCACTTACCTAGATAACTTTCCAACCATCCTGAAAACCTACAAATTCGACCTGAGAGAACAGCCAGTACCCTAAAGAGAAAAGGTTGTTTTTTTTTTTCCACTTCTGACAAGGTAGGAAGGCAGAAAAAAATAAAAATAAAAAAGAATCAAGTTGGGGAGGGGCCCCACAAGGAGCCCGGCTAAAGCCTGGCAGCAAAAGCCTCCAGGACAGGAAAGCCCAACCCCAGAGAAGTGGGAACTTTAAAAACTCCGCACTGGATTCTTCCCGGACGGAAAGGTGCATAGTAGGGAATTCGGGCAGAACCACAGGAGGGGCGTGAAGTCTCCAATCACTCAGGATCATTAATAGAGAAAGTGCACCGTGGGGTAAAGCGCTGCACTGCACAGGCCGATCTGTGATCGCGATCTCTGATCTCCGGAAAGGGCTAGAGTGAGCATCAGGCAGGGCCTTGGGGAGAAGCTGGTAGGTCAGGTGGGGGCTCTGGCTGGACGGGTCTGCGCCCTGCTGCCTTAGGGAGCTACACCCAGGAGTGCAATTCCAAGCAGAGCAAGCCCCAGATCCCAGGGATCCAGTTCGTGGATCCCAGATCCAGGAACCTGTAGTACCCCTGGGACAGGCAGAGGCGGGGAGGGCACAGGACAGTGAGGACAGTCCTGCCGCCAGGAACCACCAAGCGGTGCAGGTCAGGGCCTCCACCCCAGGAGCACCTAGGCGAGTGCGGATGGAGACTGCGGATGATTACTAGGGAAGCTGACTCCAGAGCTAGGGACCTGGTGTCGGCCAGTGTTGTAGTTCCTCCTTGTGTCACCCTAAGCCTGGGAGGCGCAGGGCTCCAGGGGACAGAGGCCTTACAGGGTAAACAGCTCCCACTGAGCCTGGCACCGGGTGGGGGGCAGGGAAGCTCCCCCAGGTACACACACCTGAGAATAAACACAGCAGGCCCCTCCCCCCTCAAGCTCCCCCCCAGCTCTACCAGCTGGAAGAACAGAGGAAGAGCAAGTTATTGACCAAGCAATGCTGGAAACTCCAGGGGAAGTTGAGGGATTTACAATGTATAGAAATAGAGGGTACCCCTCCTATTTTTTCTTCCTTTTTCCAGTACAACTCGTTTTTATACCAGACTGTAAATTTCCATTTTTTCTCTTTTCCTACCTTAACTATGATATTTTACCACCTCTTAATTTTTAAGATTCTTCCTTTTTGACTTACATATTTCTACCATTACATGTCCTAGATATATTTTCCACTTCTACATTCCCTTCATCATACTCAACTTAATTTTGGGAGATACACAAGATATGTTTTTTGTTTGTTTTGTGTTTTTTTGTTTTTTTCTGCCTCATTTTGTTCTACAATAGCTGAAATTAATACCTTATAAAACATAACCAGGGCAGCCTGGCTGGCTCAGCAGTTTAGCACCTGCTTTTGGCCCAGGGCGTGATCCTGGAGACCCGGAATCAAGTCATGCGTCAGGCTCCCTGCATAGAGCCTGCTTCCCTCTCTGCCTCTCTCTCTCTCTCTCTCTCTCTCTCTCTGCGTGCCTCTCAGGAATAAACAAAACAAAACAAAACAAAAACAAAAAAACAAAACAAAACATAACCAGCATGTTATGACCAGCATAACCAGAACCAAGTGGTATACCATGCTGGTTCATTCTGTGAGATTCATCATTCCCATTGTGCTCCCCTCTTTTATCTTATTTATGTTTTGGTAGTCAATGTTAGGGCCTTTTACAAGTATTTCTGGTTTATATAAATTTGGGACTAAGGATCATCTAACATACAGACTTAATACACTCAGAAACAACAAGATCACCTTCCAGAACCCGTCAGGTAGAGTACATTCTCCCTCCACTACAAATTCTTCACCACCACCATCTCTCAGTGCCACTCTGTTTTTCAACTCCTTTTTTCCCTTTTTTTTCTGTTTCTCCTCTTCTTTGGGATTCTTGGCCTTTTATTTTTTACTACTTTGTTTTAAAATTTGTTTTTCACTTTAGAGGTCCTTTTGTTGTCTTTCATCCCAATCTTTGTTTTCAATTTCTGATCTCTGACCTTGTCAGAATCATCTAGGGTGAAATGTACTTAGGTTATGGTTAATATAATTGACTGAGCCTTGTCATACAGCCAGTTTGCACTGGACAAAATAACTAGAAGGAATAATACACCACAAAAGAAAGAATTAGAAAGAGTACTCTCTGCCACAGAATTGCAGAATATGGATTAAAATTTGATGTCAGAAAGCCAATTCAGAAGCACAATTATAAAGCTCCTAGTGGTTCTGGAAAAAAGCATAAAGGTGTCAAGAGACTTCATGACTGCATAATTTAGATCTAATCAGGCTGAAATTAAAAATCAATTAAATGAGATGCAATCCAAATTGGAGGTCCTAATGACAAGGGTTAATGAGGTAGAAGAAAGACTGACTGACATAGCAGAAAGTTGATGGCAAGGGAGGAACCTGAGGAAAAAAGAGAAAAACAAATTAAAAGACCATGAGGAAAGATTAAGGGAAATAAATGACAGCCTCAGAAGGAAGAACTTATGGATAACTGGGGTTCCAGAAAATACCGAGAGGGCCAGAGGGCCAGAAAGCATATTTGGACAAATCATAGGTGATAACTTCCTTAATTTGCAGAGGGAAACATGCATTCAAATCCAGAAGATAGAGAGATCCCCACCAAAAATCAATAAAAACCATTCAATACCTCGACATCTAATAGTGAAACTTGCAAATTCCAAAGATAAATAGAAAATCATTAAAGCAGCAAGAGACAAGAGATGCCTAACTTATATGGGGAGAAATATTAGATTAACAGCATACCTTTCCACAGAGACCTGGCAGTCCAGAAAGGGCTGGCAGGATATATACAGGGTCCTAAATGAGAAGAACATGCAGCCAAGAATACTGTATCCAGCAAGGCTCTCATTCAGAATAGAAGGGGAGATAAAGAGCTTCTAAGATAGGCAAAAACGGAAGAATATGTGACCACCAATTCAGCTCTGCAAGAAATATTGAGTGTCTCTGTTAAAGAAAGAGGATGCCCAAAGAAATAGCCCACAAAAACAGGGACTGCATAGGTATTATGATGACACTAAACTCATATCTTTAAATAGTAACTCTGAATGAGAATGGGCTTAATGACCCCATCAAAAGATGCAGGGTTTCAGACTGGATAAACAAGCTGACCCATCTATTTGCTGTCTACAAGAGACTCATTTTAGACAGGAGGACACCTCCAGCCTGAAAATGAAAGGGTGGAGAACCATTTACCATTCAAATGGTCGTCAAAAGAAAGTAGGGATGGCCATCCTTATATCAGATAAATTAAAGTTTATCCCAAAGACTGTAGTAAGAGATGAAGAGGGACACTATATCATCCTTAAAGGGTCTTTCCAACAAGAAGCCCTAACAATCATGAATATTTATGCCCTTAATGTGGGAGCTGCCAAGGATATCAATCAATAAATAACCAAAGTTAAGACATGCTTAGATAATAATACACTAATACTGGGAGACTTTAACATGGCGCTTTCTACAAATGACAGATTTTCTAAGCACAACATCTCCAAAGAAATGAGAGCTTTAAATGATACACTGGACCAGATAGATTTCACAGATATTTACAGAACTTTATATCCAAACACACAACTGAATACACATTCTTCTCAAGTACACATGGTGCTTTCTTCAGAATAGACCACATACTGGGTAACAAAGCAGGCCTTAACTGATACCAAAAGATTGGGATTGTCCTCTGCATATTTTCAAACCATATGCTTTGAAACTAGAACTCAGTCACAAGAAGAAATTTAGAAGAGATTTGGAAGAAATTCAAACACGTGGAGGTGAAAGACCATCCTGCTAAAAGATGAAAGGGTCAACCAGGATATTAAAGAAGAATTAAAAAGATTCATGGAAACTAATGAGAATGAAGATAAAACCATTCAAACTCTTTGGGATACAGCAAAAGCAGTCCTGAGAGGGAAATACATCGCAAAAAAAGCATCCCTCAAAATACTGGAAGAAACTCAAATATAGAAGCTAACCTTGCACCTAAAGGAACTGGAGAAAGAACAGCAAATAAAACCTACAGCCATCAGGAGAAGAGAATTAATAGACTTGAGCAGAACTCCATGAAATAGAGACCAGAACTGTATAACAATCAACAAAACCAGGAGTCGGTTCTTTGAAAGAATTAATAAGATAGATAAACCATTAGCCAGCCTTATTAAAAACAAAAGAGAAAAGACTCAAATTAATAAAATCATGAATGAAAAAGGAGAGATCACAACCAATACAAAGAATTACAAACGATTTAAAAAACATATTGTGAGCAGCTATACGCCAATAAATTAGGCAACCTAGAAGAAATGGATGCATTTCAGGAAAACCACAGCTACCAAAAATGAAACAATAATAAATAGAAGACCTGAACAGGCTGATAACCAGGGAGGAAACTGAAGCAGTCATCAAAAACCCCCAAGTCAGAAAAGTCCAGAGTCAAATGGTTTCCCAGAGGATTTCTATCAAACGTTTAAAGAAGAAACATTACCTATTCTACTAAAGCTGTTCTGAAAGATAGAAAGGGATGGAATACTTCCAAACTAGTTCTATGAGACCTGGATCACCTTAATTCCAAAACCAGACAATGACTCCATCAAAAAGGATCCAACAGTACATTAGGAAGAATATTCACCATAACCAAGTGGGATTTATCCCCGGGATGAAAGGCTGGTTCAAGACTCATAAAACAATCAATGTGATAGATCATATCAACAAGAGAAAAACCAAGAATCATATGATCTTCTCAATAGATGAAGAAAAAGCATTTGACAAGATACAGCATCCATTCCTGATTAAAACTCTTCAGAGTGTAGGGATAGATGGAACATTCCCCAGCATCTTAAAACTCGTCTATGAAAAGCCCACAGCAAATATCATTCTGAAATGGGAAACCAAACACGACAGGGACATCCACTTTCACCACTGCTATTCAACATAGTACTAGAAGTCCTAGCCTCAGCAAACAGGCAACAAAAAGAAACAAAAGGCATAAAAATTGGCAAAAAAGAGGTCAAACTCTCCCTCTTTGCAGATGACATGATACTCTACATAGAAAACCCAAAAGACTCCACCCCAACATTGCTAGAACTCATACAGCAATTAGGCAGTGTGGCAGGATACAAAATTAGTGGCATTTCTGTACACTAACAATGAGACTGAAGAAAGACAAATTAAGGAGTCAATCTCATTTACAATTGCACCGAAAATCACAAGATACCAAGGAGTAAACCTAATCAATGAGGTAAAGGATTGATACCCTAAAAACTACAGAACACTTCTGAAAGAAATTGAGGAAGACACAAAGAGGTGGAAAAATATTCCATGCTCACGGATTGGAAGAATTAATATTGTGAAAATATGTATGGTACCCAGGGTACCCATTTACACATTCAATGCAATCCCTATCAAAATACCATGGACTTTCTTCAGAGAGTTGGAACAAATCATCTTAAGATTTGTGTGGAATTAACACTCATAAAAATAAATTTATTAAAAAACATTTCTGTGGAATCAGAAATGTCCCTGAATAGCCAGGGGAATATTTAAAAAGTAAACCAGAGCCAGGGGCATCACAATGCCAGGTTTTATGTTTTACTACAAAGTTGTAATCATCAAGACAGCGTGATACAAAAACAGACACATAGATCAATGGAATAGAATAGGGAATCCAGAAATTGGCCCTCAACTCTATGGTCAACTAATATTCAACAAAGCAGGAAAGACTATCCACTGGAAAAAGGACAGTCTCTTCAATAAATGGTGCTGTGAAAATTGGACAGCCATGTACATAAGAAAGAACCTGGACCATTCTTTTACACTATACACAAAGATAAACTCAAAATGGATGAAAGATCTAAATGTGAGTCAAGAATCCATCAAAATCCGGCCAGCCCGGATGGCTCAGCGGTTTAGCACCTGCCTTCGGCCCAGCGCATGATCCTGGAAACCCAGAATCAAGTCCCACGTTGGGCTCCCTGTATGGAGCCTGCTTCTTCCTCTGCCTGTGTCTCTGCCCCTTTCTCCTCTCTTTCTCTATGTCTCTCATGAATAAATAAATAAAATCTTAAAAGAAAACAACAACAATACCAACCTGTCTCAAACTTTAAAAAAAGAAAAAAGAATCCATCAAAATCCTAGAGGACACAGGCAACACCCTTTTGAACTTGGCCACAGTAACTTCTTGCAAGATACATCCACGAAGGCAAGTGAAACAAAAGCAAAAATGAACTATTGGGACTTAATCAGGATAAAAAGCTTCTGCACAACAAAAGAAAGAGCCAACAGAACTAAAAGACAACCTACAGAATGGGAGAAGATATTTGCAAATGACATATCAGATAAAGGGCTAGTTTCCAAGATCTATAAAGAACTTGTTAAACTCAACGGCAAAGAAACAGACAATCCAATCATGAAATGGGCAAAAGACATGAAGAGAAATCTCACAGAGGAAGACATAGACATGGCCAACATGCACATGAGAAAATGCTCCGCATCACTTGCCATCAGGGAAATACAAATCAAAGCCACAATGAAATACCACCTCACACCAGGGAGAATGGGGAAAATTAACAAGACAGAAACAACAAATGTTGGAGAGGATGTGGAGAAAGGTGAACCCTCTTGCACTGTTGGTGGGAATGTGAACTGGTACAGCCCCTCTGGAAAACTGTGTGGAGGTTTCTAAAAGAGTTAAAAATAGATCTGCTCTAGGACCCAGCAATTGCACAGCTGGGAACTTACCCCAAAGATATGGATGCAGTGAAACACAGGAACATCTGCACCCTGATGTTTCTAGCAGCAATGTCCACGAAAGCTAAACTGTGGAAGGAGCCTCAGTGTCCATGGAAAGATGAATGGATAAAGAAGATGTGGTTTATGTATACAATAGAATATTACTCAGCCATTAGAAAGACAAATAACATTTGCTTCAACATGTTGGAGCTGGAGGGTATTTTGCTGAGTGAAGTAAGTCAATCAGAGAAGGACAAACATTATATGGTCTCATTCATTTGGGGAATATAAAAAATAGTGAAAGAGAATAAAGGGGAAAGGAGAGAAAATGGGTGGGAAATATCAGTGAGGGTGACAGAACATGAGAGATTTCCCATTTCCTCTGGGAAATGAACAATGGGTGGTGGAAAGGGAGGTGGGCAGGTGTTTGGGGTGGCTGGGTGATGGGCACTGAGGGTGGCACTTGGCAGTATAAACACTTGGTGTTATGCTATATGTTGGCAAATTGAACTCCAATAAAAAAATTTAAAAATTTTAAAAAGTAGTACGTAAATGAGCTCTGCTTTGGATTGTTGAATTTGTGGTGAAACATTTGGCCCACACAGAATTCAGGGCTAAAAGTATAATGTGATAGCTTCCAAATATGTAAATAGTGATTAAATTCATAGGAGCAAATGAGACCACCAAGAAAGAAATAGAGAAAAATAAAGAAGAGAGACTAAAAACAAATCTTAAGGAGGAACAATATTAATAAATGGTCATAATAAATTCCATCTCTTTTCTTGTTCCCTTCCATTGGCATTTCCCAAGCTCATTATGGGGCACATTGTTTGCTCTTTTCTTCACCAAGGATTAATTAATTAATTCATTCATTCATTCACTCAGGTGACTTACCTAGGACCTAAATATCCGTGGCTTTGTTGCATTCACTATAGCTATAGTAATGAACCAGACAGAAAAAAAATCTCTACTTTCAGAGCATCTACAATCTTGTGTATCAGCCAAGCAATTGATCGACCAATAAATAAAATAACAAATTAATCCACAAAAAACATGAAATGGCAATAATTGTTTTTTTTTTTTAATTTATGAAGTCACACAGAGAGAGAGAGAGACAGGCAGAGACACAGGCAGAGGGAGAAGCAGGCTCCATGCACCGGGAGCCTGACGTGGGATTCGATCCCGGGTCTCCAGGATCGCGCCCTGGGCCAAAGGCAGGCGCCAAACCGCTGCGCCACCCAGGGATCCCAGCAATAATTGTTTTGATGACAATAAAAAGAATGGAGAAATAGCAACTGGGTCTCAGACTACTTTTGGTTGTTTATTCAAGAAGCCCTCTTTTTGGAGGGGAATTTAAATTAGATATGAATAACAAGAGGGCAATAGCACAGAATAGATCCGAAGGAAGAGAGTTAGAAGAAGGGAGGACAATGAGTGCATAAAATATAAGTGAGGAATCAGTTTGGTCTGTTCAAGGATTAGAAAGACCAGCATATTTAATGAATAAAACTTGATGAGTCTGCAGATAAGTTTACATGAAACCATCACCCCAATATATGCCAAAAACATATCCATCATCTCCTAAAGTTCCCTCTTGCCCTATTTATTGTTGTTGTCATTTGCTTTTTTTTAATAAATTAATTTTTTATTGGTGTTCAATTTACCAACATACAGAATAACACCCAGTGCTCATCCCGTCAAGAGTCCCCCTCAGTGCCCGTCACCCATTCACCCCCATGCCCCGCCCTCCTCCTCTTCCACCACCCCTAGTTCGTTTCCCAGAGTTAGGAGTCTTTATGTTCTGTCTCCCTTTCTGATATTTCCCACACATTTCTTCTCCCTTCCCTTCTATTCCCTTTCACTATTATTTATATTCCCCATATGAATGAGAACATACACTGTCCTTCTCCGATTGACTTACTTCACTCAGCATAATACCCTCCAGTTCCATCCACATTGGAGCAAATGGTGGGTATTTGTCGTTTCTAATGGCTGAGTAATATTCCATTGTATACATAGACCACAGATTCTTTATCCATTCATCTTTCAATGGACACCGAGGCTCCTTCCACAGTTTGGCTATTGTTGTCATTTGCTTTTGATAAAAGCGCTTAACATATTATCTCAATAAAGTAGTTTTAAAAATGAATAAACAAGCAAAAATAAAGCTAACACAACTAGAGGTAGTAAGTGAGGAGACTCAGAAAAGAAGAGACCAGAAATCCATTCAGGGGTCAGAACATGTTGTGACATTTTGAATGTGGATTTTAATCTAATGCAATGGAAAATCCATTGGAGAGTTTTAAATGGCCTTATCTGATTTACATTTTTAAAAAGATCTTTCCTTGCCCTCTGTTAGTTGAATGTATTGTAGGGAGATAGGGCTTAAAGCAGGGAGATCTGTTATGAGACTGACAAAATAAACTAAATGAGATACGATAATGTTCTGAAATAGGATATAGTAGAGATGAGAGAAACTGATCTATTCAAGATACATTCTAGAAGTAGTATAATAATGACTGATGACAGGTTGGATATTTTGGATTGAGAATAAGAGATGAATTGATGATGATAACAAGATGACAAAAGGAACATAGATTTTGGGCTTGAGCAGCTGGATAAATGGCAGTGTTGTTTACTCAAATGATAAGGATTTCAACCACAATAGGTTTGAAGCGTGGTTGCAATCAGAGTTTTATATTAGCTCTGATAAGTTTGAAACACCTATTAGCATTGGACTTCATCAAGTAGTGTGCTGGAAATATAAGTCTGGAATTCAGGGAGGAAGTCTGGGCTAGAGAATAAATATAAGTGTATAAACATGAAAGTCGATAAAAGCCACAAGAGATAGCCTAGGTAGAATGTAGATAAAGGACAATATGACTAAGACATAGAGTACTCTAACATCTTGCTTGCTTGCAATTCAAGTCAAGTAGAATTTAGAACAATCAATGAAGTAAAGAGAAAAAAAGATAAAACACATCAGTGCTGCAGACTGCCAAGGAGGTCAAAGAGAGAATTTTAAAGGAAGTTTTGAGGTTCCTGAGGTTAAAAAAGATGATAATGGGGAAGTAGTAGTTTTGCCAAACCAAGAATTTTCCAGTTCCTTCAAATATTAATCCATGACTTTGACAAAAGTAGTTTAAGTGAGTTAGAGAGGATAAAAATCCCAATCAGAATAGATTGTGAAGGGCACATGGAAAATGTAAAGCAAAGGCACAGACACTCTTTCAAAAAGTTCTGCCAAAAGGAGAAGAAGGAGAAGGAGGAGGAAGAGGAGGAGGAGGAGAGAGAGGAGGAGGGGAAAATAAAGACAAAAGAGTGTGACCTGACCTAGAGATAGATGTAAGATTAAAGGAGGAGATATTAGATCATTTCTGTGTCCTTATGGGATTCAGTAGAGAGAGAAATAAGAGAGGGTAGTGGCTGTAATAGAGTCCTCAAAAAATTAGAGAAGCTGGAATCTAGAGTATAAATGAAAAACTGGTCTTTGAGAGCAGTGACACTCCATATACCATAAGAAAGGGGAATGTGGGGGCACCTGGTGGCTCAGGCTGATAAGCATCCAACTCTTTATTTCAGCTCAAATCATGATCTCAGGGTCATAAGATTGAGCCCTGTGTTGTGGTCTGTGCTGGGCATGGATGATGCTTCAGATTCCCTCTCTCCTTCCTCTGTCCCTTCCCTAACCCCCATCTTACTCTCTTTCTCTCTCTCAAAAGAGGGGTGGAGATAAACTGTATAGGTATAGATGCAGGGAGATTGATAGTGGGAATATGAGGTTTAGTTGGGCTTGCTTCTGTTTTTCAGTGAAATATAATGAAAAATCATCAGCTGAGGGTGATGGGAAACAGGAGGTGTAGGAAGTCAAAAGTGAGAAAAGAAACTGAAATAACCATTTTAGAAACATGGAAAGCAAACACATTAGAAAAATCTAGTAAAATTGAGAGGGCAAGATGGCAGAGGAGTAGGGGTCCTCAATTCACCTGGCCCCACCAACTTACCTAAATAACTTTCGAAACACCCTGAACACCTACGAATTTGACCTGAGATTTAAAGAGAGAACAGCTGGAATGCTACAGAAAGAAGGGTTTTCGCTTCTAGCAAGGTAGGAAGGCAGGAAAAAAATAAATAAATAAAAATAATCAAGTGCGGGTGAGGGACCCCACAAGGCACCCAGCTAAGGCCAGTGATGGGAGCCTCCAGGACAAGAAAACCCAGCCCCAGGGAAGCAGGAACTTTAAAAATCCACACCAGATTCTTTCTAAACAGAAAAGTGCTATCAGAGAAATCAGGCAGAAGCGCAGGACAGGCAGGAAAGCCTCCAGATTCCTGAAGTCACTATAAGAGGAGGGGCATCCAGGGGAAAGCTCACGACAAACTGCTGTCCCATCTCAATAAAGGGCTGGAGCTCCCACCCAGCGGTGCATCAGGGAGAAGTCAGGCAGTCAGGAAGAGGCTCCAGGTGATGGGTCTGCACCCTGCTGCCTTCAGGAGCCGCTGCCCCGGGAGCTGGATTCCAGCAGCACAGGGCCCAGATCTCAGGACACCGGGGGACACAGCTCACAATCCTGTGGTCCCCCCTGGGACAGACAGAGGTAGGGAGAGCACAGGACAGTGAGGATGCTTCTGCCACCCAGGACCCCCAAGCTTGCAGACCAGCACCCCCCACCCCGGGAGCATCTAGGCCAGTGCAGACTGGGAGACTGTGTTAGTTACTGTGGGAGCTGACTCCAGAGCTGGGGACCTGGCCACCGCCACTGTTGTTCTTCCTCCTTGTGTCACCGTGTGCCTGAGAGGGGTGGGGCCACCAGGGAACAGAGGCCTCACAGGGTAAACAGCTCCCACTGAGCCCAGCACCTGACAGGGACACACACCAGAGAATCAACACAGCAGGCCCCTCCCCCAGAAGACCGGCTGGAAGAACAGAGAAAGAGGAAGTTTTTGACCAAGCAGCACTGGAAAGCTCTAGGATCAAGGGAAAATAATATATAAAGCTAAAAGGACCTCCCCCCCTTTTAAATTTTTTTCCCTTTTTCCATTACAACTTGTTTTTATATCAGACTAAAAAGTTCCAATATTTTTTGTCGTTCCCCACCTAAACTACAATATTTTACCAGCTCTTCATTTTTAAATTTCTCCTTTTGACTTTCATATTCATACATTTAAATGTCTTAGATATATTTTCCACTTCTGGATTCCATTCAACATACTCAATTTAATTTTGGAAGATATACAAGATATGGGGTTTGTTTTGTGTTTTTTGTTTTCTCTGCCTCATTTTATTCCACAATGGTAGAAATTAATACCTTCTAAAACATGACTAGCATTTACCCAGAACCAAGTGGTATACCATGCTGGTTCACTCTGTGAGATATATTCACTCTTCATTCCCATTCTGTCCCCCTCTTTTATCTTGTTTATCTTTTTGTAGTCAATGGTGGGGCTCTATACAAGTATTGGTGGCTTATATAAATTTGGGATTGAGAATCCTTTAACATACAGAATTTAATACACTCAAAACCAAGATGACCACCCTCTATGATCCCTCAGGTAGACTAAATTCTCCCTCCACTACAACTTCTTCACCACCACCATCTTCCAGTCCCTGCCCCCCTTTTTTTTCCTTTTTTCACTTTTTCCTCTTTTCTTTTCCCTGTTTTTTTCTTATCTTTTTTTCCTCTTCTTTGGGATTTTTGGCCTCTTTTTTTACTACTTTCTTTTAAATACTGTTTTTGACTTTAGTGGTCCTTTTGTTTTATTTTGTTCTGATCTTCGTTTTCATTTTCTGGATTCTGACATCATTAGAATCGTCTAGGGTGAATTTACTTAGGTCATGGTTGATATTCTTCACTCAGCCTGCTCTTACAGCCACTCTGCACTGGACAAGATGACTAGAAGGAAGAACTCACCACAAAGAAAAATCAGAAACAGTACTTTACGCCAAAGAGTTACAGAATATGGATTACAATTCAATGTCAGAAAGCCAATTAAGAAACACAATTATAAAGTTACTGGTGGCTCTGGACAAAAGCATAAAGGACTCTACAGACTTCATGACTGCAGAATTTAGATCTAATGAGGCCAAAATTAAAAATCAATAAAATTAGATGCAATCCAAACTGGATGTCCTAACAGCTAGGGGGTGGAAGAAAGAGTGAGTTACATAGATGACAAGTTGATGGCAAGGAAGGAAGCTGAAGAAAAAAAAGATAAAAACAATTAAGAGACCATGAGTAAAGACTAAGAGAAAAAAATGATAGCATGAGAAGGAAGAATCTATGAATAATTGGGGTTCCAGAAAATGGCCAGAGGGCCAGAGGGTCAGAAAGCATATTTGAACAAATCATACCTGAGAACATCCCTAATTTGGGGAGGGAAACAGGAATTCAGATCCAGGAGATAGACAGGACCCTTCAAAATCAATAAAAAACTGTTCAACACCTCGACATTTAATAGTGAAACTTGCAAAGTCCAAAAATAAAGAGAAAATCTTTAAAGCAGCAAGAGACAAGAGATTCTTAACTTATATGGGGAGAAATATCAGATTAACAGCAGACCTCTCCACAGAGATCTGGCAGGCCAGAGAGGGCTAGCAAGATATATTCAGGACACTAAATGAGAAGAAATGCAGCCAAGAATACTCTATCCAGCAAGGCTCTCATTCAGAATAGAAGGAGAGATAAAGAGTTTCCAAGATAGAAACTGAAAGAATATGTGACCACCAAACCAGATCTGCTAGAAATATTACAAGGGACCCTGTAAAAGAAACAGGGAGCCTAAAACAATAATCCACAAATACAAGGACTGAATAGATATCATGATGACACTAAATTTATATCTTTGAATAGTTACTCTGAACATGAATGGGATAAATGATCCCATCAAAAGTTGCAGGGTTTCAGACTGGATAAAAAATACACACCCATGTATTTGCTATCTACAGGAGACCCATTTTAGACATAAGGACACCTCCAGCTTGAACATGAAAGGATGCAGAACCATTATACCATTTTAATGGTCCTCAAAAGAAAGCTGAGGCAGCAATCCTTAGATCAGATAAAGTTTAACCCAAAGACTGTAGTAAGAGATGAAGGGGGAACTGTATCATACTTAAAGGGGCTACCCAACAAGAAGACCTAACAATCATGAATATTTATATCCCTAATGTGGGAGCTGCCAAGTATATCAATCAATTAATAATCAAAGTAAAGACATACTTAGATAATAATACACTAATAGTAGAAGACTTCAACATAGAACTTTCTGCAAATGACAGATATTCTAAGCACAACATCACCAAAGAATCAAGGGCTTTAAATGATACACTGAATCAGATGGATTTCACAGATATACACAGAACTTTCCACCTGAACACAACTGAATCACATTCTTCTCAAGTGCACATGGAACTTTCTCCAGAATAGACCACATACTGGGTCGCAAATCAGGTCTCAACTGATATCAAAAGATTGGGATTGTGCCTTATATATTTACAGACCATATGCTTTGAAACTAGAATTCAATCACAAGAAGAAATTTGGAGGAATTCAAATACTTTGAACTTAAAGAGCATCCTACTAAGAAGAATGGATCAACCAAGAAAGTAGAGAATTAATAAGATTCATGGAAACTAATGAAAATGAAGATACAACTGTTCAAAATCTTTGAGATACAGCAAAAGTAGTCCTAAGAGGGAAATACATTGCAATACAAGCCTCCCTTACAAAATTGGAAAAAAACTCAAATATCCAAGTGAACCTTGCACCTAAAGAAATTAGAGAAAGAACAGCAAATAAAACGTACACCAAGCAGAAGAAGTGAGATAATAAAGACTTGAGCAAAACTCAATGAAATAGAGACCAGAAGACGTGTAGAACAGATCAATAAAACCAGGAGCTGGTTCTTTGAAAGAATTAATAACATAGATAAACCCATAGCTAGCCTCATTAAAAAGAAAAAAGAAAAGACTCAAATTAATAAAATCATGAATGAAAGAGGAGAGATCACAACCAATACCAAGAATTATGAACAATTTTAAAAATGTATTATGAGCATATGTGCCAATAAATTAGGCAATCTAGAAGAAATGGGCGCATTTCTGGAATACCACAAATTACTAAAACTGGAACAGGAGGAAATAGAAAACCTGCAGAAGCCAATAACCAGGGAGGAAATTTAAGCCGTCATCAAAAAACTCCCAAGACACAAAAGCCCAGGGCCAAATGACTTCCCAGGGAGAGTCTTTCAAACATTTAAAGAAGAAATAATATCTATCCTACTAAAGCTGGACTGAAGGTTAGAAAGGGATGGAGTACTTCCAAACTCGTTTTATGAGGCCAACATTACCTTAATTGCAAAACCAGGCAAAACTCCAACCAAAAAGGAGAATTATAGACCAATATCTGATGAACACAGGAAAATTCTCAACAAGATACTAGCCAATATGATCAATTAGGCAGATTATTCACCAAGACCAAGTGGGAAGTATCTCCACAATGAGATACCACCTCACACCAGTGAGAATGGAGAAAATTAACAAGGCAGGAAACCACAAATGTTGTAGCAGTTGTGGAGAAGAAAGAACCCTCTTGCACTCTTGGTGGGAATGTGAACTGGTACAGACACTCTGGAAAACTGTGTGGAGATTCCTCAAAGAGTTAAAAATAGAGTACCCTATGACCCCGCAGTTACACTACTTGGGATTTACCTCAAAGATACTGACGTAATGAAAGGCCAGGACACCTGAACCCCAATGTTTATAGCAGTATTGCCCACAATAGCCAAACTGTGGAAGAAGCCTCGGTGTCCATTGACAGATGAATGGATAAAGAACATATGGTCTATAGATACTGAAAGGACAAATACCCACCTTTTGCTTCAATGTGGATGGAACTGGAGGGTATTATGCTGAGTGAATCTAGTCAATTGGAGAAGGAAAATCAGTATATGTTTTCAGTCATGTGGGGAATATAAGACATTGAAAGGGATTATGGGGGAAAGGAGAGAAAATGAGTGGGGAATATTAGAGATGGTGACAAAACATGAGAGACTCTTAATTTTGGGAGACGAGCAAAGAGTAGTGGAGGGGGAGGTGGACAAGGGGTTGGGGTAACTGGGTGAGGGGCACAGATGTGGTCACTTGACAGGATGAGCATTGAGTGTTATATGTTGGCAAATTGAACTTCAATAAAAAATATCTGTACGTAAATAAATAAATAAATTCTAGTCTAACATAAAAATTTTAGTAAAATTATGGGGATGCATTAATTATCAATTTGGCCATATGAATTTAAAGGAGACAAATCAGTAAGGTATATTTCTTCAGTTATATATTCAGTTACATTTAAGAACGAACTAGGTAGACAGTTGGGTTTAACTGGGGGTAACTTGCCAGACAACTAATGGGAGAAAAAAATCACAGGTGTTTTGGGCTTTTGAGGGGAAAGGATTTTAATGGTAGATCATGAAATCTAAGATTGGCCAATGAGAAATGAAGACATGATATGTTGACTAGGAGAAACAGCAGCAAGAAGGGTGAGTGTATTAGTGATAAAATAGAATACAGTAAAAGCTAAAATGTTAGTAGTAGAGTGTACCAGACAGAAAAAAAGTAGGAGGTGGTGGTCAGAGAATAATATACTTTATATTGAGCCTCTACTTGTGGATGAAACAGTCAAGTGAATAATGAGAGTTGGTGGCTAATGTGACATATAGAAACGATGTAAGGTGGTGAACAAACTGAGAGAAGAACTCTGCTTCTGACACTGAGCAGAAATCTAGGCATCCGGGGATCCCTGGGTGGCGCAGCGGTTTGGCGCCTGCCTTTGGCCCAGGGCGCGATCCTGGAGACCCGGGATCGAATCCCACATCGGGCTCCCGGTGCATGGAGCCTGCTTCTCCCTCTGCCTGTGTCTCTGCCTCTCTCTCTATCTCTCTGTGACTATCATAAATAAATAAATAAAAAAAATTAAAAAAAAAAAAAAAAGAATTAGGAATAAAAAAAAAAAAAAAAAAAAAAAAGAAATCTAGGCATCCATAATACTGAAGACACTACTGCCAAAATCAGAAACAAAACAAAAAATGGATCTCTTTCCGTGCTTCTTCTAATCTAAGTGGAACCCAACTGGTAGGCGTCCAGCCCTAGATGAATAGGATAGAGGGTAAAGTGGCAGATGTGGTCTTGAGAACAAATACACAATATCCAGTACTGTTCATCCTTTTGATTATTCAGTATTTGTATACACCCTCCTATCCATACTTAAGCCTCCAAATGACAATTATAACAACATTATCATGATTTTATCTCTTATATCAAAGAAGATGCTTTTATATTTTCTCCCATCACCACCTCCCCACTGAAAAAAGTACCATTGTCCATCAATCTCCAAGTAATCTCCAAGTAATGCTAATTCCTTTTCTACTTTGATCACAATCTGTCCTGGATAGTCTAAAATATATAGATTTGACTGCAAAACTGATTACAACATCATTCTATATAAAAATTTAAAAAGAGGAAAAAACACAATAGGTTAATAACAGATATTGGATATGTCATAAGCAAGGAAGAAAATATGCATTTCAAAAAAAAAAAGAAAATATGCATTTCAGTCACAGGCCTCATTCCTGTAACTGTTATGAAGACAGTTTTTATTTCCAACTTCATTTTTTTGTTATATATTCCATAGTTCCCTTGCCCTCAGCTGATCAGAGTTCTTGCATTTATTGACTTACATATAAAAGTACTAATAGGTACTCCAGAAAATCTCCTGGATTCCATATATAGATCTTCCTGACATGTTGGGTTGTGCAATAAGGAGCCTCTACTGGTCAGATGGCATTATCGTATCCCTAACAGAAGCTTTTTCCTCTTAGATAGCAGACTTTTAAGCCAGCAGGGCACAGTTTGTGAGATTTTTGTGATATTTATAAACAAATATTGTAAGATATTTAATGTGATAGTAAAAGAAGTGACTCCTATTTAAACTTCTTGATTCACAGACTCAATTATTCTGACTGTGAGTAAAATAATACTGTACATTGATTGCTGATTCCAAGCAACTAAACTTCACCTCTCCGACTGTATCTATTGACTCTCCTATATACTACACTGTAAGGTCAACAATAGGGCACATGGTAATAGATATAAGTCAGTTATATGTATCTTATTGTAAAATGAGCTTTGTTGTCAGAAATAATATAAATACATGACAGCAAGTATCTCATGAGAATTGGTACTGACAGAAACAGTGTGGACCAAAAAGGCAAATTTACATATCGGTAAGTGCCTATTCGAAAAACACCCATCATTTACCCCTTTCCATTGTGGGTTATATTATCAACCTGAATCCAAATGGCTGGAAGGTTACCTCAGAGAGCAGCATGATATTTTCATCTTATTTTATTTTTCTTTCCCTTCCCCTATGTTGATCTGTTTTGTTTCTTAAATTCCACATATAAGTGAAATCATATGGTATCTTTATTCTTCTGAATGACTTATGTGTTTATTTTACTTAGCATAATACCCTCTAGCTCTATTATGTCATTGAAAATGGTAATATTCATTCTTTTTGATGACTGAGTAATATTCCATTATATATCTATATATCTATATCTATTATCACATCTTCTTTATCCACTAATAGGTCTTTTTATAGCAAATTTATTTTTTATTGGTTTTCAATTTGCCAACATACAGAATAACACCCAGTGCTCATCCAGTCAAGTGCCCCCTCAGTGCTCCACCCATTCACCCCAACCCCCCACCCTCCTCCACTTCCACCACCCCTAGTTCGTTTCCCAGAGTTAGGAGTCTTTATGTTCTGTCTCCCTTTCTGATATTTCCTACCCATTTCCTCTCCGTTCCATTCTATTACCTTTCACTATAATTTATATTCCCCAAATGAATGAGAACATACACTGTCCTTCTCCGATTGACTCATTTCACTCAGCATAATACCCTCCAGTTCCGTCCACATTGAAGCAAATGGTGGGTATTTGTCATTTCTAATGGCTGAGTAATATTCCATTGTATACATAGAACACATCTTCTTTATCCATTCATCTTTCGATGGACACCGAGGCTCCTTCCACAGTTTGGCTATTGTAGACATTGCTGCTAGAAACATCGGGATGCAGGTATCCCAGCGTTTCACTGCATCTATATAGATGGGGTAAATCCCCAACAGTGCAATTGCTGAGTCGTAGGGCAGGTCTATTTTTAACTCTTTGAGGAACCTGCACACAGTTTTTCAGAGTGGCTGCACCAGTTCACATTCCCACCAACAGTGTAAGAGGGTTCCCCTTTCTCCGCATCCTCTCCAACATTTGTTGTTTCCTGCCTTGTTAATTTTCCCCATTCTCACTGGTGTGAGGTGGTATCTCATTGTGGTTTTGATTTGTATTTCCCTGATGGCAAGTGATGCAGAGCATTTTCTCATGTGCATGTTGGCCATGTCCATGTATTCCTCTATGAGATTTCTCTTCATGTCTTTTGCCCATTTCATGATTGGATTGTTTGTTTCTTTGCTGTTGACTTTAATAAGTTCTTTATAGATTTTGGAAACTAACCCTTTATCTGATATGTCATTTGCAAATATCTTCTCCCATTCTGTAGGTTGTCTTTTAGTTTTGTTGACTCTATCCTTTGCTGTGCAAAAGCTTCTTATCTTGATGAAGTACCAATAGTTCATTTTTGCTTTTGTTTCTTTTGCCTTTGTGGATGTATCTTGCAAGAAGTTACTGTGGCTGAGTTCAAAAAGGGTGTTGCCTGTGTTCTCCTCTAGGATTTTGATGGAATCTTGTCTCCAATTTAGATCTCTCATCCATTTTGAGTTTATCTTTGTATATGGTGAAAGAGAGTGGTCCCGTTTCATTCTTCTGCATGTGGCTGTCCAATTTTCCCAGCACCATTTATTGAAGAGACTGTCTTTCTTCCAATAGATAGTCTTTCCTCCTTTATCGAATATTAGATGACCATAAAGTTGAGGGTCCACTCCTGGATTCTCTTTTCTGTTCCATTGATCTATGTGTCCGTTTTTGTGCCAGTACCACACTGTCTTGATGACCACAGCTTTGTAGTACAACCTGAAATCTGGCATTGTGATGCCCCCAGCTATGGTTTTCTTTTTTAAAATTCCCCTGGCTATTCAGGATCTTTTCTGATTCCACACAAATCTTAAAATGATTTGTTCTAACTCTCTGACGAAAGTCCATGGTATTTTGATAGGGATTGCATTAAACGTGTAAATTGCTCTGGGTAACACTGAGATTTTCACAATATTAATTCTGCCAATCCATGAGCATGGAATATTTTTCCATCTCTTTGTGTCTTCCTCAATTTCTTTCAGAAGTGTTCTATAGTTTTTAGGGTATAGATCCTTTACCTCTTTGGTTAGGTTTATTCCTAGGTATCTTATGCTTTTGGGTGCAATTGTCAAAGGGATTGACTCCTTAATTTCTCTTTCTTCAGTCTCATTGTTAATGTATAGAAATGCCACTTACATCAGGGCATTGATTTTGTATCCTGCCATGCTGCCAAATTGCTGTATGAGTTCTAGCAGTCTTGAGGGCGAGGCTTTTGGGTTTTCTATGTAGAGTATCATGTCATTGGCGAAGAGGGAGAGTTTGACCTCTTCTTTGCCAATTTGAATGCCTTTAATGTCTTTTTGTTGTTTGATTGCTGAGGCTAGGACTTCCAGTACTATGTTGAATAGCAGTGGTGAGAGTGGACATCCCTGTCTTGTTCCTGATTTTGGGGCAAGGCTCCCAGTGCTTCCCCAGTGAGAATGATATTTGCTGTGGGCTTTTCGTAGATGGCTTTTAAGATGTTGAGGAATGTTCCCTCTATCCCAACACTCTGAAGTGTTTTGAACAGGAATGGATGCTGTATTTTGTCAAATGCTTTCTCTGCATATACTGAGAGGGTCATATGATTCTTGGTTTTTCTCTTGCTGATATGATGAATCACATTGATTGTTTTACGAGTGTTGAACCAGCCTTGTGTCCTGGGAATAAATCCTATTTGGTCATGGTGAATAATCTTCTTAATGTATTGTTGTATCCTATTGGCTAGTATCTTGTTGAGAATTTTTGCATCCATGTTCATCAGGGATATTGGTCTATAATTCTCCTTTTTGGTGGGGTATTTCTCTGCTTTTGTAATTAAGGTGATGTTGGCCTCAGAGAACGAATTTGGAAGTACTCCATCTCTTTCTATCTGCCCAAGCGGCTTTAGTAGTATAAGTATGGTTTCTTCTTCAAAGGTAGGATGGAATTTCCCTGGGAAGCCATCTGGCCCTGGACTTTTGTGTGTTGGGAGGTTTTTGATGAATGCTTCAATTTCCTCCCAGGTTATTGGCCTGTTCAAGTTTTCTATTTCTTCCTGTTCCAGTTTTGGTAGTTTGTGGCTTTCCAGAAATGCATCCATTTCTTCTAGATTGCCTAAAATTTTGGTGTATACCTGTTCATAATATGTTTTTAAAATCGTTTGTATCTCCTTGGTGTTGGTAGTGATCTCTCCTTTCTCATTCATGATTTTATTAATTTGAGTCTTTTCTCTCTTCTTTTTAATAAGCCTGGCTAATGTTTTACCTATCTTATTAATTCTTTCAAAAAACCAACTCCTGTTTTTGTTGATCTGTTCCACAGTTCTTCTTATCTTGATTTCATTGAGTTCTGCTCGAATCTTTACTAACTCTCATCTTCTGCTAGGTATAGGATCTATCTGCTGTTTTTGCTCTAGCTCCTTTATGTGTAAGCTGAGCTTTTGTATTTGAGTCCTTTCCAGTTTTTGAATGGATGCTTGTATTGCGATGTATTTCCCCCTCAGTACTGCCTCTGCTGCATCCCAAAGATTTTGAATGGTTGCATCTTCATTCTCATTAGTTTCCATGAATCTTTTTAATTCTTCCTTAATTCCCTGGTTGACCCTTTCATCTTTTAGCAGGATGGTCCTTAACCTCCACGTGTTTGAGGTCCTTCCAAACCTCTTGTTGTGATTTAGTTCTAATTTCAAGGCATTGTGGTCTGAGAATATATATATATATAATGTATATATATATACATTATACAGGGAATGATCCCTATCTTTTGGTATTGGTTCAGACCTGGTTTGTCACCCGGTATGGGGTCTATTCTGGAGAAAGTTCCATGTGCACTTGAGAAAAATGTGTATTTAGTTGAGTTTGGACGTAAATTTCTGTAGATATCTGTGAAATTCATCTGGTCCAGTGTATCATTTAAAGCTCTCGTTTCTTTGGAGACGTGTGTTTAGAAGACCTATCGAGTGTAGAAAGTGCTAGATTGAAGTCACCAAGTATAAGTGTATTATTATCTAAGTACTTCTTCACTTTCGTTATTAATTGATTGATATATTTGGCAGCTCCCACATTCGGGACATATATATATTGAGGATTGTTAAGTCCTCTTGTTGGATAGATCCTTTAAGTATGATATAGTGTCCCTCTTCATCTCTCATTACAGTCTTCGGGGTAAATTTTAGTTTATCTCATATAAGGATGGCTACCCCTGCTTTCTTTTGAGGACCATTTGAATGGTAAATGGTTCTCCAACCTTTTATTTTCAGGCTGTAGGTGTCCTTCTGTCTAAAATGAGTCTCTTGTAGACAGCAAACAGATGGGTCCTGCTTTTTTATCCAGTCTGAAACCCTGCGCTTTTTGATGGGGTCATTAAGCCCGTTCACGTTCAGAGTTACTATCGAAAGATATGAGTTTAGGGTCATCATGATATCTATTCAGTCCTTGTTTTTGTGGATTGTTCTACTGAACTTCTTAAAGGGGAATTTTGAGAGTCCCTTTAAAATTTCTTGCAGAGCTGGTTTGGAGGTCACATATTCTTTCAGTTCCTGCCTGTCTTGGAAGCTCTTTATCTCTCCTTCCATTCTGAATGAGAGCCTTGCTGGATAAAGTATTCTTGGTTGCATGTTTTTCTCATTTTGGACCCTAAATATATCCTGCCAGCCCTTTCTGGCTTGCCGGGTTTCTGTGGAGAGGTCTGCTGTTACCCTAATACTCCTCCCCATAAAAGTCAGGGATTTCTTGTCTCTTGCTGCTTTAAGGATCTTGTCTTTGTCTTTGGAATTTGCCAGCTTAACTATTAAATGTCGAGGTGTTGAACTGTTTTTATTGATTTTAGGGGGGATCTCTCTATTTCCTGGATCTGAATGCCTGTTTCCCTTCCCTGATTAGGAAAGTTTTCAGCTATGATTTTTTCAAATACATATTATGGACCTCTGTCCCTTTCGGCGCCCTCGGGAGCCCCAATTAAACGTAGGTTTTTCTTCCTCAGGCTGTCATTTATTTCCCTTAATCTATCCTCATGGTTTTTTAATTGTTTGTCTCTTTTTTCCTCAGTTTCCCTCTTTGCCATCAACTTGTCTTCTATGTCACTCACTCGTTCTTCCACCTCGTTAACCCTCATCGTTAGGACTTCTAGTTTGGATTGCATCTCATTCCATTGATTTTTAATTTCTGCCTGATTAGATATAAATTCTGCAGTCATGAAGTCTCTTGAGTCCTTTATGCTTTTTTCTAGAGCCACCAGTAGCTGTATAATAGTGCTTCTGAATTGGCTTTCTGACATTGAATTGTAATCCAGATTTTTAACTCTGTGGGAGAGAGGACTGTTTCTGATTCTTTCTTTTGAGGTGAGGTTTTCCTTCTAGTCATTTTGCTCAGTGCAGAGTGGCCAAAAAGATGTTGTATTAGGAAAAGGAGAAAAAGAGAGGAGAGAAAGAAGGAAAGAAAAGAGAATAAGGAAAAAGAAAAAACGAAGAAAAAAAGAAAAAAGAGAAGAAAAAGAGAAAGAAAGGAAAAAAACTGTGGGGGAAGCAAACAGAAATCAAAAAGAAAAAAAAAACACGGGAGAGTATCTTCTGATTCTGTATACTTTAAGTCCCTTGACTTCTCCTGGAACTGGTCCGTCTAGCTGGTCTTCTGGGGGTGGGGCCTGTTGTGCTGATTTTCAGGTGTTAGCACTTGGGGGAGCTGCTCTGCCCCCCGCCTGGTGCAGCGCTCAGTGGGGGCTGTTTATCCCGTGAGGCCCCAGGAGGAACAACCGCAGTGGTGGGGCCAGCTCTGCAGCCCTGGAGTCAGCTCCCGCAGTAACTCCGGGGCTCTCCGTCTGCAGGGCCTGGAGGCTCAGGGGCGGGGCCGCTGATCTGCTCAGCTCGGGGCAGGAGCGTCCTCGCTGTCCTGGGCTCTCCCGGCCTCTGCCTGTCCCGGGGGAGGCCGGATCGGATCCCGGGCTGTGTCCCGGTGCCCTGTGCTCCGGGGCCTGCGCTGTTGGATTCGCGCTCCCGCCCCACAGCCCCCTCCGCAGAGCCGCCGCCCGAGCCCCCCTGAGCTGCTCCGGGTCCCGCCGGGCGCTGCAGCCCTTAGGGAGCTCAGGGGCTCTCCCGGGGCGCAGGTGCCTGTTAGTGTCCCCGGGAGCCCGAGGGCATCCCCGCCCTCCTGGGTCCTGCTCCACCTCCCTGCGGGCCCCTTTCTACCCGGGAAGGTTGGTGCAGCTCCTGCTCCTCCGGGACGGGGCTCTCCTGTCCTGGGACACTCGCCCCGGCCTCAGCCCGGCTCCTCGCGGGCCCCTCCCCCTTGGAGGCCTTTTGTGTCTTTATTTCTTTTTCCCCCTCTTCCTACCTTGATAGAAGCGTGAACTCTTCTCACTGTAGTGTTCCAGATGGTCTCTCTTTAAATCTCAGGCCGAATTCGTAGATATTCAGGGTGATTTGAAGGTTATCTAGGTAATTTGGTGGGGACAGGTGACTTGGGGACCCTACTCCTCCGCCATCTTGCCCCTCCTATCCACTCATCTGTTGATGACATCTGGGCTCTTTCCATATTTTGGCTATTATGCATATTTCTGCTTAAAATTGGGATGCATGTGCCCCATTGAATCACTATGTTTGTATCTTTTGGTTAAATACCTAATAATGCAACTGCTGGGTTATAGGGTAGCTCTATTTTTAACTTCTTGAGGAACCTTCATACTGTTGTCCAGAGTGACTGCACCAGTTTACATTCCCATCCACACTGTTAAGAGGGTTCTTCTTTCTCTGCATCCTTACATACATCTGTCGTTTCCTGAGTTTTTTTTTTTTTAGCCATTCTGACAGATATGAGTTGATATCATATTATGGTTTTGATTTGTATTTCCCTGATGGCCAAGAGATGTGGAGAATTTTTTCATATGCATGTTGACCATCTGTATATCTTTTTTGGAGAAATGTCTGTTCATGTCTTCTGCCCATTTCTTGACTATTTTTGTTTTTTAGTTTTTGGATGTTGAGATTGATAAGTTCTTATGTGTACTACCTTTTACTATATTCTTTGGCACTATCTTACCTACTGATTGCCTGGACCACCGGGCCTCTTTCATAGATCTAAGGCTGCTTGGGTAAGAAAAAAAAACAAACAACCATAACAGCATAAAAAAGATATTCTGAACCAGCCTGAGGTGGTCTCACCATCCTTTAACCCCAATAGCACTTTTCCTTACATTCATCAAGATCCACAGCTTTTGAATAACATTTCAATATTTAGAGGGAAATGCATGGCAGCTTATTGCATTCTAAAGTGATTGGTTGCCAATGGAAAGGGATTGTAAACAATATCTGAGAAAATGAGCCCTTCATGTCTTCACAGTTACTTACTTAGTATCTACTGTATGCCAATGCACTGTGTTCCACAGAGATGATGAAACAGTGAACAATATAATGGCCAAGGATCTGTTTAAGTATTTTCCCTATTATTTTCCAAGCACTTAAATTAGCATCTGCTATGTGGTAACCATTATATTTCTGGCAGGCAGTCAAGGAAGAAGGGAAGGGTGAAGTAATGAAGAGAAGAAGGAAACTTAGAATCTAATCAGATATACAAACATCAAAAATGAACATAAGTAAATCAGTTTCCATAATGTCAGAACAAGGACCTCAGTAAACTACCCAATTCTTCTAAAACAATGAAAATATGGGCAAAACAACTAAAATGAACCATTTTAGAAATCTGGCAACTGGGAACCCTCTTGCACTGTTGGTGGGAATGTGAACTGGTGCAGCCACTTTGGAAAACTCTTTGAGGTTCCTCAAAGAGTTAAAAATAGATCTGCCCTAAGACCCAGCAATTGCACTACTGGGGATTTACCCCAAAGATACAGATGCAATGAAACGCTGGGACACCTGCACCCGATGTTTATAGCAGCAATGTCCATAATAGCCAAACTGTGGAAGGAGCCTTGGTGTCCATTGAAAGATGAATGGATAAAGAAGATGTGGTTTATGTATACAATGGAATATTACTCAGCCATTAGAAACGACAAACACCCACTATTTGTTTTGATGTGGATGGAACTGGAGGGTATTATGCTGAGTGAAATAAGTCAACCAGAGAAGGACAAACATTATATAATCTCATTCATTTGGGGAATATAAAAAATAGTGAAAGGGAATAAAGGGGAAAGGAGAAAAAATGAGTAGGAAATATCAGAAAGGGAGACAGAACATGAGAGACTCCTAATTCTGGGAAATGAACTAGGGGTGGTGGAAGGGGAGGAGGGCGGGGGGTGGGGGTGAGTGGGTGATGAGCACTGAGGGGGACACTTGACGGGATGAGCACTGGGTGTTATTCTGTATGTTGGTAAATTGAACACCAATAAAAAATTTATTAAAAAAAGGAAATGAGGTCAGAAAAAATGTAATTAGAGATATTTTACCTAATAAAAAAAATAAAAAGAAAAATAAAAAAAAAGAAATCTGACAATTAACCAGATTGAATGAATGAAATGAAAATTGTCTATCTAAGAGAATCTACTGAACATTGGTTAAAATGTCTATGACATTTTAATTTAGGGCTATTCCTATTCACACTTTCTCCCCAGTTAGTGGCATGGTAACCAAAAGCTAACACCATTATAGACGATGAAAATATTTGACTGTTTATGGAATTCCATGAAAATTAACATCCTTAGAATGCTGTTAATATTTTTTCCAAACAAGGGGAGCCTAGGTGGCTCAGTCAGTTGGGTGTCCAACTTTGGCTCAGGCTATGATCCCAGCATCCTGGGATTAGGCCTTCTGCCTCTGCCCCCGCCCCCAGTCATTTTCTCTCTCTCTTTCTCAAATAAATAAATAAAATCTTAAAACAAAAATATTTTATCCAAACTTTCAGATCTCTGAAAAAATCTCTGTCCAGGGAGTGGAGGCTATTCGACTTGACTCAGAGCTGAGCTCAAAGTTGGGGAAAGGTCCTCCCAGGGTATTAGTGAAATGATAGCAATATTCTGGCAACATATAAGCTACCTAAGGTTGTAAATTCAGTCAGGGAAAACTAGCTCTGGCCAGGAATCCTGGAGAACTAGATTACTATAGGAAACTTTGAGAAGCTCTGATATATTTATTGGGATCTAAAACGTGGTGTACATATGCAAATGCCCAATAAAAACTATAAAAACTATAGTGTGTGTGTGTGTGTGTGTGTGTGTGTGTGTGTGTGTAGTGAATTTTAATAAAAGCAAAGAGCTGATAAAAAGATGTACATTAAAAAGGGCCCTAATCTACACTGGTGGAAATGGGTGAAGTGAGGAGGGCTTGTCAGAAAAAACGTTCCCAACCACATAACCTATACATGGAGAGTTGGAGGATAAAAAGTATCTAAGTGAAACGAGGAGGAGAGGGTAAGTGGTGAAGATTGTGTCATACTAATGGATAAGTACATTTGAAGATCTGAGGACAAAACATGATACATGGTGCATTCTACCTGGAGCAACAAAACTAAGGGGAGAACTTCCTTTTTTTGAGAAGAGACAAGAGGTAAATATTAACAAGGACATACAGAGTCTAACAAACCATGTTGAAACAGTGTATGTTCTCATTCATTTGGGGAATATGAATAATAGTGAAAGGGAATATAAAGGAAGGGAAAAGAAATGTTGGGAAATATCAGGAAGGGAGACAGAACATAAAGACTCCTAACTCGGGGAAACGAACTAGGGGTGGTGGAAGGGGAGGAGGGCGGGTGTTGGAGGGGAATGGGTGACGGGCACTGAGGTGGACACTTGACGGGATGAGCACTGGGTGTTTTTCTGTATGTTGGTAAATTGAACACCAATAAAAGTTAATTAAAAAAAAATTTTTAACATGATTCCAGGGGAAAATGAGAAGTCATTGAAGAATTTTTAAGCAGGCAAGTTACATGATCAAATTTACACTTAGGGAGATCATTCTGGCTTCTAAGTGGAGCATAGATGCAGATGGGCATGAATGACCAAAGAGAGATCACACATGAGATTGTCACAGTAGTCCAGATAACAAGAAGACAGTGATGAAAACAGGATGGGTGGATATAAATGAATAGATTTACAAGATATTTTAGAGTAAAAATTTGTCAGAATTTTTTCATTTATTGAGATAGGAATCACTGAGTAGAAGGAGGGTAGATGAAATAAGAGTTTAATTTGGGACAGGTTGAGCTGCTTTCCTGTATAACTCAGGAGTAAAGTGTGAGAAAATAGAAGGCCCTAAAGAAAACTGCTAGGGAGAATCTATGTGCTTAAGGGATGACCAGAGAAAGTAGAGAGAAAAAGCAGAACTGAGACAGAATGTTCTGGCAGGAGAGAGGAATACTAGGAGAATGAGTGTCATGGAAATCAGGAAAATTTTTCCAAAAGGAAGAAATGATTAACACTGTCAAATGAAGTTGAGGTTAAGTAAGATAAAAGCAGAAACAGTATTCTATTAATTAATACAAGGAAGTTGTTTCAAGCTCGGAAAAGAAGTTCCCATGAAGATGTGGGAGTTGATGAAATTGGAGTTGACTGATTGTGGAGGAAGGAAGTGGGAAAGAAGAGAAACACACAAATAGAAACAACAGTAGAAAACGGAAAGATTTCAATTGCTGGAGGGGGATGGGGAGTTAAGAGAAGCAGTTTGTTACTGAAATGAGTGATTAATCCGTATTGAAATGTTGATGCAAAAGGCCAGTATGTAGAGAGAAGTTGACTAGATAAAGAATACATGATTAAGAACAAAGATTAAAAAATGGATCTTATTGGGATGCTTGGGTGGCTCAGTGGTTGAACATCTGCCTTTGGTTCAGGACATGAACATGGAGTCCCAGGATCAAGTCCCACATTGGGCGCTTTGCATGCAGCCTGATTGTCTTCCCTCTTCCTATGTCTCTGCCTCTCTTTCTGTGTCTCTCATGAATAAATAAATAAAATCTTTTAAAAAATGGATCTTACTGATAGATATTAGTCTCTTAATAAGAGACATTAATATTGTCTCCTTTTCAGTAAGTATGGAATTGGTGAAGTCAGTATAGTCTTGATGGTATACAACTGAAGGACTTACTGAATGAAAGTTTCTCTTTTTTTGCAAGGTGGAAGATGGAGTCTTTTATGGAAAATGAGAAGTATTGGTAAGAAGTGTTGGAGGTCCGGGTGCTTGGGTGGCACAGTTGGTTAAATATCCACTTGTTGGTTTCAGTTCAGGTCATGATCTCAGGCTGTGAGATCGAGCTCCACATCAGGCTCTGTAGGGCGTGTGGAATCTGCTTGAGATTCTCTCTCCCTCTGCTTCTCCGCACCATATGGTGGTTTTCTCTCTCTCTCTCTCTCTCTCTCTCTCAAATAAATAAATAAACCTTAAAAATATTAAAAAAAGAAGTGTTGGAAGTCTGAAAAATGAAAAATGTTTGAAATAGTTAAAAATGAAAGAATGAGGTAACTTTAGTAAACTATTGGCAGTCTTGAAGGCCTAGATAGGACAGGAGAGCTATATCCTGTAATGTGGCAATGGTAGGCCTGTTGTGTGATCTTCCCCAGCAGTGTCCAGCTGCCCAGTTGCTCATGTGGTGATGAGCAATCAACTAATCAGAAGGTGTAATATTTCCACAGAGATATAATAGAGGCATAATATGACTAGTGAGAGATGAAAGTTTTTAACCAATAGAATACAACAGTGCACTAAAAGGATTATTCACCACAGCTGAAGGAGATTTATTCCTGGGCTGCAAGGGTGGTTCAACATCCACAAATCAATGTGATATACTACATTAATAAAAGAAAGGAGAAGAACCATATGATTCCTCAGTGGATTCAGAAAAAAGCATTTGACAAATACAGCATCCTTTCTTGATTAAAACTCTCCACAGTGTAGAGATAGAGGAAACATACCTCAGTATCTTAAAAGCCAAATATGAAAAGCTCACAGCAAATATCATTTTCAGTGGAGAAAAGCTGAGAACTTTCCCCCTAAAATCAGGAACACAACAAGGATGTCCACTGTCACCACTGTTGCTCAACAAAGTACTAGAATTTCCTTTTTTATTATAGACCACATTTTCTTTATTCTTTCATTAGTCAATGGACATTTGGGCTCTTCTCATAAATTCACTATTTCTTTCTTTTAATAAATTTATTTTTATTGGTGTTCAATTTGTCCACATACAGAACACCCAGTGCTCAACCCATCAAGTGCCCACCTCAGTGCCCACCACCCAGTCCCCCCCACCCCCGCCCACCTCCCCTTCCACCTCCCCTAGTTCGTTTCCCAGAGTTAGGAGTCTTTATGTTCTGTCTCCCTTTCTGATATTTCCCACATATTTTTCTCCTTTCCCCTTTATTCCCTTTAACTATTTTTTATATTCCCCAAATGAATGAGACTATATAATGTTTGTCCTTCTCCAGTTGACTTATTTCACTCAGCATAATACCCTCCAGTTCCATCCACGTCGTACTAGAATTTCTACCTCAGCAATCAGACAACAAAAAGAGGCATCCAAATTGGCAAAGAAGAAGTCAAATTTTCACTCTTTGAAGATGAAATAATACTTTATGTGGAAAAAACAAAAAACTCCACCCCAAGATTGCTAGAACTCCTACAGAAATTCAGCACCATGACAGGATATAAAATCAATGCACAGAAATCAGTTGCATTTCTGTACAATAACAATGAGCCTGAAGAAAGACAAATTAAAGAATCAATCCCATTTACAAGTGTACCCAAAACCATAAGATTCCTAGGAATAAACCTAACCAAAGTAAAGGATCTCTACTTTGAAATCTATATAACACACATGAAAGAAATTGAAATAACAAAGAAATGGGAAAACGCTCCATGCTCATGGATTGGAAGAACAAATATTGTTAAAATGTCAATGCTACCCAGGGCAATTTAAACATTCAATACAATCTCTTTTTTTTCAAATATTATTTATTTATTCATGAGACACACACACATACAGAGGGGGTGGGGGGTCAGAAGGAGAAGCAGGCTCCATGCAGGAAGCCTGATGTGGGACTCAATCCTGGGACTCCAGGATCACGCCCTGGGCCAAAGGCAGGTGCTAAACCACTGAGCCACCCAGGGATCCCTAATGCAACCTCTATCAAAATGCCATCAACATTTTCACAGGGCTATAACAAACAATCCTAAAATTTGCATGGAACCAGAAAAGACCCCAAATAGCCAAAGTAATGTTGAAAGAAAATCAAAGCTGGTGGCATCACAATCTGGATTCAAGCTGTATTATACAGCTGTGATCATCAAGACAGTGTGGCACTGGCAGAACAAGACAGAGATCAATGGAGCAGGATAGAGAACCCAAGAATGGACCCTCATCTCTATGGTCAACTCATGTTTGACAAAGTAGGAAATAATATCCAATGAAAAACGACAGTGTCCTCAACAAATAGTGGTGGGAAAATTGTACAGCCACACGCAGAAGAATGAAACTGGATCCTTGTCTTACACCATACACAAAGATAAACTCAAAATGGATGAAAGACCTAAATGTAACAGGAATCCACCAAAATCCTAGTGGACAACACATACAGCAACTTTTTTTACCTCAGCCACAGCAACTTCTTGCTAGCCATGTCTCCAAAGGCAAGGGAAATAAAACCAAAAATGAATTTTTGGGACTTCATCAAGATAAAAAGCTTCTGCACAACAAATGAAACAGTCAACAAAACTTAAAGGCAACCTATAGAATGGGAGAAATATTTGTAAATGTCTTATCAGATAAAAGCTAGTACCCAAAATCTTTCTAGAATTTATTAAGCTCAACATCCAAAAACCAAAAATGCAATCATAAATGGGTAAAAGACATGAACAGACATTTCTCAAAAAAAAAAGACATGCAAATGGTCAACAGACACATGAGAAAATGACCCATATTACTTGTCATCAGGGACATACAAATCAAAACCACAGTGAGACACTGCCTCAAGCCTGTCATAATGGCTAAAATAAACTCAGGAAACAAAAGATGTTGGCAAGGATGAGGAGACAGGAGAACCTTCTTACACTGTTGGTGGAAATGCAACTGGTGTAGCCACTCTGGAAAACAGTACGGAGGTTCCTCAAAAAGTAGATCTACCCTATGATCCAGGAATCACACTACTAGGTATTTATTCAAAGGATTACACACATAGTGATTTGAAGGGCCACCTGAACCCCAATGTTTAGTAGCAATGTCCACAGTAGCCAAAATATGGAAAGAACCCAGATGTCCATCAACAGATGTATGGATAAAGAAAATGTGACATGTAAAATACTACTCAGCCGTCAAAAAATGAAACCTTGGTATTTGCACTGACATGGATGGAACTGGAGGAT
The DNA here is from genome assembly GCF_018345385.1 of Vulpes lagopus. Taxonomy (NCBI): domain Eukaryota; kingdom Metazoa; phylum Chordata; class Mammalia; order Carnivora; family Canidae; genus Vulpes; species Vulpes lagopus. The sequence goes on along the minus strand of NC_054838.1, from coordinate 49,424,622 downwards.
ATTATACTGAGTGAAATAAGTCAACCAGAGAAAGACAATTATGAGTTTCCTCATATGTGGAATTTAAGAAACAAAAACAGCATCATAGGAGAAGGGAGGGAAAAATAAAATAAGACAATATCAGAGAGTGGGACGAACCATAAGAGACTCTTTACTACAGGAAACAAACTGAGGGTTCCTGGTAGGAAGATAGGTGAGGGGGTGGGGTAATTTGGGTGATGGGCATTAAGGAGGGCACATGATGTAATGAGCACTGGGTGTTATATTCAACTGATGAATCGTTGAACTCTATCTCTTAAAATAATAATACATCATATGGTAATTGAATTTTATAAATAAATAAATGTAAATATATAAAACAAATACCCATACATGAATTTTAAAATAATAAATTCTGTTTAGATCAAAGACTTTATAAAGACTTGGAATTAAAACCTAAGAAATTATGAAACATGGATTTAAAATGGCATCTGGCTGTCATCTCTTAGTGCAACTTTTCCAAACTTCCTCATAATATAGCTTTTGAATTCCCAGAAAAAACACAGGATAAAATAGAAAAGCTAGACTGATAATGGTAATATCAGAATCTAGAAGGAATATTCACAAAACAGTTTAACTAATGAAACTGGGGAAAAACTTGCTCTGACTTCTTTTCATTTATTTATCCAAGAGATGCCAAATAAGGCAGACACACTTTAAAAAAATATATTAAAATATTTAATATCTCCACCACAGCTTTTTGATTCAAATATCCAATGAAAAAGGCACTCACATATTATATATAAATATTTATACATTTATAATCATTCTTCTTACCTGTAAACAACCTTCAAATTTTGCTGTGGCAGCACTTTGTCCAGCTAAAATGGTAGCTTTCTAGCTGACCTTGCAATTAGGTCTTACCTTGTGACCTCATTCTGGCCAGTTAATGTGAGCAGGTAATAAATGTGGAAGATTTCCAGGAAGAAAATTTTCAAGTGGCAGGTTCTTGTTACACATGTTTTTACCCATTTCATTTGCTTTTCTCCTTCATACAGGTTATGTAGAGATATGGCTACTACTTTGACATCATAAGGACAAAATCGTCATGGTTAGAATCGTGTAACAGGAAGACAGAAGGGAGAGTCCTGGTGGCATCATTTCACCTACGTACCAGCCCTGACAACTACTACTGCTGCTGCTGCTGCTACTCATAGCCCCCTTTTTAATATGAAAAACAAACAAGCAAAGACGTGCTCATGCATTTAAAGCTAATGCTGGTTGTTTTTCTGATACTTAAAAGTGAACTCTTTTTGTAAGTTTTATGTTTGGGGTCTAGACCCTCCAGAAAGCTGAAGAGTTCTCTTCCCACCAACTGAAGAGCTGCTTTCTGAGTGGACAGAAAACTATTTTTCTCCCATACTTCTGCCACAATTACTCCACTGCCCACAGAATATATTTCAAACTCCTTAGTCTACATTCAAAGCTCTCCATAACAGAACAAAACTCCATTTGTTCATCACTTGGCTTAATGTTCCTTACAGATAACCCATCATGTTTTTGAAGAAAACTTCATGGGTTCTCCAAATCCATAGACATTTCTAACCTTCAGTCTCTGTTCTCACTCCTGTATGATTTCCCAGGCTGTCTTTCTCACATTGATTACTCCCTTCTGTGAACCCTCTTTGTACTTACTATCTATACCACTTTGCTAATGATATACCCTTCTATAATGTTATTTATCTAATATGTATATGTCTTATATTTTTGGAAAAATTGAATATTTCTATTTTTAAATATTTCTAGATACACCTTTAACATTTAGTACAGTGCAACAGGCAGGATATATCTGACATTAATGAATGAATGAACAAATGATGAATATATCTTCCCATATTCTTGATTATAGTGATGATGATTATGCAATCATCACTTTTCAAAAGACTTAAACTCCTTGTTTCACATCTTTCTTTTTTTACTTACTCCAAAAGCATATGAGGCATAATGTGATAAGACATCCTAGTGAGTCACCTAGGCAACTCCATAATGACATCCTTCAGAATATTGGATACCTGTTGTTTCTCATCCTCTCCTATGAAACATCCTATAAAAATAAAGAAAATGCATTACTGTGTGGCATCATTCTTTGTTTTCATCCATGTGAATTTTACAGTAGTAAGATGGTTCTAGAAATTCAGATATAAAAATATTTTTAATTTATTGTATGTTATACATGGAAATATACATACTAAATAATTTAATATTTAATAATATGCATACTAAAATAATTTTCATTTAGAATAGAATAGAAAAATTAGTGTAATTCCTATTTCAATTTTTAATTTTGTAAACAATGTATAATTATATTCTTTTATTAATGGCCACTAACACTCATGAGGTATTTACATTTATAAGGTGCTTTCTCATCTATTTCCTCAATACCTCTTAACAAGATAGTAATTATTCCCATTTATATATATGTAAATAATGAAACTCAAACATGTTAAATGACATGTAAGTGCCAAAATTGGAAAAAATGTTCACAGGTCTTATGATTCCAAAGCTAAAGTGCACATCATTATTTCCTTTGAGCTTCAAAGGAAGAGCTTTCATTGAAGGGTAAATTTAAGATCAGGACAAATAAAGTGTTTCTATGGGTCTCAGATCCTTAGATTTTTAAAAAATTTATTTATTTAAGCAATCTCTATACCTAATATGGGGTTTGAACTCATGACTAAGAATCACATGCTCTACCATCCGAGCCAGTCACATACCCCAAGGGATTTAGATAATCTAACCCCATTCTACTTTTTTTTTGAAAGAAGCTATTACTATCTGGCATGGTATTTAATGACATAAGTTCTAGAGCAGAATACCCTGGGTTTAAAGCCTTATAAGCTATCATATGCCAGGAAATTTACTTAACTTTTCTGTGCCTCAGATTCCTAATCTGTAAAATCAATGCAATGATATCACTTATTTCATTAAATTTATGTGAACTCTAAAGCGCTCACCACATTATCTAAAATATAGTCAAATTTCAAAATGTTATTATTACTATTATTATTTTCTCTACTTACTCCTTAATTTGAGTAATATTAATTATCTATATACTATCCACTGTGCTTAGCATATTATCTTTGTGTCTCTTTTGCTTCTCCAAGTATTTGGTATTGCAAGATAAATATGATGATTCCTATTTTACAAATAGAGATACAGAAGCTGAGGGTACATCAGTAACAAGTCCAAGGTTTCATCGCTGGGTAGGTATTCTGCCTAGATTTACCTAACTACAACTGTTATTCTTTCCATCTCTCTCTAATGCCTTTCTTACTGGAAAAATAAACTGAATGTCCTATGGTCTTTAGTTTGACAAAGTCTTAGAGATGGTGTGTTCAGTGTTCCCAGAGGACAGAGAACTGTACTCTCTTAGATCAGAGGAGTCAGATGTGCCTGAAGATAGTGGAAGAGTAGGGTCCTCACCTCACCTGGCCCCACCAACTTACTACATAACTTTCAAAACATCCTGGACACCTTTGAATTTGACCTCAGATTTAAAGAGAGAACAACTGGAACACTACAGAGAGAAGGGTTTTCACTTCTAGCAAGGTAGGAAGCCGGAGAAAAATAAAATAAAAAAGAATCAAGTCGGGGAGGGGCCCCGCGAGGAGCCAGGCTAAGGCCGGGCAGCTGGAGCCTCCGGGACAGGAAAGGCCAGCCTCGGAGAAGCAGGCACTTTAAATATCTGCACCGGATTCTTCCTGGACAGAAAGTGCTTAGCAGGGAAATTGGGCAGAATTGCAGGAGGGGCAGTGAAGCCTCCAGTTTCCCGGGTCACTAACAAAGGAAGTACACCCAGGGGAGACTGCATCGCACACCTCTAGCTGATTCAGTAAAGGGCTGGAGTGCTCACTTGGCGGGGCCTGGGGAGAAGCCCATAGGTCAGGCAGGGGCTCCTGGCAGAGGGGTCTGAGCCCTGCTGCCTTCTGGAGCCATGGCCTGGAAGCATCTAGGCCAGTGCAGACTGAGAGCCCATGGTTAGTTACTGCAGGGATATGACTCCCAGGCTGGAGACCTGGCCGCCGCCAGTGTTGTTCCTCCTTGTGTCACCCTGTGCTTGGGAGGGGTGGGGCTGTCAGGGGACAGAAGCCTCACAGGGTCAAAAGCTCCCACTGAGCCCGGCACCTGGCGGGAGGCTGGGCATCTCTTCCAGGTACACACACCTGAGAATCAGTACAGTCGACCCTCCCCCAGAAGACCAGCTGGAAGGACCAGGAAAGAGCAAGTTCTTGACTAAGCAGTGCTGTAAAGCTCCAGAACTAAGGGAAAATACTACATAGAACTAGATGGTCCCCCCTCCCTCTTTTTTCCCTTTCCCAGTACAACTCGTTTTTATATCAGACTAAAAACTTCCAATATTTTTTTGTCATTTCCCACCTTAACTATAATATTTTGCCACCTCTTCATTTTTAAATTTCTTCCTTTTTGACTTCCATATTTCTTTTTTTTTATTTTTTTATATTTTATTTTATTTTTTTTATTTATGATAGTCACAGAGAGATAGAGAGAGGCAGAGACACAGGCAGAGGGAGAAGCAGGCTCCATGCACCGGGAGCCCGACGTGGGACTCGATCCCGGGTCTCCAGGATCGCGCCCTGGGCCAAAGGCAGGCGCCAAACCTCTGCGCCACCCAGGGATCCCTGACTTTCATATTTCTACAATTACATGTCTTAGATATATTTTTCACATCTAGGATCCCTTCATCATACTCAATTTAATTTTGGGAGATATACTAGATATGGTTTTGTGTTTTTTGTTTTCTCTGCCTGGCTTTGTTCTACAATGGTGGAACTTACTACCTTCTAAAACATAACCAGCATGCAACCAGAACCAAGTGGAATACTGTGCTGTGAGATTATATTATCTCTTCCTTGCCACTCTGCCCCCCTCTTTTATCTTGTTTATGTTTTGGTGGTCAATGTGGCTTTGGTGGCTTTCTACAAGTATGGTTGGTTTATATAAATTTGGGACTGAGCACCTTCTAACATACGGAACTAAATACATTCAGAACTAAGAGGACCACCCTCTAGGACCCCTCAGGTAGATTACATTTTCCCTCCACCTCAAATTCTTCATGACCACCATCTCCCAGTCCCCATCCTTTTTTTTTTCTTTTCTTTTTTTCTTTTTTCTTTTTTTCCTCTTTACTTTTTCTTTTTTTCTTCTTTTTTTTTTCTTCTTCTTTGGGATTCTTGGCCTTTTAATTTTTATAACTTTATTTTAAAATTTGTTTTTCACCTTAGTGGTCCTTTTGTTTTATTTTGTTCTGATCTTGTTTTCATTTTCTGGTCTCTTACCTCGGCAGAATCATTTAAGGTAAAATTTACTTAGATCATGGTTGATATTCTTGACTCAGCCCACTCACATAGCCATTTTGCGTTGAACAAAATGACTAGAAGGAAGAGTTCACTAGAAAAGAAAGAAGCAGACACAGTACTCTCTGCCACAGATTAACAGAATATGGATTACAATTCAATGTTAGAAAACCAGTTCAGAAACACAATTATAAAGCTACTGGTGGCCCTGGAAAAAAAAAACATAAAAGACTCTAGAGACTTCATGACTGCAGAATTTAGATCCAATGAGGCCGAAATTAAAAATCAATTAAATGAGATGCAATCCAAACTGGAGGTCCTAACAGCTAGGGTAAATGAGGTGGAAGAAAGAGTGAGCAACATAGCAGACAAGTTGATGGCAAGGAAGGGAGCTGAGGAAAAAGAGAAAAACAATTAAGAGACCATGAGGAAAGGTTAAGGGAAATAAATGACAGCCTTAGAAGGAAGAATCTACATATAACTGGAATTCCAGAATATGCTGAGAGGGCCAGAGGGCCAGAAAGTATACAAACAAATCATAGCTGAGAGCTTCCCAAATTTGGGGAGGGAAACAGGCATTTAGATCCAGGAGATAGAGAGTCCCTCCACTAAAAAAAAATCAATAAGAACCATCCAACACCTTGACATTTAATAGTGAACTTGAAAATTCCAAACATAAATAGAAAATTGTTACAGCAGCAAGAAACAAGAGATCCCTAACTTATATGGGGAGAAATATTAGATTAACAGCACACCTCTCCACAGAGACCTGGAACTCCATAAAGGGCTGGCAGGATATATTCAAGGCACTAAATGAGAAGAACATGCAGCCAAGAATACTCTATCCAGCAGGGCTCTCATTCAGAATAGAAGGGGAGATAAAGAGCTTCCAAGATAGGCAGAAACTGAAAGAATATGTGACCACCAATTCAGCTCTGCAAGAAATATTAAGGGGGACTTTGTAAAAGAAAGATGAAGCCCAAGAAATAATCCACAGAAACAGAGACTGAATAGGTATCATGATGACACTAAATCCATATCTTTGAATAGTAACTCTGAACATGAATGGGCTAAGATCAAAAGACGCAGGGTTTCAGACTGGATAAAAAGACAAGACCCATCTATTTGCTGTCTACAAGACACTCATTTTAGACCTAAGGACACCTCCAGGCTGAAAATCAAAGGGTGGAAAACAATTTACTATTCAAATGGTCATCAAAAGAAAGCTGGGGTAGCAAACTCAAAATGGATGAGAGATCTAAATGTGAGACAAGATTCCATCAAAATCCTAGAGGAGAACACAGGCAACACCCTTTTTGAACTTGGCCACAGTAACTTCTTGCAAGATACATCCACGAAGGCAAAAGAAACAAAAGCAAAAATGAACTATTGGGACTTCATCAAGATAAGAAGCTTTTGCACAGCAAAGGATAGAGTCAACAAAACTAAATGACAACCTACAGAATGGGAGAAGATATTTGCAAATGACATATCAGATAAAGGGCTAGTTTCCAAAATCTATAAAGAACTTATTAAACTCAACACCAAAGAAACAAACAATCCAATCATGAAATGGGCAAAAGACATGAACAGAAATCTCACAGAGGAAGACATGGACATGGCCAACATGCACATGAGAAAATGCTCTGCATCACTTGCCATCAGGGAAATACAAATCAAAACCACAATGAGATACCACCTCACACCAGTGAGAATGGGGAAAATTAACAAGGCAGGAAACAACAAATGTTGGAGAGGATGCGGAGAAAAGGGAACCCTCTTACACTGTTGGTGGGAATGTGAACTGGTGCAGCCACTCTGGAAAACTGTGTGGAGGTTCCTCAAAGAGTTAAAAATAGACCTGCCCTACGACCCAGCAATTGCACTGTTGGGGATTTACCCCAAAGATTCAGATGCAATGAAACGCCGGGACACCTGCACCCCGATGTTTCTAGCAGCAATGTTCACAATAGCCAAACTGTGGAAGGAGCCTTGGTGTCCATCGAAAGACGAATGGATAAAGAAGATGTGGTTTATGTATACAATGGAATATTACTCAGCAATTAGAAACGACAAATACCCACCATTTGCTTCAACGTGGATGGAACTGGAGGGTATTATGCTGAGTGAAATAAGTCAATCCTCCGATTGACAAACAGAGTATGTTCTCATTCATTTGCGGAATATAAATAATAGTGAAAGGGAATATAAAGGAAGGGAAAAGAAATGTTGGGAAATATCAGGAAGGGAGACAGAACATAAAGACTCCTAACTCTGGGAAACGAACTAGGGGTGGTGGAAGGGGAGGAGGGCAGGGGGTGGAGGGGAATGGGTGACGGGCACTGAGGCGGACACTTGACGGGATGAGCACTGGGTGTTTTTCTGTATGTTGGTAAATTGAACACCAATAAAAATTAATTTAAAAAAAAGAAAGAAAGCTGGGGTAGCAATCCCCATACCAGAAAAATTAAAGTTTATCCCAAGGACTGTAGTAAGAGATGAAGAGGGACACTATATCATACTTAAAGGGTCTATCCAACAAGAAAACCTAACAATCATGATTATTTATGCTCCTAAGCTGCCAAGGATACCAATCAATTAATAACCAAAGTAAAGACATACTTAGATAATAATATACAATTAGTAAGAGACTTAAACATGACACTTTCTGCAAATTACAGATATTCTAAGCACAGCAAAACCGAAGAAATAAAAGCTTTATTTATTTATTTTTTTTTTGAAATAAAAGCTTTAAATGATACACTGGACCAGATGGATTTCACAGAGATACACAGAACTTGCATCTGAACGCAACTGAATATACATTCTTCTTAAGTGCACATGGAACTTTCTCCAGAATAGACCATATATCGGGTCACAAATCAGGTCTCAACAAATACCAAAAGATTGGAATTGTCCCCTGTATATTTTCAGAACAAAATGCGAATTTTTTACAATAATTACAAATGGTTTGAAACTTGAACTCAATCACAAGAAGAAATTTGGAAGAAACTGAAACACATGGAGGTTAAAGAGCATCCTGCTAAAAGATGAATGGGTCAACCAGAAAATTAGTTAAAAATTAAAAAGATTCGTGGAAACTAATGAAAATGAAGATACAACCATTCAAACTCATGGGATACAGCAAAAGGAGTCCTAAGAGGGAAATACATTGCAATACAAGCGTCCCTTATAAAACGTATTTTAGGTAGCTATATGCCAACAAATTAGGCAATTTAGGAGCAATGAATGCATTTCTGGAAAACCACAAATTACCAAAACTGGAACAGGAAGAGATAGCAAGCCTGAACAAGCCAATAACCAGGGAGGAAATTGAAGCAGTCATCAAAAACCTCCCAATACACAAAAGTCCAGGGCCAGGTGGCTTCCCAGGGGATCAGAGGGATCAGAGCACCTTTGTGCTCTCCCAATGCACAGATTAATCAGGACTGTACGTGCTGCTGCAAGTATATTTTTAGGATAGCTGTTCACCTCAGGTTCTCCAATCATTTTATGTAACTCCAATAAGCCACTGCTTTGGACAGTGATTCTTAGTGTAGATGAAAGGAAAAGCAGTCTGGAAATAGATTTATGCCAAGAGGAGAATAAAGAGCTTAATCTCTCCTTCCCACCACTACCTCCACCCAACACACATAATTCAAGGAAATCTAATGGATTCAAAAGAAATGTGTATATATATATATATATGTATATAATACATATATATACACACACACACGTATATAATACATATATATATATAATACACACACGTAAATAAATATATATGCAATTTAGGCATCTTATATTTTGTTTAATAATTAAAATCTTAACCCCACCATATAACTTGAGTTGTGAAGGATTGTGGAACAGATAAGATAAATATAACCTACAAAACTGTAGGAATAAGAGTAAAAGTTGTTCAGAGTATAAGAACAGATTGATTGTAGCAGGAGTCTCTAAAGTGGGACTTTACTAGGAAGTAAGGGACTGGTTTAGGGATTAAGATTAGAGTTGTTATAAATCCTGGTCTTTAAATGTAAGTGTGCAAGATAGGTCCCTTTTCTTTCTTTTAATCAAATTAAATCCGACCCTAGGGATTCCTGGGTGGCTCAGCGGTTTAGCGCCGCTTTCAGCCCAGGGCCTGATCCTGGAGATCCGGGATCGAGTCCCACATGGGGCTTCCTGCAGGGAACCTGCTTCTCCTTCTGCCTGTGTCTCTGCCTCTCAATCTCTCTGTGACTCTCATGAATAAATAAATAAAATATTTAAAAAAAAACTTTCAATTCTAAAAAAAATAAAAAATTAAAAAAAATAAAAATAAAAGGGACGCCTGGGTGGCTCAGCGGTTGAGCGTCTGCCTTTGGCTCAGGTCCTGATCTCGGGATCTGGGATCGAGTCCCACATCGGGCTCCTTGCGGGAAGCCTGCTTCTCCCTCTGCCTATGTCTCTGCCTCTCTCTGTGTCTCTTATGAATAAATAAAATATTAAAAAAAAACAAATTAAATCCGACCTTGTCAAATAATTAACTTGACAAAAAACTCAATTTCCATCTTAATTGAATATCCCAAGGCAGTATAATCCTAAGAAGTGCCAGGTTCTTGCAAGGTAGAAGAAGGACCTCTAGTCTCTCATTTGTTATGGCCAACATGCACATCTTCATTGTCAAGGCCCACAGTAACTAAAAGGCCAGAGAGTCTTTGTTCAGGACTATATATTTGAAAGAGGAATTGTTGCCAAGACCAATCTTTGCCAGGGCCAGGAATGGTAAATCATATAGTCCAGTAGCTCTAGGTACATGGCATGGCCATCTCCTTCCAGGTCTTGCCTACTAAAGTGGCAGAACATACCTGCTTGCCTCCCTCCAATCCTTACCTATTTTCCAACCTGTGAAATAGTCTTAAAATTACTTCCCTTCTCCATTATAATTGTTCTTGTTTCCTTCAATATTACTCCTCTCTTCTCAAAGACAGTAATTACAAATTCTTCAATAAATTCACAGAAACTTTGAACACAGCATTTAAGAGCAATACGTTCATTATCTAATGTTAAGTGAAAACTGTGGTATAAAACTAAATATGTTAGATGAAAAATTTTTGTTTAGAATTTGTGTGCAAATTCATGTATGGAAAGTTTAAAAACTAGAAAAATACATTAAACTGTAGACTAGGGGAATATGTTAAAAATGTTAGCAGTAGTTATTTTATCTTTAGACCAACTATTTTCCACATTTGCTAGAGTGCTACTATAGGTACAGTCACAGAGAAAGCTAGAACACACACCAAGAGCCCAGAAGAAGCATGTAACTCTACTTGAGGGAGTTATGGAAGTTTTCAAGAGATTGTATTTGCACTGAAAATTGCAAAATGAATCAGCCTCAGAATCAAGGTTCATGATATCAAGGGGCAGACTGGCTTTTAAGGTGAAAACTCAACTGATATTCCTTCATTTTCTCAGAAACTCTCATAGATTTGGTTCTCTGGGAAGCAAACATCAAGATGAAATTAGACATTCAAAAAATTCATCAAAGGAAATACGTGTGAAAAAGAGGAGAGGATGTAGCAGGAATAGTGAAGAAGCCTTCCAGATACCTATGAAAGAAGATAATGAAAAATGGAGGATTGGGTAGGAGGAGCCTCAGATGCAGTGCTGTTCTAGGATCTTGGGAGCCTGAGAATAAAGACTGCCCATCATAGAAGTTCTGCATCAGGTGGGAATGGCTTAATTGTTGTCTCCTTGACATTCTCAATCACTGGCTGGGAAAATCCCTGGGGAACATGTGACTCAATTTTAACAGTGCAGAAGATCCAAAAGTATGGCAAATGGAGACCACCATCCAACAACTGTCCTTGCTGTAGGCCTTTTTGGAGATCTTAGAGGCACCTCACTGGCTTCTACAGCCCACCCCATGTACTTCAAAGATCCACACCCCTACACATGTTCAGAAGTTCCTTCTCACCTGAGGGGAAGTTTAAAAGAGTGAAGTTAGTGAGATAAGTTACAGCACCCATTGCTGCAGTTGGTCTTAGGGCCACACAGGTGCTCATCTTGCCCCTCCTCCATTATTATTCATCCTAATTTTTTTACAATGTCAATTACCAAGGGGGATTGGGTCTTAGGTCCTAGGAATTTACCAGATAGTATGATCCAAACCTTTGTTCTTGAGTGGTCTGGATCCTTACACTTCTTAGGCAGGGGTTGCCGCATGTGTTACAATGGCAATTAGTATGAGAGTTACAATTGACATAAGTAGTTACAGTTGATGTGGGAGAACCAAGACATGTGCATCTGGTCCAGATGGACCCTACTTGCATGATCTGTACCACCATTATATATAAGCATCCCTACCTTCTCACGCTGATCAAAGAAAATTACTTCTACCAAAATAGTGATTATTTTCCTCATCTGGTGATCCCTATACACAAGGAAACCAAAGTGCAGTCATAGCTTGTACTTCAGGAGAATCTTTATTGTGCTCCCTGGCAAGAGTGCATGTCCTTATCAGATCAGACTAAGTTCATGGTTTCTTTGGCAATATAATTTCTTCAAAAATCTAGTAAGTTCCAGAAATATTTGTTTTCTGTCAAATCCATGTATCAACATCTCCACCCATAAGTTCTCTAGCTATAACATGTAAGTTTGCACTGTTTTCTAAAAAAAGATTTTATTTATTTATTCATGACACACATACAAACAGAGGAAAAGACATAGGCAAAGGGAGAAGCAGGCTGAGGAGGAGCCTGATGTGGAACTTTCCCGTGGCCCCAGGATCATAACCTGAGCCAAAGGCAGACACCCACCCAGGAGCCCTTCCATTGTTTTCTTGTTCTTTTGCTCCTATGCCTCTCTTTAACCTTAGCTGGTCTCCATTAAATAAAGACTGAAAAGAGGCTTCACTGAGAAGTCCATATTTTAATCTGGTCTTTTGCAGCAGGGCTAGGTCCTTTTGTTTCATAAAACAAATCTTCACAGAGACATTCGAGAAACAAAAATATGTTTTCTGCTATTTTCAAACTTGCAGTCACAAGTTCTATAATATCTCTCTTTTTATCTATGGTAGCAAACCTATCAATTATTCACTAAGCTCATTTTTTTTTCTTTTTGCTATGCCTTTCTAAAAGCACCAGAGAGTGGTCAACACAAGAAATTTTCACTTTTTCAAAATAATTCCCTTAAAGGTTTAGGCCTAGTATCCACTCATCCTGCCTTGCAATTTATTACAGGCATTTGTTTTAGCATCTGTTTTACCACAACATCCAAAGATTCCAAGTTTAAGGCTTAACTGCTAATCCAATGTCACAGAGTTTCAGTTTCTTTTATGAGCAGAATCTGACATCAAGGTACAAATTCAAGATAATAGTAAGGATTATCTAACTGCTAATAACAGAAGAATCAGGAAAAATCAGTGGCTTAAGAGCTATGGAAGTTTTTATCTTTCTCATGAAATATTCTAGGGACAGTGTTTCAGGTGGATTGGAAAATTACAGCAGCTCTATCACCTTCAATGTATAACTTTCAGGGTGGCTCTGATCACTGTTTAAAACCTAAAGTGCATGGAGGTACACATACAGAAGTCTAAAAGAGGCTTGTATTGGGAAGCCTGGATGGCTCATTCTGTTGAGCTTCTGACTCTTGATTTTGCCTCAGATCATGATCTTGTGGTCATGGAATGGAGCCCTGCCTTGAGCTCATGGCTCAGTGTGGAGTCTGCTTGGGATTCTCTCTCCCCTTCTTCCCTGCCCATACCCTGCTTGTGTTCTCTCTCTCAAATAAATTAATAAATAAAATATTTTAAAAATTAAAAAAGAGACATGCATTACTTCTATTCACATAATTTTGGGGGAAATCTGTCACATGAGATAACACTAAGGGGTTTAAGGATTGAATGTATTACTACAGTCATAGCCTAGATTCAATGTTATTGAAGCTATGAAAGAAAGTAAGAATGTTTCCTTTTTAAATTCTTTTTATTGATTTAAGAGAGAAGGAGAATGTGAGAGCATGAGTGGAGAGAGAGACAGAAAGACAGACTCCCTGCTGAGCAGAGAGTCCTAAGAAGGGTTCAACCCCAGGACCCTGAGATCATGACCTGAGCCAAAGTCAGATGCTTAACCAACTGAGCCACCCAGGTGCCCCAGTAAGAATGTTTTCTCATTAACAGCTTAATCTTTTGAGTGTTAAGTTTTTTTAATTGTTTTTTCCTCAAACTCAACACTACAGAATAGAACTCATTATTTACCGCCCCCCCAACCCAGCTCTTCCTGTCTTTTCTACATCTCTTAATGGCATTAACTTCATTGTTTAATTTAAATTTATTTTTTATTGGAGTTCAATTTGCCAACATATAGCATAACACCCAGTGCTCATCCCGCCAAGTGCCCCCCTTAGTGCCCATGACTCAGTCACCCCAACCCCCCACCCACCTCCCTTTCCACCACCCCTTGTTCGTTTCCCAGAGTTAGGTGACTCTCATGTTCTGTCACCCTCACTGATATTTTCACTCATTTTCTCTCCTTTCTCTTTATTCCCTTTCACTATTTTTTATATTCCCCAAATGAATGAACCATATAATGTTTGTCCTTCTCTGATTGACTTACTTCACTCAGCATAATACCCTCCAGTTCCATCCACGTCGAAGCAAATGGTGAGTATTTGTCATTTCTAATGGCTGAGTATATTCCATTGTATACATAAACCACATCTTCTTTATCCATTCATCTTTTGATGGACACCGAAGCTCCTTCCGCAGCTTGGCTATTGTGGACATTGCTGCTAGAAACATTGGGGTGCAGGTGTTCTGGCATTTCACTGCATCTGTATCTTTGGGGTAAATCCTCAGTACTGCAATTGCTGGGTCATAGAGCAGATCTATTTTTAACTCTTTGAGGAACTACACACAGTTTTCCAGAGTGGCTGCACATTTAAACATTTAAACATTCACATTCCCACCCACAGTGCAAGAGGGTTCCCCTTTCTTCACATCCTCTCCAACATTTGTTGTTTCATGTCTTGTTAATTTTCCCCATTCTCACTGGTGTGAGGTGGTATCTCATTGTGGTTTTGATTTGTATTTCCCTGATGGCAAGTGTTGCAGAGCATTTTTTCATATGCTTGTTGGCCATGTCCATGTCTTCCTCTGTGAGATTTCTGTTCATGTCTTTTGCCCATTTCATGATTGGATTGTTTGTTTCTTTGGTGTTGAGTTTAATAAGTTCTTTGTAGATCTTGGATACTAGCCCTTTATCTGATACGTCATTTGCAAATATCTTCTCCCATTCTGTAGGTTGTCTTTTAGTTTTGTGGACTTTTTCTTTTGCTGTGCAGAAGCTTTTTATCTTGATGAAGTCCTAATAGTTCATTTTTGCTTTTGTTTCTTTTGCCTTCATGGATGTATCTTGCAAGAAGTTGCTGTGGCCAAGTTAAAAAAGGGTGTTGCCTATATTCTCCTCTAGGATTTTTATGGAACCTTGTTTCACATTTAGATCTTTCATCCATTTTGAGTTTATCTTTGTGTATGGTGTAAGAGAATGGTCTAGTTTCATTCTTCTGCATGTGGATGTTCAGTTTTCCCAGCACAGTTTATGGAAGAAACTGTCTTTCTTCCAGTGGAATCAGAAAAGACCCCAAATAGCCAAGGGAATATTAAAAAAGAAAACCATAGCTGGGGGCATCACAATGCCAGATTTCAGGTTGTACTACAAAGCTGTGGTCATCAAGACAGTGTGGTACTGGCACAAAAACAGACACATAGATCAGTGGAACAGAATAGAGAATCCAGAAGTGGCCCCTTAACTTTATGGTTAACTTCTAGTTATTCCTTCTCAACATATTGTAGTGATGTTTGGCTCTTCTTCTTGTTACCCATAACCATCTGGATGGCCAGAAATTATTTTTGCTCCTTGGATAGTGCCCCCTATGTCTGTCTCCTTCCTTCTGTTTTGACATCACCAATTTGAGTCAGTCTTAATGACTACTGACCTCAATTTTTGTTATGACTTCCTGAGTTGTCTGTACAGCTCCAAATGTTTCCTAATTTTCCACCACCTGATGAATAGATCTTTCCAAGGCATATCTGTGAACTGTCACTTTTATGTTCAATGGCTCTTCAGAACCTACACAAAATTAAATTCAAATTATCCTGCTACTGAATTTGAGTTTTCCTGTCTTTCATGCCTTTGGCTTATACACCAAACTTTTCAAAAAGAATTATTTGCCAATTCTCAAATATATCCTGTGTTTTCCTACTTCTAAGATTTTGTTAATCATATTCTGCACTTTGAAATTCACTTTCCCCTATTTTCAGGGTTTGTTTAGGATTAGAATAGGCTCTGGAGACCTGATTTTAAATCTCAGCCGCACTAGTAGCTTGATAACCTAGGCAGATAATTTAGTATCTCAGAGCCTCTGTTTCACTTTTGTTTTCTAAAATGGGGATAAAAACACCCACTTCACAGGATTGTTGTCAGGAATAAATACCATATCTTCTATAAAATGCTTATGTATACTGTGTTTAATTAAAGTAAATTTGCTTTCTCCATTCTTTATATTAAAATTTTCCTGCTTCAAGTATTACTTCTTCCATTGAGCTTATTGTTTAGTTACACTATTGCTAGTTTTGTCACAAATAAATTCCCAAATATCAAGGTGGTTGTGTAATTGGGCTTGCTCTCTATCCCTGATATTGCCACAAGATAAGCATGTCCTGTGTAGCCCACTGGTCCAAGGTAAATAAGAGATACATGGTGTAGATCTGAGCACAACCTATAGCTTAGAACCAAGCCCATCCAAGATTTTAGTCTAGCCAGGCCCTAGTCAACCCATAAATGTGCATGTGAGAATAAATCATTTATTGTTTTAGGTCACTGAGTTTGAAGTGGTGTATTATGAAGCAAAACTGAAAGATGCATGTTTGTAATACTAAACATAGAACACTCAACAAGCCTCCAATCAATTATAGAAATTTTAAGTAAATCATAAGTGTAATCACAATACAATAATTTGTGTTCCCTTGAAGATTTTTTTTATTTTTCTAAATGAAAAAATGGTATTCAAAAAAATTTTTTTTCAGAAGATACTCAGGTTTCTCTTCACATCAGAAACTAGACATTTGAGGGCAGCGCAGGTGGCTTAGTGGTTTAGTGCTGCCTTCAGCCCAAGGTGTGATCCTGGAGACCTGGGATCGAGTCTCACATTGGGCTTCCTGCATGGAGCTTGCTTCTCCCTCTGCCTGTGTCTCTGCCTTTCTCTCTATCTCTCATGAATAAATAAATAAAATCTAAAAAAAAAAACCTAGAGATTTGAAAGCCAGCAGTTCAATGCAGCTGTCCAACTTCCATGTCATAAGTCAGTCATTCTGAAAATGGCAATAGCAATAACCAATGAATGATATTTCAGAGAACGTGTCATTTGTAGTATATTTCTCCTTTAAAATGACTTATGTGGAATAAAATGGTACTTCTCTTTTAACTGCACTTCAAAATTTTATGAAATCCTCACAATAATTTAGCAAAAATAGTTTATTTACCACTTAGTACAATAGGTACAAGATGCAATGATAGATACTTGTAACACACTATTTTGTTCAAATTCAAATTATAAACTAGTCCTATGAAATATGTAGTTTCCCCCACGGAGTTTAAATTACTTGCCATAGGTCACACACTAGTATAGGTCACAGCCAAGAAGCAAACATGGATTTGCTGGACTCCAAAAGCATCCTTTTCCCACTGTGCCACACAGTTCGAAGAAAACTATATTTAGACTTAGACAAAGGGATGTCAAAACTAATCTCACTTATAACTTTTTAAAAGTAAATTGTGTCCTTTATTATTTAACTTTGGTTAAACCTGAATTCAATATATATAACCCATCTGTTTCACTAGAGGTCACTTTTTCAGCAATCTCCGGGTCTTTTGTGAATTCTTTCATCTATTTATTTATTAAATAGAAGGTTATTGACCTTGAGCATGTTCACTACACTGTTGCAGAAACTTGGGATATAAATATGAGAACCCATGATTCCTACCTTCAGGGGATTTACAGCTTAATTAGGAGATAGATATGAAAACAAATAATAATGAAAATTCAGTAATAATTAGAAAATGCTAATTAAGATTTATTCCCATCAGAATGGCAAAAATTAAAAACTGTATAATGTTAGTGTTGGCAGGGATACAGGAACCCCCAATTATGGGGATCATGATACTGTAATCTTTGTCTACTAATAAATTTTGTTTGAAATATATTAAATTTGAAATGTCTGTGTGGAACCCAACCAGAGATATTCAGTAGGAAATTGGATATCAGATTTAGGGCTAAAAGAGTCCCCTCCAATGGAAGTATAGCACTAGGAGTTTTCCATGGTTTTAGTCATGGAAGCCAAGACAAAAACAAAAGCAAAAACTAAACTAAAATGTCTCTGAGCAGAGAAGTTTCAAAGACTAGGCACTAAATTTCATGCCTACAGTGAATAGTGGGTGAGATAAGGTTTTCATGAGTTTTTACTATACCTACCTAAAAAGAGGAAATATGCGTAAGTGAGACAAATGATTGTGCAGCTTTTCCTTTCTTTGAATTGTGAACTTTTCAAGAATTTAATTGTTATTATGACTCTTTTTTTCCTCATTTTCTTTCCTTTTCATCTAATCAGATTTTTTTTATAATCTATCAACTAGTGACAATGGAGTTCATTGCAGATTGTAGGAAATATTATTTTGGCATTAGGTTGATTCCATTGTGCCAGAAACATAGTTATCCTCATTAGATATCTCTCATTAGAGTAAAAAGGAAAAACTTGATTCTGTTCTTGTCCTGGAAATCAATATGAAAGAGCCCTTTTTCATTTTCT